>NC_041220.1:144630348-144672252 GCF_002837175.3 Physeter macrocephalus | reverse complement strand
AGGGAAGGGGTCGCTGGGCCCGGGGGGCGTGGCGGGGGTGGAGGGGCCGGGGTGGGGAGCCGCGAGACCCGGTGGGCCCGGTGGGGGGGTTCGCTCGTCCCGGGGGGCGGGCCCTGGTCCGCGGAGGTCGGGGTGGGGTAGGGGCTCGCGAGGCCGGGTTCCGGGGTGGGTGTTCGCTGGCCGGAGGCGCGGGCGCTGCTGACCCTCGGCTGCTGCAGGGCGCCCGGGCTCCCTCCGCTCGGCCATGGCCCCCTCGCCGCCGTGCAGGCCCCCGAGGTCGCCGCCGCCGCCGCCGCTGCTGCTACTGCTGCTGAGCGTCGCGCTGCTGGGCGCCCAGGCCCGCGCGGAACCCGCCGCCGGGAGCGCCGTCCCCGCGCAGAGTAGGTGCCGCGCGCGTCTGCGGAGGGCTCCCCGCTGGCCCCGGCCGCACCCTGGCGTGCGGGAGGGGCGTGGCTCGCCTTTGTTCCTCGGGTGGGCCCCGCGCCCCCTCGGGTGGGAGGTGGGGGGCGCACGGAGGCCGCTGTTCCGGTGGGTCCGGGCTGGGAGCGCGCCCCGCGTCCTGACCCGCGTCCCCCGCAGGCCGCCCGTGCGTGGACTGCCACGCTTTCGAGTTCATGCAGCGCGCCCTGCAGGACCTGCGGAAGACGGCCTGCGGCCTGGACGCGCGGGTGAGCCTCCCGAGGAGAGGAGGGTGGGGAGCAGGGACGCGCGTCTCAAATAAGCGCCACACTCTGTTTCTGGTCCCAGTGTGGGAGGGCGGGGCAGTCCAGTTCCCCTCCTCCCCAGGGCCTCGCTGGCACTTTCCCCGGGGGTCACCGGGAAGGACAGCCAATCTCAGTCCAGCCTGTCCCGGGTGGAGTGCTGAGGCCCAGTGGGAGGGGAGAAACTGAGGCCGGGGAAGAGGTGGTCGGAAGCGGGGTGCGTAGGGCTTGCTGGGCACGGAACGTTAGCTTGGGCGCAGCTGTCTGGGGGGTTCCTTGCCCCCGGCCTCACCTGGGGAGGGACGGGTGCGTGCACAGGGGCCAGGGGTCAGCCCCGTCAGCCGACGGAGTTTCCATTTGTGACAGATATATGTACTCCTTCTGAGAAAGGGAGAGCATTCCTAGAAGTAGAAAGAAAGGGAGACCCCACCCTGCTCCCCTTTTCTGGCCAATTCCCAAGGTCCCGGCCTGTGGCGCCCCCTGGGGGCCAAGGGGCCTGAGTTTCATTGAGTCTGTAGCTGGGTTCCTGAGAGGACCAGCCCCAGCCCACCCTGGCGGTCGGGGGAGGGGTGAGAGGGGCCCCTGAGAGCCGGTGTATGTGCTGAGCCGAAGCTGGGAAAAGTCGTCCCGGTGTGGGGCTGAGGAGGGCAGGACTGGCCCAGGACCGCAGAGGCTCTGGGCCGGGAGGGGGTGCGTCTGGAGGGCAGCAGAGGGTCCCCTGCCGTCAAAGTCTGCAGAGCTGGGGCTGGGGGTGTCCTCACACAGTCCAGTTCAGGCTCTGAGAGTCTTGGGAACGGGTGGAGACAGGACTGCCAGTGGGTTTTGGGGGGAAGCCAGGAGCTGGAGGGCCCTCGGGAGCTGGGAGGTGGGGGGCAGCGGGCGGCGCCCTGACGGCCCCTTGTTGCTCTTCAGACGGAGACCCTCCTGCTGCAGGCCGAGCGCCGGGCCCTGTGTGCCTGCTGGCCGGCCGGCCGCTGAGGACCCTCAGCCAGACTGCTTCCTCACCAATAAACGCCTGGCCCGGCATGCCTGCGTCCTGTCTCCCTGCTCTGGCCGCCAGAGCCCACCATCGCCGCCTCCTGGAGTGCCCAGTTAGGACTCTCTCTGGGCCTAGGTTTCTGCAGCTGTTCCGTGAGGGCTGAGGCCCTCGGGACACCTGTCCCTCACCAGCGCCAGAGCTGAGGGTATGCGTGTCCGGCCGCACTTGCGAACCTGTACCCACGGGCGTGGTGGCCACGGCGAGTCCGCCTTCCAAGGACCTCTTTCCTTGCCTGCCTGCACTTATTCTGAGGCGGGGGAGGGGGGCGGTGTAGAGGCGGCCCGGTCCCTGGAGCAGCTGCCCCGGCGCCAGCCCTCCCCAGGCCCTTCTGCACCGCAGCGGGGTGCCTGTGGCCTGGGTCTCCCTGGCGGTCCAGCTGGTGGACCCCAGCCGGCAAGGCCGCTGTGACCAAGGAGCCCGAGCGTGTCGGGAGAGGGGTGATTGGGCGGCGGGGAGGGCTCCTCCGGGAAGAGAGGGCTGGGCCCTCCCCGCAGCTCCACCCTGCCTGTTGGGTCCCTCCTGCGCCCCCCCGCCCGGCCCCTGGGCACCAGGAGCTCCTGGCTCAGACACGCATCCACACACAAGTGTGCGCACAGCACCGGGTGGCAGGCCTCCCTCCCTCCCTCCGTTCATTCTGGGAATGTTTTCTGAAGTACAAATTAATACCTTTTTTTCAAAGTAACGCATGCACACTGTAAGAAACATCCAGGAACGCGGCAGGGCTGCGATTGGAAGTGACCACTGTGGGACACCTGGCCTCTCAAGGGCTTTAGTTCCCTGGTTGTGGCCGCCTCAGAGCAACGTGCCCCTCCCCGCCCTGCTTCTGCTGTCTCAGGTGGGTGGAGCTGGACACTCCTGGTCCACCGCCTGGAGGACGGCACCTGTCCCCAGCCCAGCCCGGCCTGGCCTGTCTTTGTGGTCCGAATGCACGGATCTGTTCAGACCCTCTGCCCCAGGCCCTGCCCTGCCCCAGCGGGCTTCCCCACCCTTGACCTTGACCTCTCTGTCCTCAGTTCTCTTCTGCTGGAACCGCCCGGCGTGCAGGTGCCAATCCAGGTGTCAGGATCACAGTGAACAAACCAGATTCCCACCTTGGCCGTGGTGGGAGGCCGAGCTCTAGGTGTCTGGTGGCGAGGAAGCCTGTGAGCTTTACATCCGGCCAGAGAAAGCCCGCGGTGGGGGCTGCTGAAGCCGTGGCGGGCCTAGGCCGGCCCTAGGGCCTGGCTGTGAGTGGGGTGCAGTGGTGGGGCTCAGGATCCACCTGTCCTGGGGCCCCAGAAAGGAGCGGAGGGTAGCAGAGGCAGGTGCCTTCCCGTCAGGGCACTGCCAGACGGTGCTCACGTCCCATTGGCTGGCCTCTGTCATGTGGCCACTCCTGGCTGCCAGGCAGGCGGGATGCAGCCTGTGTTGCCGGCCTGCGGCCAGATTCACAAACACAGAGGACCAGTGAGCACGTCTCAGTATGAAAAGTACAAGTACTTCTAGTGTAAGTACTTTTTAGTATACGTATGTGCCATGCAATATGTGGGATGTACTTAAATTTAAAATTACTGGTTTATCCAAAATTGAAGTTTAACTGGGCATCCTGCATTTTGTGGGCAGCCATGCACCCTTGCTCGGACTGGGGTTCCTGTTACCATAAATGATGGGGGCAGCCGAGGGTGGCCGTAGAAAGCCTCTTAGGGGAGCGGCCCTCTGGGAGGGAGTAGGGGCACAGCCCAGGTGGACGGGTGTGGAAGCACAGGCAGGAGGGCAGGGACGCTGCTGTGTAGGGTCTACCCAGCAGAGTCAGGCAGGAGGGCCGGGGCAGCAGGAGGGACGGAGCCTCCTCGGAGCCCTGGGGGGTCTGGGCAAGCCCACGTCTGTTTGAACGGGACGCTTCTGGCTGCTGGTTGAAGGTGGACTCGGGGTCAGGGCCAGAATCAGGGCCCGTGGGGATGTGACGCAGCCATCAGAGCTGAGGAGGGCGCGGGGCTGGGTGGTGGCGCAGGAGCGCCACCTGAGAAGAGCTGGATTCCAGCTGTATTTGGAAGTAGAGCCAGTGGAGATCGCGGGTGTGTTCTCAGAGAAGGGTGGGGGGTGAGGGGATAGAGGGATGGAGTTAGCAGAGGGGTCCAGGAGGCTGCCGGGCAGACACACCTGGGAAAGGGGCTGGAGAGAGAAGGCTGGGACAGAAGTGCTGGCTGAGAGCCCTGCGGCGAGTGTGGACAGAGGAGCGATGTGTGCTGAGGGGGCAGGGGGCTGAGAGACCCCCGAGGAGATGGGCGCTCACGAGACAGGAAGAGAACTGAGACTGGCCAGGGCTTAGGAAAGAAGTTAGCGTGTCTCATGCTCCTGAGGTCAAGCAAGGCCCAAGCCTGGACCCCTGGACTGGCCAGCCCTGGTCATCGTCAGCCTTGACAAGAACAGGGTCGGTTGGGGGCGGGGAAGGCCTGAAGGGGGTTGTCACTAGAGAAGTAGGCAGGAGAGTCAGCACAGAGGACTCTGGCAAAAGAGTTCAGCCTTGCGTGTGGTCGAGGCCCATGGCATTCAGGTTCTGTCCTGGAGCTGTCATGCTGCTTTCTGGCTGATTGGACCAAGAGCATCTTTCATGCTGGGAATGCATTATCCTTGGGACAGCGTTTGTTTTCCCTAGAGATTGTGTTCGCCTTATTGTTCCCCTCATCTGCTTTTATCACGTTCTCACCTCCTCTGGCAGTCAAGTCTTTCCCATTACGTCCCCTCCCTGGCCCGTGCCCTCCTGCTCCCAGCCAGCTGGGCATGCCCACTGCTCACTGCCCACCTTGCACTCTTCTAGTTCGGAGCCCGTGTTGCCTAGATTCCATGCCATCTTCTCCCTGTGGCATCCCTTCAGGTAGTTTCCTAGAAAACAGTGTGGTAAGTAAACTTTCTGAGCTGGCCTGTCTCAAAGTACGTTATCTTCTGCTGGCACATTCAACTCATAGCCCCTGCCACCCCAGGGCCTTTGTACGTGCTGTCCCCTCTCCATGGGGTTCCCCCCTTGGCCTCCACCACCCACCTCACTCTTTAGCCCCTTATCCCAACTTATTTTTCTTTGTCCCAAAGGGATACTGGAGTGTTGATCTCTGTTATTGGTTTATTTCCTGCCCCACCCCACCCCCTGGCTTGTAAAGTGCCAGGAGAACGAGCTTTGTCCTTTTCAGGGCCCAGTAGAGGGTAGGCACTCACCCAACCTGTGCTGAAGGGAAGGATGGGGGGTGGGTCACAGACTCCCGGTGAGGAGGTGAGCAGCTTGGGTCCAGTGGCCGGCAGCTACCCGCAGCAGGGGGCTCTCAGGAGCCTCGCTCCCTTCCTGCCCTCAGCAGGCTCTCAGAACTGCAGGTCCACTCAGGGTGCTTCACAGGTTCTAATCAGGAGTTTCTGTCCTTCGGTTGGGGAAATAGTAATGATAATAAGCTTTATTTTCTTGTTTCCTCCCCTTCACGTTCTCCTGGAGGAGCTCCTGTGAGCTGCCTCTGATCTGGCCCTGGTTCTTTCTCCTTCCCATCCCCTGGCCTTCTGGTCCACTCCCTCCTGCACTCCCACCGTCTCTGCCGTCCTTCCCAGTCCTTCTTCCCAGGCCCCCCTCGACCTGTGACCCCAGAGGCCCTTTCTGCCCGCGGGTCCGTAAAGTGCCAGGAGAACGAGCTTTGTCCTTTTCAGGGCCCAGTAGAGGGTAGGCACTCACCCAACCTGTGCTGAAGGGAAGGATGGGGGGTGGGTCACAGACTCCCGGTGAGGAGGTGAGCAGCTTGGGTCCAGTGGCCGGCAGCTACCCGCAGCAGGGGGCTCTCAGGAGCCTCGCTCCCTTCCTGCCCTCAGCAGGCTCTCAGAACTGCAGGTCCACTCAGGGTGCTTCACAGGTTCTAATCAGGAGTTTCTGTCCTTCGGTTGGGGAAATAGTAATGATAATAAGCTTTATTTTCTTGTTTCCTCCCCTTCACGTTCTCCTGGAGGAGCTCCTGTGAGCTGCCTCTGATCTGGCCCTGGTTCTTTCTCCTTCCCATCCCCTGGCCTTCTGGTCCACTCCCTCCTGCACTCCCACCGTCTCTGCCGTCCTTCCCAGTCCTTCTTCCCAGGCCCCCCTCGACCTGTGACCCCAGAGGCCCTTTCTGCCCGTGGGTCCCTTTCTTCACCTGGGGAGGAGGGCTGTTTTGCTAAATGAACCGGCCCGTGTTGGGTGCTTCCTCCCCGCAGGAGCGGTGGAGGCCCAGGGCGCCCTCCCCACTCTGGCCTCTGGGATCTGGGGGCGGTGGTCTCGCTGCTGCGCGAAGGACCCCCACGACCCCTGTTGGGGGCCTGCGGGGCTCTGGCGGTGGTATCAGGCCAGGGAATCTCGGGGTGGTCGGGGCAGCCAAAGCGAGAGGAGTGGGCGGAATTCGGCGGGGCAGGGCGGGGTGGGCGCCCCAGGACTGGGAGGACAGACCAGACCCCTGACTTCGCCCCCCAGGTTTTCTGTAAAAGGGGCTCCTGACGGCAGCACAGGGCGTGCTTCCCGGCGCCCCCACTCTGCCTGGGTCCCTGAGCACGTGGCGCCGCGAGGGGCAGTGCCCTTGCCGGCCTCTAGGTGACTGCAGCCGCCTCCCTGGGCCCCAAACTGAGGCTCATCGGAGGGGCTTGGGGCCACCCTGTTGCCTGCCTCTTCCCACTCAGGCCGCCCCCAACTCGCAGCCCCTCAAGAGTCCAGGGCCGAGACCTCCAAGAGCTCCCAGGTGGCCATCCCTGGGGCCCAGCCCTGGCCCTTCCAAGCTGAGTCTGGCTCCTCCTCCCCACCTGATCTTGGCACTCTCCAGGACCCTCTGGACCAGAGGCTGGACCACTGCCTCAAGGCCTCGGGGGCTCTCGGGGACTTCTGGGGGCTGAAGGGTGAGGTCAGGCCACCTGGACGGGAGGGGGCCCCACAGGGTCAGGCTGAGTGGGACCCCAGGCCCCTCCCTCCGTCTTTGGGCCTGGCTGTTGGGGGTAGAGGAGGGGCAGCCTCCCGCTCAGGGCTGGGGATTAGGTGGGGTGGGTAATAGCTGGCAGAGGCTGTGGCCCTGTAGGGACTGGGCCACTCTGCTCTGAGGGACTCCTTCACACCTGGATCTGGGGTCAGGATGCTGCCCAAGAGCTCCTGGGCAGTGGGCCTGGTACTCTACCGTCCTGGCCCGCATCAGGGAGCATGATAAGAGTGTCCTCCTGACCCCTGGTCTGGCACTCGAGCCCAGCCTCGCTTTCTTGGAAGCCCCTTGACCGCTCCAGGCCACCGGCTGCCATCACCGCCCCTCCCCCACCCCCCTTCCAGGTGTTTCCTTCTTGGACCCCTTGCATGCTGTCCCCTCTGCTCGGACGTGCTTCCCGCCATCCAGCTGGCCGTCCTCAGGATGCCTCAGAGCCTAGTCCCGCTGTGTCTGGCCAGTGGCACTCGGCCCCCAGGCAGCACGTGGAGGGGTTTCTGAATGGATGGATGAGTGCCTTTGAGATTTTCCGTGGTCCCGCTTGGCTCTCCTGGGAGGGGAGGTCACCATCCGGGCCGGACAAATCCTGGCATCTCCGAAGCACAGCGTGGGGGTGACTTCCCAGCTTGGCTGGACCTCCCCCTACGACTTAGCGCTCAGTCCGGCCTGTGGCCCAGATCAGCTCCTGGGTCCGGGGTCCTTCCTCTTCTCACTCCGCCTGGGTCCCTCAGCGCGACGCCGCGAGGGGTAGTCCCTTTCCTGTCCTCTAGGTGACCACAGCTGCGTCGCTGGGCCCCAACGGGGGCTGAGGGTCCTCAGGCCTGGACCCCTAAGCCTCATCTCCACCTGCGTGGGTGTGAACTCAGCTCCAGGCTGCCCTGTGGGGTCACCTGCGGAGAACTGGGGCGACGCGGGGAAGGGGATTCTGAGGTGCAGGGGGCTGGGTTCGTAAAGTGCTGGGGGCGGGCCTGGGACTACCTGTCCTCCCGCTTCCACCTTCCCCCTCGCCCCCGGCCCGCAGCTTCAGCGGGTAGGGCTCGCAGGGACCCGGAGCACGCGCCGACAGCCCCCCCTGCACCTGCACCGAGATCGCGGGGCGCATGCGCGGACCGAGGAGGGCGGGGGCCGAGCCGGGATGGGTCCTGTGGGTCCCGCATCCCCGCGCCGGCGGTGGGGATCCGGTATCCGAGTGGGGCGTGCTGCGCTGCGCGGGGACGCGCTGGGCTGCGGGCGACGTGGGCATCAGACCCCTCTCTGACCGCGTCCCCGCGCCTGCAGCCCGTGCGGCCCCGGGCGCAGGTTCCCAGGGGCGCCGGCCGGGGGAAGCCGGGGCGCTCCTCTCCAGGACCCCGGCCAGGCGCCGCGTTCAGACAAAGGGGCGGGAGATGGAGATGCTTCCGTGACAGCGCCCGGCGGCCGAGGAGGAGGAGGAGAAGGACGAGGGCTGCGGGCTCCGGTGGCGCGGCCCCAGGTCCGGGCGCTCACAGGCCCGCGCTGAGCGGCGGCGGCGGCGCGGGGACGCAGGGGCCAGGCGGGAGGCGCCCAACCCGGAGCCCCGCGGAGCGCCCGTTCCGGGCCGGGACCCCGGCCGCACGCTCGCTCGCTCGCTCGTCCCCGGCCACCTCGCGGGGCTCGGCCGCTCCGTCGCGCCCCGGGCCGCCCGCGCCTCCCCCGCCCGGCCGCCGCGCAGCGCCCAAGTGTGCCATCGGGCGGGCGCGGAGGCGGCGTCTGCTCCCACCCTCGAGATCACATGGTGACCCTCGGCAGCCAATGCAGTGGACGCTAGGACCCTGCGGGACCCCGGGCGCCGCGACTGCACCGGCGCCGCTGCATTATAAATACTTCTCCAAAATGCGGCGTAGCTCCCTGCGCGCGCCCCGGCCGCCCGCCGCCCCCGCCCCGCGCTCCTGAACAGCCGCCGCCGCCGCCGCCGCCGCCGCTGCCGCCGCCGCCGCGGGTCCGAGGGCGCCGCGCCCTTGCCCTGGGCCCGGGCTGAGCCCGCCCGCAGCCCGGCCCGCGTCCCTGCGCTGCGCCGCCCGGCCGGGTGCATGCATTGTGGGCCTCCCGACATGGTCTGCGAGACGAAGATCGTGGCCGCCGAGGACCATGAGGCGCTGCCGGGGGCCAAGAAGGACGCGCTGCTCGCCGCCGCCGGCGCCATGTGGCCCCCGCTGCCCGCCGCTCCTGGGCCGGCCGCCGCCCCCGCCGCGCCCCCGCCAGTGCCGGGCCCCCAGCCCCTCGGCGGCGCGGGGGGCGCGGAGCCGCCGGAGGGGCGCGGCGTGTACATCCGCGAGATCCGCGCGGCGGAGCAGGAGGCGGCGCGCCGCATCTTCTACGACGGCATCATGGAGCGCATCCCCAACACGGCCTTCCGCGGCCTGCGGCACCACCCGCGCACGCAGCTGCTCTACGCCCTGCTGGCCGGTCAGTGCACGGGGACCCCACGGGGACGGCGGGGTCGGGGCCGCGGCCGGCCGGGCGCATCCCCGCCTGCCGCAGTCTGCGCCCGCCCGGCCCTCTGGGGACGCGCGCGGGACTTCCTCCGGCCCGCTCGCCCCCGCCTCGGGCCCCGGCCTCGTCCTGGGACGGAAGCGGACCCCCGCCCCGCCTCGTACGCGCGCGGACACGCACCCGCGCGCTCTGCGGAGGCCCGGGGCGAGGTGGCCCCCAGCGCTGGGGCCGGCCCGGGCTCCCGGCCAAGGCGCGCCGGGCGGGGGCGTGGGAACCAGCGCGGGCCGGGTGCAGGGGCCGCGGGCGGGGAGCTGGGGTCTCCACCTGCCTCCCCTTCCTGGTCATCCCGGTGGGGGCGGGGCGACGGCAGGTAGCGCCCGCTGCCGAGGCCCAGCGCCTGGCGCGAGGAACTATATATAATCCGCGGGGCGGGGGAGGCTGCCTCGGCGGCTCCCAGCGCTAATTTATGAGGGGAAGACAGCCGGCTCCCTGGGGTTCCGGGGGAGGGTGTGCGCCGAGGATGCAGAGCGAGGGGGCAGTGGGCCCTCACGGTGGGCGGCCCCGACGGGGGCCTTGGGGCTTTGCCCCCTGAGGCTCTGCCGCGGGAGGGTGGTTCTCCCCATTTCAGAGGTGAGGCGCTTGAGGCTGGGGGGTGGGACTTTCCCAAGGTCACGCAGCAGAGGCACTTTCACCGCAGGCACGTCTGCATCCCGGTAGCCTAGGCTGGGCTGGAAGCCGTTTCTCCCTGGTCCCTGTCCTCGCAGCACCCAGAGGCTGGCCCGGGGAGGGCTCTTGGCTGGGGCCCTCCTGCTGGAAGGCGGGGCCCCCACTTCTCAAGGGTGGGACGGCCTGCAGGTGCCTGGCCAGGCAGCTCTTTGGCACCCTCCCCCGCCCCGCCCCGTGTGGGCCAGGCTGTGGACAAAGCCCCTTCCCCAGCGAGCGGGCCGGGTCGATGGGCAGGGGCCAGCCCTCAGTAGCCCTGTGCTGGGCTGTGCCCGCCAGCTATTGAGGGCAGCCTGCCCAGAGGCCACTGCGGTCCTCAGCATGTTAAGAAACGCTATGAGGTCAGGTTATAAAGGTAACGTGTCCTAGGGTGAGAAGTTTGATAATAGGGAAAAAGTGGAAGGGGCGGCTGTGATGTTCTTTGCCTCCAGAGGAAACAGGCCTGGCCTATGTGGCACGGTCTCTCCTCTGCGCGTGTCCCTGACGGGCTTATTTACCGGGGGGCCGGCGGGCCTGGGTCTGTCGCACCCGCTGGCCCGCGGCGCGCTCACCGGGCGCCACGTCTCCCCGCAGCGCTCTGCTTTGCCCTGACCCGCTCGCTGCTTTTGACGTGCCTGGTGCCGGCAGGGCTGCTGGCCCTGCGCTATTACTACAGCCGGAAGGTGGTCCTCGCCTACCTGCACTGCGCGCTGCACACAGACATGGCCGACATCGAGCAGCATTATGTGAAGCCCCCTGGTGAGTCCCCGGGGGTCTCTGGACTCCTCCTCCCCCCTTCCCCCTCCTGCCCTCCTCGCCAGCCCCTCCTCTGGCAGAGCTGCCCCCAGCGCAGCAACCTCGGGGTGGGCCTGGGGCAGGGGCTGGGGCGCCCCTGTGACCTGAGCCTTCTGGGTGCTCAAGGGCTCCGGCCGCAGGCTGGCAGGCGCTGGGGTTGGCAGGACTAGGCCCTCTCCCCTGAGTATGGCTGGGCTTCCGTCCTGTGTCTTCTGAGGACGGGGCTCTGAGTGGCCCGAGCTGGCCCTGGGCCATGGCGCCCCGGCCCTGCTGTTTGTGCTGCCCTAGTGCTTCATGGGGGGCAGGGGGTCTTTCTCACCTCTCTCCGGTGCTGTTTGGCGTGCCCTGTTGGATCCGGGGCCGGCCTGGAATGCTAGGCCATGTGTGGCAGAGGACCACATGGAGGGCAGAGGTCACTCTGGGGGGATGAGGACCCTAGGAGAACAGGGGTCCCACTTCTGGCCTCTGGGTCACTTGGTAAGCCCAGGGTCTGGCCCCGGCCCTGGCCTTCTGTAAAGGGAGGGGCTGGGAGCTGGTCTGGAGCCATTCTTTACTCTCCAGGCTGGCCTTGAGGCAGGGTGGGTCCTGGGAGGCAGGGTCCTGCTTTTCTCCATGCCTGGAGCTGGGGCATGAGGGCCTTCCAGGTGCAGGAAGGTCCCTGAGGAGAGGGACAGAGCGTGCCTGGTTGGTTAGGGTCTAGCAGCATCCTGATGAGTGCCAGGGAAGGGCAGCGGGGACAAGAGAGGCAAGGCGTCCCGGAGCAGGGGGGTGACGCGCTCTGGCCCGGCCAGCTCCTGCGCGCTGGTGGCCGGTCCTTTCCCCGCCCCGAGGCTGCCTGGCTGGCCTTGGGCACCTTTGGTTCTCCTTGACCCTTTCCCAAGCCCAAACAAAGCATCTTATCAGCCTCCATGGAGCTCTGGCTTCAGCCTGGCTGCCCCGAGGACGGGAGGGGACAGAAGCGTGAGACCCACCTGGCACCAAAGCCCAGGCCGCAGGAGCAGAAGAGGGGTTGGGGCCCAGCGTGGCCCTGCCCTCTTTGGAGTGCAGTGTCCTTGGGTGTGAGATGGGGGGCTGGGCCCTGCTCGCCCCTTCTGAGATGTCTGGTGGGTGTGCAGGAAGATCCCGCAGGGGCAGAGAGGCTGGACAGCGGCTGGTGGGGCCGTGCTGGACTCGTGGGAGCTGCTCCCGCCACGGGGGAGCTGAGGCCTGGGGAGGCACGAGGCTCCCGGGACTGTGCTGACCTCTGACCTGGGCCCGGGCGGGCGGGGAGAGCCCGAACTCCCGGACAGTGGGCGGGTCAGCCGGTGGAGGGGGCAGTCAGCTCCTTCCCGAGCTTGGGCCACGCGCCCGGTCTCAGTCTCGGGGTCTGACGGTGAAGGAGACAGGAGACCGCCCGGCAGAGCTGACGGGCTGATGGGGGCCGCGTTGGCAGATGAGGTAGTAGGGGACCCCCAGGCGTAGGGCGGTAGAGTGAAGAGTTCTTCCGGGTGGGGGTCCGGGGAAGGAGCGTTAGCGGGGGAGGGTCTGGCCGCTGCAGGAGGGAGGCTGGGGCGGGGGCCTGGGGGGTGGCTGGCAGGAGGACATGGCAGCGGAGGCTGGCGTGGCCGTGGGTAGTGCGTGTGCAGGCTGGGCTCCTCGGAGCAGGCGCTGCCTCCTGTAGCCCCTGGGCCTTGGGTCCCCAGGGAGATGGCTCTCCCCGTGGCCTGTGCCCTGAAGGCCTCTCTCCTCTGGCCTTCGTGCCCCTGTCCCTCTTGCTCCCTCATCTCCCTGAGGTCTTCCCCCTCCTCCTCCTGCCCTGCGTGGGGCCGTGATTGGTCTGGGCCGGGGGTGGGGACGGCTGGCCTGAGCACAGGGCTGGCTGCCCGGCCTCAGGCCCAGGCTCAGGGCGGCTCGGGGCTGCTGTGGGCAGCAGGCAGATTGGGCCTGGCTGCCCCCGCCCAGAGGGCTCTGCCGGGGCGGCTGGCTCACGCAGTAGCGCCGTGGCCCTGACCGCCCCGTTCCCCACAGGCTCCTGCTTCTGGGTGGCCGTGCTGGATGGCAACGTGGTGGGCATCGTGGCAGCGCGGGCGCACGCGGCGGACAACACGGTGGAGCTGCTGCGCATGTCGGTGGACTCACGCTTCCGTGGCAAGGGCATCGCCAAGGCGCTGGGCCGTAAGGTGCTGGAGTTCGCCCTGGTGCACAACTACTCTGCGGTAGTGCTGGGCACGACAGCCGTCAAGGTGGCCGCCCACAAGCTATACGAGTCGCTGGGCTTCAGGCACATGGGCTCGAGTGACCGCTACGTGATGCCCGGCATGACCCTCTCGCTGGCCGAGCGCCTCTTCTTCCAGGTCCGCTACCACCGCTACCGCCTGCAGCTGCGCGAGGAGTGACCGCCACCCACCTGCCCGCCGCCCCGCCCGCCGCCCCGTCCGCCTGTGCCCTCCTGCCCGCCGCCCGGGCCGCTTTCAGACGCTCACCTTGGCGTTTGTGTTGGGTTTTTCCTTTTTCGGCACCACACGGTTCTTTGGCTGGTTCTTGGGGGGGTGCGGGGCCGTTGCTCATCCACGACACTTGGGGAGGCACGCCCCTTGCTCTCCCCAGTCTGCTGGGGCCGCATCCCGAAGAGTGACAGCGTGGACCACCGCGAGCGCCCGCAGCTGCCCGGCCCTGGCGCGAGGGGCCCCTTCCCGCCCAGCCCCGGGGTGGGGGCGGGCCCAGCCTTGCCCACCAAGCACAGAGCCTCTGCCGTGGGGCCCCCGCCCAGCAGGCCCCTGGCCGCCAGCCGGGCGGCGGCTCAGCCTCAGTCCCCAGCAGGCGTGGCCTGCCGCACCGGGTGGCCACCGCCCCACGGGGCGCCGAGCTGGCCGCGGGCCCACTTTGCTCTGTGCATGCTGAGGATGTGGCCTGGCTGCAGCATGCCGCATGCCCACGGCCTCCCGCCCCCTGCCCTGCCTGGACTGGACCCAGACTGGTGAGCGCCCCCAGCCCCAGCCCAGCCTCTTGGGAGGCCTGACTGTCCACCCTGCCCCTTGCTTCACCCAGTTCAGCTTTGCTTTGACATCGGATCACCTGTCTTTCCTTTTGGTACCTGCCCTTCCTCTGTCCCGGCTTTGCTGGTGGGTGGCGTCGTCCAGGTGTGGTTGCCAAGGCAACATGTTGTCCAGCTGTGGGCGGGGCCCTTCAGGAGAGCAGGGTAGGAGGCAGTCACGGGGTCATCTCTCCCCCAGTGCCAGCTTGATCCTGGTGGCCTCCCCCAGACCTCCCTGAGGACCTCCTGCCTTGCGGCCGATGGGCTCTGTCCTGTGAATCTTACCAACCCAGGCTGCTGCCTGCGCCACCGAGCCCGCAGCTTCTCCCAGCCTGAAGCCGACCTATTTTTTAATAAGTTATTTAGACAGAATAGCACTCTGCATGACTTTAATTCTTGGGACAAAACGGTAGTTTATTCCTTAACACACACACACACACACACATACATACATACATACATACATACATACATACATACATACATAGACACACACACACACACACACACACACCTGTGTGGTCTAGAATGCACTATTTCTGGCCCAGTTTGGTGGGGGTGGGTGGCCGGGTGGGTGGAGGGTTTCAGTTTGGAATCTGGAGGAAGACCCTGACAACATAATTTCCCCCCAAAGAGCATTCCTGCTTTGGGAGGAGGCTCCGGGCCACCCCTGTCGAGCTCTCATGTTGCGGGACGGAGGGCAGGATGGGAGCACGTTCCTGGCAGCCTCCCAGTGCAGGAGTTCACCGTGGGCTCTGGGGCACCTGTGTTTCCACCCTCTCCTTCTTGAGGTCTCAGGCAGCGGCCTTTGGGTGCGGGGGTGGCCCAGAGGGGGAGAGGAAGGTGGTGGTTGGCAGTGCCTGCATGTCCAGCTGTAAGCCCGGACCTCGGCTGGTGGCAGGAGGGCAGAGATGCCCGCCAAGACCCCCTTATTTGGGGATATGGGGGAGGGGAACGTGGCAGGCGTCGCGGGCCACTGAGCTGGGTCCCACGTGCGGGACCATGGAGGGAGCATTCTTAAAGAGGCGCTTTGGAAATAAGCAGATGGACGGAACAAGCCTAGTTTCCTGAGGGGCCTTTTGTGCTGTCAGCAACTGAGATATTTGCAGAACATTGTACAGACCCCGTGCTCCCCTGTACATTTCTCCCTGGTGGCGCCCGGTCCCTACTCGGGGATGGGAATTTTGTAGACTGTACAGAAATCGGCACCCTATTTTCTTGCAGCTCTCAGATTTTGTTAATCTGGATTATACAGACAGACGTAAAGTGTTTTAGCAAAATGGAAAACAAACAGTTGTGCCTTTTTCCTCTTTCTGTTTGGTTCGGTGTCGGCTTGGGGTGGCCTTAGTTGGCATGGGGCGAGTTGGGGCTGCAGCTGGCCTGAGGCCTGACCGGGCGGGAAGGGCAGGTGGGGGCCCGTGAAGTCCGCGTGGTGGGTCGTGTCTTGTCAGGTGTCAGGTGGTGGCACTGGGACGCTGCCAGCTTCCTCTGATCCTGTGCCTTTGGACCTCCCGTCCCTGGTGTGGGGCACGTGGGTGGGGCCGTTGAAGCCCCCCGGGGCTGCCCACGTCTGTTGGCATTGACCAAAGTGCCTCGCTGGTGTTGCTCCTGGCAGTGGTGCGGCCCCTCCCGTCCCGCTGGTGTCTGTCGATGCTGCGTCCTCCCCACGCCCCAGTCGGTGGCCCAGAGGGTGGTGGGTGCTGGCCGGGCTCTTGACCTTTCCTTATGCCCTCTTGCTGCTGCCAGGAGAGATGCCAGGAGGGGTGTGGCAGGGTGGCCACGTGTCCGGAACTCTGCTGTCCAGCTGCTGCCTGGCTCCTGAGGTGGGCAGAGTCACCTCTGTGCCCCGGGCCGGGTGCACATGCCGAGCCCAGGTCAGGACTCTTGCCCGGCCAGCGTGCGGCTCCTGGGCTCCTGAGGACCACGGGGGGCAGGTCTCCCGTCCTTCCCCAGCCTGGGAGCTAACTGCTCCACAAACACGCACTGAGATGTGAATTTTATACCTTTGTAGAAATTCTGATGTTACTTCTTCTACCTCTGTGAAGCGTCCTCCTGGGGTCCTGCCCAGTGATGTGTCTGGGCAGCTTCTCTGCACTGGGCGGCCCTGGGCCCCCTCCCCTCCCTGCTGGCTCCTGGGCCTCCCCAGACTGGAAAGCCAGCCCTGGGCCCGGCACCCGTGCTCAGGGGTCGGGCTTCCAGGGCTTCTGTTGTCTGTTTCCGGAGCGGAAAGCGGAAGGCAGAGCACTCAGGATGTCTACGTTAGATGAGCCTGGAACACAGGCCCGATGGGCACGTCCAGGCATTGAGATCCAGGGCAGCTGAAGGCTCCAGCACCTCTGGGTGGCCCAGAGCCACCAGGGTCCTGGCATGTGGCTGGCGGGCCGTCCCAGGGGTAGCTCCGCCTGCCCAGGTATGGGCTCTTCAGACAGCTGGCCCCTGAGGGGTGGCAGCCAGGGTGGGTGGTGTGCACACGTGTGTTGAGGCCAGCCAGGTGGCCCAGCCCCAGGAAGGGCCGTGGCAGCGTCTCCCACCCGGTACCTCCATCGTGTCCGCCTGGCCTCCCCCTGCTGCCCTTGGGTGGAGTCGGGGAGGGACGGGGGGCCCGAGGCTTGGGCTGGGAGGCCACACGGTCCTGGGGCGGCACCCCCCCTGCTCTGGGTGTCCTTTCTCAGGTGGCCCCTCTGGCGTCAGGCAGGTGCTTGGGAGGCTCTCTGGGCCACGGGGCCTGGCTCTGGCCTCTGGGAGGCTTGTTGACACTGTGGGTGTGGGTCTCTGCCCGTCCTCGGGCGCTGGGCGCACCCCTGGGGCCGCCTTCCTGCCAGTGTCGGGGACGGCTGGACAGGGGCCCCCAGGCCTTGGGAGCCGCTGCCTCTCCCTGGCCACGTCCTCCGTGTTCCTGCTGCTGTGTCTTTTTGAAGCCGCTTCTGTGAATCCCTTTGGCCTCAGGCTGTGTACCCGTGCTGGTGGCCCTCTGGCCGAGGCTTTTGGGTTCGAGTTCTGGGCTGGGTGTGGGGCAGATCCTGGACTGTGTTTGCTCCATGGTGCCAAGGACAGGCTTTCAGTGATGGCGCGAGGTCCGCTGACAAGTGGGCTGCCCCCCGGGGTCAGGGAGGGGGAGCCCCAAGCTACTGTTGTTGGATGTGGTTTTTTAACAGCAATAATTAGCCGTTTTGGAGAAGGGGTGTGCCTGTGTGTGTGCATGTGTGCCTGTGGGTACGTGCACACGTGTGTGCCTCTGCGTGTGTGCGTGTGTGTGTGCAGGGAGGGAGCCTGGTGGCCGAGGGCCCGCTCTGGCTGGGAAGGGGAGGCCGGGAGGTGCTCGGCGGGCGGCTGGCCTGAGGCCTCGTTCATGCTCCTTCTCCGGACCCAGCGGACCTTGAATCTAGCGCTCCTTCCTCCCTGGCCAAGGGTGCTGGATGGCCTGTGTGAAGGGGGGTGACCAGGATGAGCTTTTGCCCAGCTCTCTGGCCGTGTGGGGAGGGTGGCAAGGGCAGTGACACTCAGCCAGACTGGCCGAGATCAGATTTGTTTGACCACAGCTGCCATGGACGCGGTGTCCTTGGGCAGGCAGAGCCCAGAACGTGTCATGGTGGCTGGTTTCACTTACTGTGTTTACCGTTTGTGAGCCCAGGACTGTGGCGTCTGTGCTGACACCCCAGGATGTACCACACAGCCCCCGAGAGGGCCCGGAGGGGCCGTGCACTGCGTCCAGAGGAGACGGGCTGCAGGGCTGGGGAGAGGGTTGCAGGCTTCCTGTGCGTGTGTGAGCGACGGGAGGGGCCGGGTGCAGTGTCCCTCCGCCTGCCCAGCCCCCAATGCTGCTGTTTTTCAATAAAACCCGAGTTGATGGAACCGGGCTCCATGCTTTCTTGAGGTGTCGTCTGCGCGACGCTGGGCCAGGAAGGGCTGCTTTCCTGGAGATGCTGGGCCCCTCCTCCCGGAGGCCAGAGCAGGTGCCTGGGCGAGCTGTGGGCCGCTGTGTCAGCAGCCCCGGCCGGGCTCTCCTGCGGGCCTGGGGGTCTGCCCAGCTGTCTGACGCCTCCTCGGAGCAGGTCGGCTCTGAGGGACGGCATGAGGTGTGGGACCCAGGTGGGAGGGGCAGGACCCCCAGTGTCTGCAAGGAAGGGAGGGCGATGGAATGGGGGTGTCAGGCTGGAGAGCAGGCCACGGGGGTGGGGCAGGGACGCTGGGGCTCAGGGTGGACAGACGCCCAGCCGTGTCCACAGGCTCCTGCAGCCCACCCAGCGTGGACGGCTCTCCACAGCAGGCCGTCCCCTGGCTGCACTCTCCTGCCCCGGCCCGGCTTCTGGGCGGGAGGGAACCTCCTCGCGGGTCCATCCACCCCTCAGCCCCGAGGGTGTCAGGCGTGTTCCCTTCTCGCGGGTCTGGCTGGGACGCCCTGGGACGTGCCCACCCCACGTGGCTTCCCCCCACAAGGCCCACGGCGGCCCGCGCTGGCCCAGAGGTGTCAGCTCCCAAAGACGGTCCTTTGCTTGAGTGAGATGCTCCTTGTGAAGCCCGGCAGTGGTCTTGCTTCTGAGGCGACAGAGCACGAAGACAGGCTGCCACTCAGACACACGGACACACAACAGAGGCGGTGGCGTGGAGGGGCCTGGCCGCTCTCCAGGTTCTGGAATGTTCTATCACATGGTGGTCAGGCCTGGCCATCTGGACCCTGCACACCCCATGAGCCCAGTGACAAGATCTTGAGGCCATGAGAAAAACGGGCCTGGGCATGATAAACTGTGACGACCCACGTCACTCAGAAAAGATGACGCCCTGTCCCGTGGGCTCTAGTTGCCATTAAACAGGAGCAGAGTCCACAGCCGGCGGGGTGGGCGGGGGAAGCACCCGTGCCCGCTCCTGGAGCTGCATCTGGGCCCTGTCAACATGCTCGCCCTGCCCTGGGTAGGCGCTGCACCCCACTTGGAGGGTGGCACGCAGAGCCTGGACCCAGACCAGGGCGGTCTGGGAGTGGGGCCCCGGGATGAGACAGGCGGCCGGGCAGTGGTGCGGGGCAGGGTCGGGGGGAGTCCAGCTGCAGTCCTGCTGGGACACCTGTCCCAGTGAGGTGACCTTCCCGTGCCTCAGTGTCCCCACCATGCCAGGGGGTGGCACCTCCGTCGCAGGCTGCTGTGAGGCGCCAGGGGTGCACGGGCCATGCCCTCCCTCGGCCCTGGGGGTCTGTGAGAACCGGCTCGCAGGGACACCGGGCCGGCGAGCGCCTGTGCACGGGCCCCTCTGGCCCTCAGGAGGGTGGTCAGGCTGTGGTCTCTGGCCGGTTTGTCACTGCCCCGGCCCTGGAGGCCCTGGCAGCCAGGCTGCTGGCAGCTCCTGGGCACCCGCGAGGTGGTGAGCAGCTGGCAGCCTGGGGCAACCTAGGGCTGGGCCGCTCCTGCCTTGGGTGCTTGCCCTGGCTGTGCCCAAGTGGCCGAGGGCTGCGGGCGTGGTGTATCCCACCCACGGGAAGAATTCACGCAGACAGGGCCGAGCACGTCCGCAAGAGGCGTTTACTCCAGGGGGCACCCAGCTGCCCCAGCTCCAGCGGGAAGGTGGCCCTAGCCGAGTACCAAGCGCTTGACTCTGACCTTGGGGAAGGCCCCACAGCGGGCTGGTGGAAACCAGTTCTCTTCCCCACCGTCGCCTGGGGCTACAGACCAAATGAAGGGGAAAAATGCGTGCGCGGCGCTTGGCGCTCAGGGGCCGGCGGTGGCTGAGCGGTCGCCTGGAGACTCGGCAGGATGGCGGTGGGGTCACGGGCCGGGCCCTCCCGCAGCGGTGCCAGGTGTCCCCACGAGCGGCCGACACTCAGGCTCACCTTCAGGGGCACCTGCGGGTGGCAGCCAGAGGTGAGCACCAGGCCTTCCCAACCACCGCCCAGACCCCCGCGCGGGCAGCCACTTGCCCCAAGACACACGATTAGACACGGCCACAGCAGCTCAGCTGCGGACAGACGCACACTCACACACACTCACACACACGCGGCAACAGGTAAACGGGCTCACCGCACACCCACCCTGTCACGATGCCTCGACCTTGGCTGAGCCCCCCTCACCTGCCAGGGCCCCTGTGCAGCAAGGAGCTCGTAGGGGCCGGCCCGGCAGGGGGCTCTGGCGTAGGGAGGTGTGTCTCGGGGCCACCTGTGGTCCCCCAGGGGGATCAGCTGACTTCAAGAGGTGCAGAGGGGTCTGGAGAGCCCTCCCAGGGACCCGATCCTGAGGGCGCCCTTGACCACGGCTCAAGAGCTCCCTCTCAACGGGAGGGGGCCGCACCTGCAGGGCTACTAGTGGGGTGAGGTGGGGCTTCCTGGGCTCCTGGGGACCTCGGGGCCCCCCACGTCTCCACCTGCCAAAGGAGCAAACACCAACCACTCCAGAACACGGGAGTTCCCGTCCCTGGCTGGGCCCGCGTGGGCGCTCCTTCATGCTGCCAAGCTGCTGCCCGCAGGACGAGGTGAGGGGTGAAGTTAACGGTGGGATGGGTGCAGGGGCCCCGGGGGCACAGAGCACGGCTGCTTCCACGGCAGGGAGGAAGGGAGCAACCATGGGACGAGGGGCAGAGCCATCCTTCCCTGCAGTCTCTCCAGGGGCTCCGAGGTGCTTGCTGACCCTGTGCGGCCCATGTGCAGGAAGGACTTCAAGGACTCTCACCTCCTTGTTATTCCTCCACCTTCCCCCCACCCTGGGGGAGCTTGGACCCGAAGGTCTTCCTCGTGAGGACCTGGAGCCCCCTCTGAGAGCCGACAGCCAGCAGTCGGGCTGGGACTGGCTTGGCACATCCAGCTGCACCTGGGGCAGGTGGGGGTGGCCTGCGGGGAGGGCTGATGAATTCCTCCCCCAAGCCTGGCCCCAACCGGCTCCTGCCCCGCCCCCTCACCTGCAGCTGCAGCTCCACCGCCGGCACGCGCTGCAGGGCCTCCATGGTCCCCCTGACGAGGGCTGGGACAAAGGCAAGACAGAGGGCAGCCCGAGCTGCCTGGCAGAGCTGGCTCCAGGAGGACCCCCCGGGCCCCAGCCCTACCCCAGCCCCCAGGCTCCCCGGCTCTCCCAAGTCCACACAGTCTCGGTCACCTGTACTGGCTGCTCTGGCAGCCACCCTGACTGGTTCCAACTCCCACTGGCACGTACTTGAAGGCGCCTTAACGGGCCCCAACAGTGGGTGCCGCGAGCAGGGCCCTCGGGTCCCAAGCGTTGCTGTAGCCCCGCCCACACGCTTGTCTGCAGCTGCGGGTCCCCCCCGCCCGTGCCACCCCCCCACCCCCACCCCGGGTGGCCAGGCCAGGCAATCTCGCTGGCCCGAGCAGCCCGGGCAGGACGACCCGTGCTTCCGCCAAAACCCCTGTGAAGTTTCACATGCCCGTGATGCTGCAAGGACGCCTCCATGGCCCTGGGGGCTGGGCATGGTGCAGCCCAGCGGGAGGGGCTGGCTGGCTCAGTGTCTCTCAGGGTTTGCTCCAAACCCTTCTGCCCCTTTGATAAATGAATATTTCATTCCACCCTAAGTTATCTGACATTTCAGTACAAAGCTTGCCGAAGGAACGCCCAAGGAATGGGCGGAGGCTGCCTTGTCCTCTGTCCTCCGCGGCCCCAGGGCTCCCTGGCTGACTCCCGGGGGCACGGGGCCTGGGGTGTCTGCAGCAGGATCAGCAGCTGCCCGAAGGCCTCGCTACCCTCTCCGTGCTTGCAGAGGGACACTGGTGTGGCCGGGCAGTGGGGAGCCACTTGTGGCTCCTGGGTCCGGCTGTGGGGAGGTGGGCGGGCGGTGTGGGCCCAGCCCGCTCTAGGGGAGCCCTGCAGAGGGCCCGGCCTCCCTGGGGAGCTGCAGGGGTGTCCAGGTGCTTCTAATGGGAGGAGTCGGACCCTGACACCCCCTCACTGGATGTGCAGACAATGCCAGGTCCTCCTGTGTATCCCCTCCTTTGTGCGACTGACTAAACGAGTGACTCCGGGTAACCACCGGGCAGAGTGGCGGTGGCGGTCGGGCAGAGCTGGCTCTCTCCCAGGCCTCTTCCTGGGGTGACCCGTGTCCCCAGCCTGCACCATATGGCCCCTGAGGGCAGGGTCCCTGGGCCGGGGGCCCCAGAGCCCCATCCTGGGTCTGCCCTGTGGGCCACCATCAGGTGTGTCCTGACCACCCAGCATATCAGAGATGGCAGCCAGCCCCGGCCCCCACCGGGTTCACCTGTCTCGCGGTCCGTGGCTGGGTCGAGACCCCAGAGCTCTCCCAGCACAGCGCCAGGTGGTGCCTCTGAGTGCTGGCCTGTGGCCGAGGCCCCTGCATCCCTCAGGGAGCCACAGGGAGCAGAGCCTCAGTGCCTGCCTGAAACGGTGAGCAGTTGCCCCCAGGATGAACAGGAACTGGACTATTCCTAAGACGGCTCCCTCCAGATGTAGAACATTTTCTTTCCTTTTTAACCAGCAGCTGAGCACCCGCCAATCCCATCAAATAGTTTGTTTCAGGCCCATTATTTCCAAACAGATTTCAAATGACGATGTAGGATGGGCCCCCCTGTAGAATGAAGCCCTCTGTAGGATGGGGCCCCATGTAGGATGGGACCCCGTGTAGGATGGGGCCCCGTGTAGGATGGGACCCCGTGTAGGATGGGACCCCGTGTAGGATGGGGCCCCGTGTAGGATGGGACCCCGTGTAGGATGGGGCCCCCCGTGTAGGATGGGACCCCCTGTAGGATGGGGCCCCGTGTAGGATGGGGCCCCGTGTAGGATGGGACCCTGTGTAGGATGGGGCCCCATATTGGATGAAGCCTCTGTAGGATGCAACCCTGTGTAGGGTTCAGCCCCGTGTAGGATGGGACCCTGTGTAGGATGGGGCCCTGCTATGGGTTGGTTTCCCAACTGTAAGATGGAGGTGCGTGTAGGCTGGGGTGCTGAGGATAGTGGTCTCACCATTTTTCAGGGCAGGTCTCTGCAGGTGGTGGCGGAGCTGGGGGAGGGCTCGGCCAGTTGTCACTTGGGAGCTGGTTGGGAGGCTGGCACCCAGCCCTAACGCCCAGCCCTGTACTCTCTCCACCCTCGGCCACCTCCCTCACAGGCCCTGCAGGGCCTAGAGGGACCAGGGCCCTAGGGCTCCTGCTCTCACTAGAGAGGCAGAAGAGAGGCCCCCATGCCCACTGCAGCGGTGGCTGTTTAGGGGAGGAGTCCTGCCCAACCTGAGGACTGAGTCAGGGGACAGGTGGTCTCTAGCTTCAGAGAATCCCGGGGGGCTCACAGCGGTGGTGCCTGTCGTGGGGGCAGGGTGGGACCCAGGCTTGGAGTCTGTGCTCAGCCTGTGGGCCTCAGCCACCCCGATGCTCCAGCACTCAGCCTGCTGCCGGCCCCACCGCCTGGCTCCCGCCGGCCTGGGGTCCCAATGCCGCGCCCATCTTTCCGGGGCCCCTGGGGCCGATGCAGGGCCCCCAGTAGGGCACTTAGCATTCCCCGAGGGCTGCTGGCCAGAGAGTGGCCGTCCAGACCTCTCAAGGGCCCCCAAACAAGGCTGGCCCTTCTGCAGGTGACACACAGCAGGTGCAGGGAGGGGGCCTGTGAGCCCCCAGGGAGATACTGTAACTATTCGTGAAATAGAAACAACCCTGGATCCTCAGGGCTCACCTGCGAACTCAGGAATCTGTGAATCCTCCACTTCAAACAGCAGCTCGTCGTGAATCTGGGCAACCAACCTGCAAGACATGCGGTGGAGGGAGTCGCCCCGTGCGTGGGCCTTCCGTGCTCCGTCCCTGCCTGTGACGGGGGCGCGTGGGGCACTGCCCGGTGCTGGCCAATCCGCCTAGGTTTTTGGCACAAGGTGCCCGTGAGGATGTGGCTCAGAGGGGAGAGGGAGGACCCAGGCGGGGGCTGGTGGGCGGGGGTCACGGCACCGTCCCCAGGACAGCCTGCAGGAGGAGAAGAACACAGGTTCGAATGATGGATTGGAGGCAGAGGGCCCAGGATAAGAGGGTCCGGGTGACCCCCCGCCCCCCCACCTCAACCTGGGGAGCCTGACGGGGACACGGTGGGGCTGAGCATTTTGAGGAAGAAGAGCCCCCCTTGGCCCATCGCGGGGGCAGGGACCCTGACAGGCCTCTACCCGAGGCCATTCTGCAGGCACAAGGCCCCAGCACGTCCCTGCTCCTGGGTCCTGGCCCACGGCCTGGGCACCTTGCTGCTGCCCTCCTGGCCACTCCCTGTCCCCGAGACACCACGCTCCCCGCCCGGGTCTGGGCCCAGGGCTGAGCTCCAGGGGAGGAGTCAGCACTCACTCCAGCCCCTCCGCTGGGCGAGTCCTTGCTCGGTGCCCCACTTCTCTGAGCTCCCTCAGGCACCCCCTTGAGGGGTGTCTGTCCCCACCTGCCTCTGGGTGAGGGAGAGAGAGGGCGGGTGTGGACGCTGCAGTGGGAGGAGGTGTGTAGGCAGCAAAGGTGCTGCTGAGGGGCAGGGCTCCTGGGAGGACGTAGACTCAAGCGCCAGGGACTGGCAGGTGCGCATGTGTGCCCGGGGTGGGGATGGAGGAGGGGGACACCCCAGGGATCGGCCCTGGAAGCTCTCCCTTGGCCGCACAGAACACGGTCTGCAAGGATCTGGCCAACATGGGCCAGGTGTGCTCCGCGCTTAGAAGGTAGGATCTGGGGGCTTCCCTGCTGGCGCAGTGGTTAAGAATCTGCCTGCCAGTGCAGGGGATTGGGGTTCGAGCCCTGGCCCGGGAAGATCCCACATGCCGTGGAGCAACTAAGCCCGTGCGCCACAACTACTGAGCCTGCACTCTAGAGCCCGCGAGCCACAACTACTGAGCCCGCGCGCCACAACTACTGAAGCCCGAGCGCCTAGAGCCCGTGCTCCGCAACAAGAGAAGCCACCGCAGTGAGAAGCCCGCGCACCGCAATGAAGAGCAGCCCCCACTCACCGCAACTAGAGAAAGCCCGCGTGCAGCAACGAAGACCCAACAATAAATAAATAAAATAAATAAATTGATTTAAAAAGAGAAGGTAGGATCTGGGTTGTCTCCTGACACCTGCTGGGGGCTGTGACCCCAGACCCGGTGACCCCAGACCTCCTTGGGGCGGACGAAGGGGGCTCGCCCTGTGCACTCAGGGAGCGGGGAGACGTGGTGCAGGATGGTCTTGAGGGCCTGTAGCCCTCAGGGAAGGAGGGTAGGCATGTGGGGGGGGTGGGGGGGCATGTGCTCTGCCCTCTGTGTGACCTGGTCTCTGTCTCTAGGACCCTGCTTCCGAGGGAAGGGGCCATGTCCTGTCCTTGTCACCATAGAGCCTGTGCACGCTTGTCACTGTACTGCCTGTCCACAGCAGGCACAGGGCTTGCAGACAGAGGCAGCGCCTGGCAGAGCTGTGGGCCCAGGGGCACCAGGGAGCTGGGGCTGCACAGGGAGGTGAGGCGAGGCCCCTGGAAAGGGGTCACCACAGTGGTGAGTCCGGCCGGGGGCAGGGAGCAGTCCTCAAGCCCAGTGCAGAGATGGATTATGCCGGCTTTCAGAAGCTGTGCGGGACTTTGTAACCAAGAAGCACAGGGCTCTACCCCGAACCACTCTCCCCGCTTCTCCGTGGCTGGGTCGGGGGGAGACGAGGCTGTGTTCCCAGCCACCTGCGGTGGGTACCCCCCAGCTCCCAGGAAGGCTCTTGAAAGGGCTGGCGTGCGGGGGGGCAGGGGCGGGTACCCTTTCTATCACCACTACTTTCTCCTTTTGCCTGCTACACGTCGTGATTGCTGGAGTGGCCACCTCCATCAAGGCACCAAGAGGGAAACGGCCAGGGAGCCAGAGGGACCTCAGTCCTGCCGCCCCGAGCCGCTGAACCAAAGTCAGCAACTGGATTCCTCACGATGGCGGAAAGCCCCCTTTAAGTCTGAGCTGCTGTGAGCAGGCACGGCCCATCCTGCTCGTGGGAGTGAGTCCCCAGGGCACGCTGGGTCCAGCCCAGGCAGCAGGCTGCTGGCCGGCTGACCCCCGCAGTCCCCGCAAGGAGGGGGCCTGTATTTTACGCGCAGCCTCTGGCCAAGGGCTCTCGGCACCGTCCTCCGGCAGCCAGGCCGGGCTGACAGCGTTGGCATTTACTTTCTTAAACTGACTTCTAGGCCTCTGGCGGGGTCTTAGACTCCCGAGGGGACTTAGTTTTCCAATGGGCAGAAACCTCAGAATAGGCACTTGTAACTTTTTCCAGATTTAGGAGGAAGAGTTTTCATACTTTTTGAAATTACACTGTGAAAGTCTGAGTTGCTGGCGTGGCAGCAACCTAAGAATAGGTTTGAATCTTTGGTCACTCACACATCACTCTCAGAGCTGACTGCGACATTGCCATGTCTCCAGGAGGAAACTGGGGCGCAGGAAATGCACAGGAGGCGCCCGGGTGGGGCAGGTGAACACAGGTGTCAGACCCGTTGTTTCCCAGGAAGCGAGCTGACGGCTGAGGAACTTCCCGTCCCTTTGTCCTGCGCGGACAGGCCGCACATAACCGCGCTCTTGTGGGGACGCTCCAGGAGAGCCTCACCTCACCTCCCGGCCGTGGCCCGGCCGGCCGTGGCTGCCTGGGGCAGCTCCCTTCCAGGCGCCCCCAGCTCTGAGCACACCGTGAGGACTCATCTGAGAGCACAGGCGCACGGTGTCTGAGCCCCAGGCCCTCCCGCGGCCCGGCCACAGTCCTTGAGAGACACGGCGAGGCCCCAGGCCCCTGCCGTTAGGCTGTCGTCCTGACCTGCGCAGGTGACCACAGATGGCCACTCTGGGGAGCTTGGTCTCTGTGCCCCCGCAGTCCCTCCGTGCTGTCAAGGTCAGGTTTTGTTAACTGCTCTGCGTCCTTCCTGCTGGACCAGCGTGGCGTCCTCCCGCCCCCAAAGGCCCAGCCTCCCATCCATCCACTCCGGCCAGTGGCTGCTGTGGTCCAGGCCGTAGTCCAGGGGCTTGCTGGCTGCCCCAGCCTTGCTTCCCACACATCCTCAAGGGCCCAGGCGCTGCAGAGCCCTCTCCACCTGCTACCCTGTCACCGTGGGAAGTCCAGGGCCTGCTGCCCCCATGTCCCTCGAGGCCGCTCCTCATTGCTTGGCTGGTCCTGTCACCTCCCCTGGGCCCCGGGCACCTTCTCTGCCCCTTCCTGAGATGCGGAGAGCAAGAGCCCACATGCTGGGCTAAGCCTGACCACAGATGCCCTCGGGTTGCCGCCAGGTGAGCAGAGGGTAGAGGGCTGCCTGTGTGGTGAGATGAGCCTGCTGTCCTGTAACCACGGGCAAAGGAGCAGGGTAAGTGTCCTCTGAGGTTGCCACGCCGTCCAGTGGGGAAGCAGTGGGGCTGTGGTCCTCTGCACGAGCCAAGGGCGAGGAGAATCTGCAGCGTGCCGGGGGGCCCGGTGCTGGTCTGGTGCTAGTCTAGCTCTGGTGGTTTTGGCCGTGTTGCTCCACGCTCTCCGGTTCCCTTCTCTACATGCAGGTGTTGGAATCGACAGCCTCCAAAGCTTCTTTCCAGCCCCAACATGGTCTGAAACCCGGAAGGGCCTGTCATGGGGGTCCCACGTCGGAAGAGAGGAGGCCGCCCCCCCGACAGCTCAGCGCGAGGCCAAGTGAGCTCTCAGCCAACGGCAGCGCTTGGGGTCACGAGCCAGCCCCCTGGCCTTCCTTCCCCAGCCCGTGGGCAGTGAGTGGAGGCCGTCCTGTGGCTCCAGCCCGCGGGGCACTTCGGGGCAACTGGACCAGGTGCCAGGAGCCCCGGGGACGCGTTCCAGTCACATTGCTTCAGGCAGATACCAGCTCACGCGTGGCCCGCGTCTGCCCCCCACCCCCGACGTCATCCTAGACCTTTCCTGCCACTCCAGGGAGAACAACTCAAGTTCACAGGCACAGCGTGGATGGCCGTGTTCCACACTGGCCTGCTTCGGTTTCTGGAATGACACGAAGCGGTTAACGTGTTCTGTTATGAAACACGTTTCCTGAAGACAACACAGTGCTGGCAACAGGAATGGCCACCGGGTTTCTGAATCCCTGGATGAGGACAGTCACCAAAAAGCCCAGACCCTCATATGCCACTTCCCTTACCCATCTCACAGACACCGGAGATGGACCAGACCTCCTAGACGAAAGATATCGCGGACGCGGAACAACCGGCGCTAGCGCAGGCCCCACACACCCTCGCGCATTTTACCCTCAGAAGAGACACAAGTGAACAGGAGGCACGGATTCAGGAGCCAAGCAGAAAGCCACGAGGAACCCTGGATGGAAGACGCCTCGGCGTGTGCTTGTTGGGGCGGGGGACGGCAGGCGGGAGAGACCCGGCGAGAGGAGAGCATTTCCCACTCGGCTCCTGCCCCCTCACCTCCCGCAGCTGCTGCAGAAACCGGAGACAGCATCCCAGACCCCAGCGCAGCTGCCGCAGGGCACCTGGGGTAGCGCTTATATCCTGACGGGTCTCGGGCTTCTCACCCTCTGTCCTTCCTCCCAGCCCTGGGGTGACAGCCCGGGGTGTGGCTGCTCCTTCCCAGGGGTGTAAGGTGAACCACGGACCAGAGGAAGGGCCCAGTGCAGGGGCTGTTAAGGCGGAGGCCAACAGCGGTGGAGCCTGGGAAAGTCTTCTCCCCTCTCCTTTACTAGGACACGACCCCACATTCCCAGGCCTTTGCCCGGGACACACTTCTCTACAAAGTTGCTGAAATTGCCAAAAGAACGTAGGCTAAAACATCAAAACGAACAGAGGAAACATCTGAAGAAGTAAAGGCGGAAGCTTGTTAAGGAAAGATGAAAGATCTCAGGCAAGGAAAAAATCCCATGCCTTGAGGATGTAAAATAGTTTCAGAAGCCAAGAGAAAACCATAAGCTCACGTGGAAAAGGGTGGCCACAGGCCAGCAGGCCCCTGTGTCCCAAAGGTGGCGGGAGGAGGGTCCAGCTGTCCTCTGTGCTGGTGACGCCCCGTAGGGATGCGGGCGAGTGAGCAGACACCCCTCAGGGTGGGGCCCGTGAGACCACTTAACGCTTCATAAATTTTCACCACCTAACCCGCCATGAGCTTCCTCCCCAGGTGCAGACAGGCTGACGCCCGGGAAGGGCTCCTCAGCAGGCAGGCCCACGCTGGCCCACACGTGGAGCCTGGGAGGCCCGGAGGGGTGGCAAACAGACACGGAGACCAGGGAGGGAGGGAGGGAGGGAGGCAGACCTCCTGGGGACGGAATACTCGCTTCTCTGGGGAGCCCGGGTGGGCCGCCCGGAGGGGATCCTGGGATTCGGGAGGAGGGCCCACGCCCTCCCACCTGCACCCAGGCCGGGACCTCGGGCAGCCCGAGGGGTGGCTCTGGGCCAGCAGAGCCTGGGACGAGCAGGCCTGGTCACCCAGACGCCCGGACCCTCCCTCTGCTCGGGTGTGTGCCCAGGAGAGCCACCGAAGCACACGGGGAGCCTGGCGAGCGCCTTCGGGCCGGGGTGGCAGAAGCCGGGCCTCTGGCTCACTGATCAGGGGCTGGGAGCAGACGCAGGGCGGAGCCCCGTGTCCTGTCTGGGGGGCCGCGGGGCCCACCCAACTCTGAGGCGGGCAGCTGCGTGTGTACCCCTGGGGCTGTGCCCGAAGGGGTTCGGGCTCAGCGAGGGGAAACACATTTCTGCACCAGGCGACCTGGGGAGACTCGCGTGCTCCGGGGTGAGCGGGCCCTGGGCCGCCTGGCTCGGCCCCAGCTGGGAACCAAGCCTTCTCCTGGCAGTGCCGGGAGCGGCTTGGCTGAAGCGGGTCCCTCCGTGGGGGTCAGCGAGCTTGTCTGGTCCGAGCCCCGGAGGGAAGTGGCCAGTGTGGCTTCGCGTCCCCGAGGCGTCTGCCCGCGGGCCAGGCGCAGAGCAGCAGGCCGCCCACCCGAGCCCTGCGGAGGGCGGGTCCGCGCCCTGGGCTGGGCCCGGGCCGGCTGGCGCTCACTCACTGACCTGGCCGTCAGGATGGGGGACGTGGCCACTGCTGTGAAGAGGTGGACCATGGCCATCTTGCAGAGGTCCGCGGCCGAGCCTGTGAGGCACACAGCGTGCTGGTTCATGGAGAGTGTGAGGCCCGGGGCCCCGCAGCCCTGCCCGCCCAGGAGGGCTGTCTGAACTTTCTACACTGCGCCGCGCATGACCCCACACCCAGCAGATGAGAACCACAAGGGCCTTCCACCTCTCAGTTCTTGCATGTGTGGCTGGGCCTTTGCTCAGGGTCTCGCAGGCTGAGGTCGGTGTGGACCTGGCTGTGTCCTCACCTGGGGCTCCACTGAGGAAGGCCCACTTTCAGATGACCTCAGGTTGCCAGCAAAATTCATTTCCTTGCGGTCACGTGACTGGGGTTCCCGTTTCCTGGTGGCTGTGACCCTCAGGTCTGTGCCACGGGCCCTCTCCCCAGCGTGTTTGCCCCTCCACGGCCAGAATCTCTGACTCTGACCCCTAAACATTCTTTCAAGGGTCCACCTGATCAGCTCAGGCCCACCTGGGATGTCCCCTTCTGATCCGCTCAAGTCAGCTGACTGAGTACCCTACACCTGCCGTATAACACGACCTGCCCCTGGGAGCAGGGTCTCAGCATGCTCACAGGTTCTGCCCACACCTGGGCTGTGCCCGCTGCGCCAGCCGACAGGATGACGGAGCCCGGACGGCGGCCACGGGCTCAGCCCCCCCGCTGTGCAGCCCTTGAACCTGGCAGAACCTCAGCCTCCCAGTGTGTGGAGTGGGGCTATGATACGGGCTTCTAGGACCTGGGCGGGCTCAATCGCATGGTCAGTCAGGCACTCTGGAGGGGCTGGCCAGCATAGGGGACACGCCTTTTCCAGCGCCAGGCAAACAGTGGGTGTCTCAACAACCGGTTCGGATCACGGGAGACCGACTGAAGTTCAGCTTTCCATTCCTGGCTTTAAGCTGCTCTAGCTGTTCAAGGCTCCTGAGGCTCACGAAGAAATAAAAGGCCCCAGTCAGTGGGCCGCCTTCCTCCACTGCAGGGCCACACTTCCCACGAGCGCGGCAGGAGTGCTGGACGTGCAAGTCTGGTCTCTGCGAGGGACCTGCCGGCCGCGAGGGGTCTCGGCGCCACGGGGACCCCCTGCCGGGGCTGGGATGTCGGGAGGCTTGCTACTTCAGGAGGAGGGGCAGAGCCAAGAGAGAGGAGGTGGGGGGGGGCAGAGCGCGGGGTGGGGCGTGGGATGAGGAAGCAGGCCTGCCGGGCCCTGTGTCTGTCCAGGTGGAGGGACAGCCCCCTGGCGGCCCCCGGCTCAGCTCAGCACGGGCAACGGCAGGTCACTCGTCCCGTGCTGTCCCGGCTCAGCCGGGAGATCACCTCTCCGGGGGAGCTCAAAGCGTGGCCAGGCCTCCTGGTCAGCTTCCCATGTGGACAGGTCTGCGTGCAGTTCTTTCTCCAAAGCAGCTTCGAGGCCACCTTGCACACGCCTCAGGGACAGAGGCGGGCGGTCGTGAGCCAACCACGGCCCCGCACGAGCGGGCCGGCCTGAGACGCAGAGCCCTCTCAGGGTCGGAGGCCGTCACTGTGCTCTGCTCTCGTCGGGGGGGTCACGCCGGGGCAGGACCCGGGAAGATGCTACACCGAGCCCAGTGCCGGCCCCAGCCGCCCTCCCGCAGCTGCCACCCCCTCTCCTGCTTGCCAAGGCTGCGCTTAGCCGGGCAGCGCTGCCACACCAGCCTCTCCGCAGCACTCGCTGGGGACTTGACCTTCCTGCTCCACCATCCACGCCTCACACTCCGCGTCTGCTGGGCCTGGGCCACCCTCCTGCTGCAGAAACCCCTCTGGGGCTGGGGTCCTACCTCCAGTCTTCGTCTCTGGGCCCAGGGACCTTGGTTTTCCATCTGTGACCACTGGTGTCACAGGCGGAGACGTTGCCCGACCCCCAGACCCCCAAGGCCTCATCAGGACAGCGCCTAGCGCCGCCTCACACCTGCCCTCCACGCAGAGACTGTTGCTTTGGCCATTCTAAGGAAGACTGACGGATCCGTGGTGGGTGCGCTGGGGTTCGGACGCCTGCCAAGGATGAGGGCTGCGGCAGACAGACCAGGCCGAGGGGCAAGGGACTGAGCTCCAGGTCTGGCCCTGGCGCCGGCCGGATGACCTCCTGGAGCCTGTCTCCCGTCTGGCCTCGTGGGGTGCGTCGCAGTCAGGAAGGGGACCAGGTGCTGAGCACCTGCCCTGCGGCTCCCAGCAGTAACCGCCGGGAGGACGAGAGCAGGATATACCCCGGCACTAATCTCCTGGGGCTGAAAACCGAGAAGCAGAGAGGGGCTCTGGCACCTTGCACCACAAAGTTCACCGCCTGCCGCTCTGCTTGAGCCCGGAGCTGCGGGTCGCGTGCACGGATCCTCGGCAGCGGCCTCCTCCTGCCCATGATGGACACCACATAGCCTGCGTTACGCGAAGGAAGAGCCGGATGAGAGCAGCAGGGAGCGGGCGGGGCGGCGCCCTGCTGGACCCTCCCCTTTGTGGGCACAGCTGCTCCCAGATTAGGTGCCGGGGCCCCGCGGGAGCCCTCCCTGCTGCAGCGGAGCAGCCGTGCCGGAGCTCCGCCCTGAGGCCTGGGGGTCTGTCTCTAGGGCAGGCGGGTCCTGTGGTGGGAAAGCAAGGACAGCAGCAGAGTGGCCTTTGCTCGCCTGGTGGCATGTTTGGCGCACTTTCTAACTTCTAGCTGTGCTTAGATCTGATGTAGGACAGGAAGGGCGGTTTTTACACTACAAAGGTGGAGAACCACTTGTGGTTCTTGGGGACAGAAGTAATTCTGGACAGTGTGGCAGCTGGAATTGGGGAGAAAAGCATTAATCCTTAGTTCACTCAAGGAGGGGATGATGGTCTGCGTCAGAGACCACATCCCTACACATGAGGGCACATCCAAGCTCTGTGGGGCCCAAAGCTTCCATGATTTGGGGTCCTCTTTAAGAGAATGAATGCAGAGGTGCTGCAATGGTTATGTTCCTGACCAGTGAGAACTTTGGTTTTACTAGGTGTTGGTAAGAACTAAATCCCCAACTTACAAGTTATGTGTCTGAGGATTGGAAGAATTTCTCACATAGGCAATAATTATAAAAATGACAGTGTATTAAGCACCTGCTACAATGCCAGGCAACGTATAAAGTCCCCTAACTGTGACAGGCAGCGAGAACAGGGAGAGCCGTGCTTCTGACTGGCACATTCCAGTCTCTGCCTCTGTGCGTGTCGGGTGATTTTTCCTTTTTAAAAAAATTTATTTATTTATTTATTTTTGGCTGCGTTGGGTCTTCGTTGCTCCGTGCCGGCTCACTCTAGTTGTGGCGAGCGGGAGCTACTCTTCGTTGCGGTGCACAGGTTTCTCATTGTGGTGGCTTCTCTTGTTGTGGAGCACGGGCTCTAGGTGCGCGGGCTTCAGTAGTTGTGGCACACAGGCTCAGTAGTTGTGGTGCACGGGCTTAGCTGCTCCGCGGCATGTGGGATCTTCCCGGGCCAGGGCTCGAACCCATGTCCCCTGCATTGGCAGGTGGATTCTTAACCACTGCGCCACCAGGGAAGCCCTGTCTAGTGATTTTTGACTGGATGCTGGGTATTGTGCATTTTATGTTGTTCAGTGATGGGGTTTGGTGTTTTCCTTTCTTTTTTTTTTTTTTTTTTTTTAATTTCTTTATTTATTTTTGGCTGCGTTAGGTCTTCATTTCTGCACGAGGGCTCCCTCTAGTTGCGGCGAGCGGGGGCCACTCCTCACTGCGGCGCGCGGGCCTCTCACTATCGCGGCCTCTCGTTGCGGAGCACAGGCTCCAGACGCACAGGCTCAGTAGTTGTGGCTCACGGGCCCAGCTGCTCCGCGGCATGTGGGATCTTCCCCGACCAGGGCTCGAACCCGCGTGCCCTACATTGGCAGGCAGATTCTCAACCGCTGCGCCACCAGGGAAGCCCCTGGTGTTTTCCTTTCAAGAGTGTTAGGCAGGCCTAAGGTACCTGCAGATCGCCTGATCCTTTGGGGGCCCACTTTTAAGCTTTGTTAGGGTGGGTTTAGAGCAGCTTTAATCTAGGGCTAGTTTCGGCCTACTGCTAAAGTGTTACCCTTCTGGGGTCTGCACTGAATGTCTCAGATGTCCAATGAGCACCCTCCATTCCAATGGTCAGAAGCCAAACACCTCCTGGCCCTGTGTGAACTCTGAGATTGTTCAGCCTGCTGCTCCCCAGAAATGATTCTGCTTAGTCCTGTGGAGTTTCACTCTCTGCACACGTATCTTAGTATTAAGGACAGACCGGGGACTCCTCTAAAGGTTCATGGACACTTTTTCTCTATAACTTCCGCCTCTCTGATAGTCTACCTTGAAAGATCCGGTTGCCTTTGCCTTCCAGACCCAATCCTTGTCTCCTCAACTCAGCGAGGCCACTGTAATCTGCTTGGGCTCCCCTCCCGCACTATGGTCTATGGTCCTGGACACAAGGTGTCAGAGGGCTCCCCTCCTTTGCTTCTGCTCTATCAGAGACCAGAGTAATACACTGCCTATGATCCAGTGTCTGGAACACTTGCTTCACACATTTTGCCCAGTTTTCTAGTTGTTTACGGTGGGAGGAAAGTCTGAACTTCTTTGTGGCCCGAAGTAGAAGCCCCTGGTTCCATACATTTCAAATCTTGTTTCCAAGGCTTGCGGTGCTGGCGATTATAGTTCCTGTTCACACTGCGAGATGACCTCTGGCCCTGCACCTTCCTGTTACTGCCCTCGGGAAGTGGGAAGGCATGGAAGGAATGCTCCCGGAAGCCATCCCCGTGCCAGGACGGCTAGCACCCCTCAACCATGCATGGAAAGAGCAACAAACCTCAGGAATACCCACACTGAGATCGAACTAAATAGTCACCAATTTGACTTCCCCTTAAGCCGGATTCAAAAAATAGCTGTGGCCGCGGCAATGCCACATACCATGGAAAGGCGTACGGTGGAGGAGGGGGAGGGGAAGAGACAGCGTCTCAGTCAATCGCAGTTACAGTACCCTGCTTTTGCCAGTTTTACAAAAGACGTGACCACGTGAACACACGGCAGGGCCCCTCCCGGGGCCTGGGAGGAGAGCCCACACGAGGAGGACCCCGAACTCACAGCTTCACCACATCACGGTCAACCCGCCGGGCCCTCCTGCCCGCCGCCGGGCCGGTCAGTGAGCCGGCAGGGAGAGCGCAGGCTCACACCGCCTCCTTCCCTCCTCGCCCTGCTGTCTGCCTCTCACCGGTGGTCCCCTCCACCCCACCCACCGGCAGTTCCTGAGCTAACAGCCGCGTCACCGCTCCCAGGTGCTGGCTCTGGTCAGCTGCCCTCCCGATCCCTTTTCCACACTCTTGCTGGAACAATCTGCGAAAAATGAAGCCCAGGTTCTTCTCGCGGCCCGCGTAGTGCTGTGCAGAGTCTGGGCGCACGCCTGCCTCCTCCCGGCCCCGCCCCTCCCTGCCGGCTCTCCCCGGCCTCTCACCTGGTCTCGCTCAGCCGTCACCTCTTTGTGTCCCGTGGCTGACAGCCCCCAGGGCTGCCCTCTGCCGCTTTCTGCCCACTGCCCCGGCATTCTTCCACACCCAGGATCTCGTCTTTCTGACACTGTCTGGATGTACTTGCTCACGTGTGGGCTGCGTTTCCCTGGACTGTGTCTCCAGGAGAGCCAGGAGGTCCTATCCCTGGTGCCAGCATAGTGCCTGACACGGGTGGGCACCCGACAAATGTCTGTAGCATAATTTAATGACAGTTGGGCGTCTGCCCAGAAATGTAATTGCCGCGTCAAAGGGCACGCATGCTTCACGCTGGCAAGCGTAAAGCTCCACGGCCCTTCGAGAAAGTTAAGCGCAGGGCAGGGATGCAGCAGAGAGGCACTGGCTGGGCCGAGCTGCCTGCGGGTGGGTCCCGGCCCGGCACCGCCTGTCTCGTTAGCTGTGTGAACTCAGGAAGCTACTTGACCTCTCGGGGCTCATTTTCTTCACCTGTAAAGCAGGGTAACGACGTGACCCAAGCTTTTGAGTTGCAGTGAGGATGACGTAGGCGGTTATGGGAAGCGTGGACACCACGCCTGGCCATGCTGTGCGGCACGAGGGCCTGCGTCTGACTGTCCCTCCTCCTGCAGTGACCCTGGCTCCGTGCACTCAGCGGCGCTGGGTTCTATCACTGTTTTCACATTTCAAAATTGATAGCATTTTATTTTTCCCAAGTGCGGGGCCCCAGCGAGGAGGCTGCAGGCGTTGACCCGGGCTGTGCAGCCTCCGTACGGCTCACCCCCAGGCCCGGGAGCCGAGGCCTGTGAGATGCTCACTGGGGGATAGAAACGGTTTCCCGGCTTTCTCGAGCCCCCAGGAGGCTGCAGGAGCTGAGCGCTGACCCCGCACAGGCCGCGGTCGGGATGTGCGGCCAGGCCCGGGGGAGCCTGTGGGGCCACCCCGCACTCAGGGCCTCCCGAGGGAAAGGGCACCAGCGAGCCCCCGGAGGAGCCCGGGCCCGGCGGGGTGTGCCGACCCTCCGCGATCCCAAGTGCGCGGGCGCTCTGCTCGCTCTGCGGCGGCCGCTGCTCACTGTCCTGCGTCTGTTTCGTGAGCTTCTGCTCCTACGCTGATTTCCTTCCTTCTCTGGCGCTTTAATCCACTCCGCTGCTCTTTCCCAAATGTCTTGTGTTGGATACAGTCATTTATGTTCGGAAAAAAGAATTCCTTCATCTCTAAGTGAAGGTCAGCTTGGCCATGTCTTACAGTTTTCCATTGAGATACTCATCCTGTCATTTATTGCTAAAATGCTTGTCATTTGCTTGGGACTTCTTTTTAAAATCTTAAATCATTTAGGAGTGCAATGATTTTTCCAAATAGGCAGATGGATGGATGGCCACACATATTGATATAAACTACCTTTTTATTCCACTGTGGTCACAGAACATGTTCTATTTGATATTCTTTGAAATCTGTGACCAAATTGTGGTGAAATTTTGTAGATAAACCACACGCTTCTCCTAAGAACATAGTTCTCCATTTTTAGGTGCAGGATATCTCTCTCTGTGTATCTATCCACCTATCATTTCTAACTCAAGCTTAGTATTGCTGCCTCAAGAAGAGCCTGGCTCTGGACCCTCCTTACGTGGAGCCTTTTGGTCCCATTTACCCAGCAGGGGCTGGATGCTTCCCCAGTCCCCACCCACCCAGCCGCCACCAACCCACCCCCCTCCCATCTGTTCACCCACCCACCGGAGGAGCAGGGCCTGGGAGACCACCGGGCTACTGCAGAGAGGGCGTGGGAGAGGGAGGGGGACCTGCCGATGGCTTTGGCAGCAGCCGGCTGACCTGTCTGGTGACACCGGGCAATGGTTGCTTGGGTGAAGTCCTTGATTTTCTTGTACTTCTGCAAAAAACTCTCCACAAACTGGGCAGCTTCCTGAACGGGAACTCCAAGGCAAGCAGCGAGCCGCTCCTTCCCTGTGTGAGCAGAAGTGCCATCAGAGGCCAGCCTCTCACCCAGCGGGTTCCAAGGACACGGGCCACCAGGCAGTGAGCGCCACACGTGGAAGGGAGCCCACAGAAGGGATCTTGGAAGACTCGGTGCGTCAAGGCCCAGCTGGCACCACTGGTCTCTTCTGACTGGTCAGGATGGTGTTGGCTTTGGCTTTACAGACCAAGTGCTCGGTGCCGGCCAGTCTGGACGGGAGCCTGTTCGACATTTATTTATTCAACAATGTTGACTGAGGGCCTGGCAGGTGCTGCAGGTGAAGCCCTGGATGAAGGAGTTGTAGTTCCTGCTTGCAGCCTGTCCAGAAGGGGACCTGTTTCCAGAACTGGGGGAGGCTGGAGAGGGCCGGCGAATAAAAGAGGAAGGGAAGTTTCCAGTGCCAAAATATGAGGAGCTCCCATCCTTGGAATGTTTTTCTTTTTTTTTGCGGTATGCAGGCCTCTCACTGCTGTGGCCTCTCCCGCCGCGGAGCACAGGCCCCGGACGCGCAGGCTCAGCAGCCATGGCCCACGGGCCCAGCCGCTCCGCGGCACGTGGGATCTTCCCGGACCGGGGCACGAACCCGTGTCCCCTGCATCGGCAGGCGGACTCCCAACCACTGCGCCACCAGGGAAGCCCTGGAATGTTTTTTTGAGACAAAAACTTTTGGTCCAGACCAATATTTGGTTCCTAGAGGATGCAGGTGTTCTGGAGAAGCTTTTTATAGCAAGATCTCTGGTCAGGATGACACCCGAGTTCCAGGATAGCACCCCGAGTTCCAGGAAACACCCGAGTTCCAGGATGACACCCGAGTTCCAGGATGGCACCCCGAGTTCCAGGATGGCACCCGAGTTCTAGGATGACACTCAAGCTCTAGGCTGGCACCCGAGTTCTAGGCCAGCACCCCGAGTTCCAGGATGGCACCCCGAGTTCTAGATGACACCCAAGCTCTAGGCCAGCACCCCCTGTTCCAGGATGGCACCCCAAGTTCCAGGAAGACACCCGAGTTCTAGGATGACACCCCGAGTTCCAGGACAACACCCAAGTTCCAGGACGACACCCCGAGTTCTAGGACAACACTCGAGTTCTAGGCCGGCACCCCGAGTTCTAGGACAACACCCGCGTTCTAGGCCGGCACCCCGAGTTCCAGGATGGCACCCTGAGTTCCAGGATGGCACCCGAGTTCTAGGATGACACCCAAGCTCTAGGCTGGCACCCCGAGTTCTAGGACGACACGCGAGTTGCAATCGGCTCCAGATCCCAGGAAACCACTTGTTTGCTTTCTATCAATCAGTGCAGATTTTCTTTTCATTATTTTTTGTGGTAAAATACATATAACACAAAGTATGCCATACTGTAAATTAATTTTGAGTGTTCCAGAATTTCATATAAATGGTGTAATAAATTATTTACTATAAATACTCCTTTGTATCTGGCTGTCTTCTTTCATTTGCCATAATGTCTTGAGGTTCATCCATGTTGACAGCTGTATCAATAGTTTGTTGCTTTTTTAAAAATTGAAGTGTAGTAGATTTATAATATTGTGTTAGTTTCAGGTGTACAGCAAAGTGATTCAGTTAGACATATCTTTTCTCTTGAGTATGGATCGGGTTATCCTCTTTCTTCACATGCTTAGTAATTTTGGATTGTATTCTGGCTATTGTATTATAAATGATATGTTGTAGACACTCTAGATTCTGTTATGTCTCTCTCAGCAGTGCTGATTTAGAAAAAAAACAACGAACTTCAAACTTTGTCCCCCTGCAGTAAGCAGCAGCTGAAAGCTGGCGTCAGTCCTTTCAGCAGTAGCTGGGCTGTTTGAAGTCTGCCCTTTTCACACACAGTCAGGGGTCAGCCAGAGATCTGGGCAGAGTTCAAGCCCAGAATTTGGGGTTCTCCTTTGACTCTCCTCTTTCTGGGATTTCTCCCTTCACTTTCCAGATTCACTGGCTGCCCTGACCGCTTGTTTCTTCTCCCAATTAATTAATTAATTTTTATTTTTGGCTACTTTTGGTCTTTCGTTGCCGCGTGCAGGCGTTCTCTAGTTGTGGCGAGCGGGGGCTACTCTTTATTGCGGTGCGTGGGCTTCAGTAGTTGTGGCATGTGGGCTCAGTAGTTGTGTCGCATAGGCTTAGTTGCTCCGTGGCATGTGGGATCTTCCTGGACCAGGGTTTGATCCCATGTCCCCTGCACTGTCAGGTGGATTCTTAACCACTGTGCCACCAAGGAAGCCCTTGTCCTCTGCTTCTTGAAGCCAGTAAGACCCTGGATTTCTATCGGAGTTTTAGCCACACACAACACGGGCAGAGGCTTGCCTTCGGGTGAAGAGCTACAAAACGGGAAACTCACCCTGTGCTATTGCTTCCTTCCAAGTGTTAACCCACCTCCAATTTCTGTCTGCTTTTGGTCACTTTTCAGTGCCTTTCGGTAGTTGTTTATTATACTTTAGCATACTTTCTAGTTGATATCTGTGGGAGGGTGGTCTGATCGGAGTGCCACGGCCACTGCCGGAAGTCACACTTCTCCTTCTGTGTCTACGGCTGAGAAGGAATTCCTTTTCCTTCCTCTGTAGAGCTGTTGGGATACCCCAAGTTCTCTGCACAGGAAGAAAGCCTGCTTCTGAGAGAAGCCGGTGATGTGGCAACTCTGAGAGAAGCAGAGACGGGCTGAGCCGGAGACCAAGGGTCCAGTCACTTCTCCAGGCCCTGGTCCTTATTCCCCATATGCCCTTGCCAGGGGGTCTGTCACACTCTAAGGCCACCATGCCCCTGCCCCCCAGGTAGGACAATGTTTGTCTCTGTGAGGGCTTCTGTTCCGGGCTTCGTGTTCATGGGTCCCCACTTCCGACACAACTTCCCTTCACACTTTGATTCAGCTGATCAGGTTCCTGCTGTTTCAGTTGTGAAAATGCAGGCCTGTCTCCGTGGGTGCACCCCTGGGAGCACGGATCCCCTTGGCGGGAGCGCGAGGTCCCCTGCCTCATAGGAACCACGTGAACATACAGTTTGGCTTTCCCCATAGAGGGCTAATTGCCTCCCGTGTGTGTGTGTGTGTGTGTGTGTGTGTGTGTGTGTGTGTGGTGCAATTTTAAGTTTAGGAAGGAAATCTTGTCTCCCTTTCCTCCATGTGCTCTTTGCCCCATGCTGAACTATAACAGCTTCTCACTCTTGTTTATAGCTCCAGGGCCTCGCGAGAGCCTGGCACTCGTGGGCCTCCAGGGATGCTGGCACAGGCCTGACTGGCTCCAGCACATCCTTTAAAACTCAGCCCGCCTGGCGAGGGGCCTCCCCTGGGCTCAGCAGTCGTGCCGGACGTCGCCGATCACTCAGTGCCGTCCCCGCAGGCCTGCTCGTGTGTCTCGTCGGACAAACGTCAGCCCCTCGGAGCAGGAGCCCTGGAGGCCGGCACTCGGTGCACACCGGCGACGGGACGTGGAGTGAACTTAAGACGCGGCAGCAGCTTGAGGAGAATCAAGGGTCACACTGACTCTAAGAGGAGCAGGAGCTCCGAGCAGGACGGGAGGCGCAGGGGTTTCTTCCCGGAGGCGGCGCCTGCTGTCAGCGGGCCTGGGGGGCACAGTGCTGGGCAGGCAGCTGAGTCCAGTGGGCTGAGGGCAGCAGTGAGCCCAGGGCCTGTGCTCCGGGCCGAGGCCTGCAGGCGGGCAGGCACTCCCATTTCCGGGGGGACAGGTCTCTGGCGGCAGAGGCCTGGCGGCTCCCAAGCCCTGGGGAGAGGGGATGAGCGGGTGTGGGGACCAGGCTGCCCGCGGGCTGGGGGTACGTGTTCTCGCTTGTGCCGGCCCTGCTCTCCCTCTACGGCCTTCTGTCATCCTCACAATGACCACAGCCCCGAAGCCGAGCCCATGTGCCCCCGGCACCCGGAGCGGCCGCTTCCAGACCCCTCGTGTTTAGGTGAAATCACAGCATTGCAACCCACAGGAGCCAGGTGGTTGAAAGCTTCTCTGCTGAGTTTCCAAAGGGCCCCAGCAGCCCAGGACGCCCGGCCCTTCAGGAGACGAAGGCCCCGCTTCACCCACGAGACAGACGCAGCCCGACAGGTGCACAGAAGCCCGGCTGCCAGGTGGCGACGGGAGCGGCAGACACGAGGCCCGGGGTGGGAACACAGCGTCAGGGCTCAAAGCAGCGGGTAATGACTCATTGCTTATTTACAAAGTGGAGCTCTTTTCCTCCCCAGAAAATAACAAAGTGAATACTCCAGAAGGTGCCAGACCGACAGGAGCGAAGACTGACTCTGGGTGCACCGGGTAGCGGGGGCAGAGGGGGAGGCCCGGCGGCCAGAGACTGGAGCCGAAGCGCCCCTACCCGAGTCCCGGCTGAGACCACAGCCCTGGCAGGTTTGAAGCGGGTTCCAGACTCATCATAAGCAGGTCGGTCACTCACGGTCCGGGAAGAGGTGCTTTGGAAGCAGGTCATACGGCACCGCAGTCACACTGGAGAAGCCCGAGGTGGCTCCTACCTACAGCTGACTACATGTTTGCCCAGGGTTTTGTGCTGGCAGCTCTTCCCTGAATGAACACAGGGTTCCTACGGCAGGGAGGGACCCTCTTCTCCGTGTCTTTACACAAGCCCTGCTCCTCAAAGTGGGACTGATCCAGGAGGGGCCTACACAGGCCTGGCCGCCAGGCCACAGCCTCTCCTGACCCCCTCCCTCAACTCTCGAGGGGTGTCAGGCCCACTGATGCAGCAAGACCGAGAGGGAGAAAGAATTTAAAAATCCCAGAGAGGGGCTTCCCTGGTGGCGCAGTGGTTGAGAGTCTGCCTGCCGACGCAGGGGACACGGGTTCGTGCCCCGGTCCGGGAAGATCCCACATGCCGCGGAGCGGCTGGGCCCGTGAGCCATGGCCGCTGAGCCTGTTCGTCCGGAGCCTGTGCTCCGCAACGG
>NC_041220.1:144586332-144630225 GCF_002837175.3 Physeter macrocephalus | reverse complement strand
ACGGTGAGAGGCCCGCGTACCGCAAAAAAAAAAAAAAAAAAAAAAAAGCCCAGAGAGCCCACGGTCAGGAAGGGAGAGGAGAGGGTGGGAGAGGGGAGGGGAGCAGGTTGCTCTGCCTTGGGTCCTGGGGCTGGAAAAGGGGAGGGTAATAGGGTGACGACAGAGGGCTCCTGGAGCATCTCAAAGCACAGGAGTGGCCCCCAGCAGGTGGTGTGATGTGGGGCTGGGGGAGGCTTTGGTCGGCCCTCACTTCTGCACGTCTACTCTCCGTGCAAAGGTTGCTGGGAGCCCTGAGGGTTAAGGGCGTGAGTGTTCTGACTGGTGTCTGGTGCATCACAAATACCATCAACACGCGTGTAAACAGCGGCACACAGGGTGCACAAAATGAGCTCCGTGGGCTGAGAGTGATTTCTGTAAGTCACAGCCACATTTCAACGCAGGTGCACGACTAGAGCCAGCTCCGTCTGGCCTACAGGTGACACCAAGGCCTCAGGCCCACCCGCAGCCTACCTGCTCCATAGACCACCGAGTACACCACCTTCTTGGTCTGCTCCCTGTCTGCGTGCGTCACGCGTTCTGGGGAAATGTCCTTCCTACGTGGAAAGATGGCATGCTGTCAGGCACATTGGCACCGGTCTGCAGAGGTCCTCCAGGGTCTAAACCACACGCATCCCCTCACACCCCAAGAACCACTTCAAGGTCAGGCCTGTAGTACGGTAGGGGAGACAGCATCTAAAGCGTCCGTGTCAGCCTGGCCCCTCCGAACAGATGCCAGCCAGGTTCTGGGGTCTCCACACCCGACACCAAAGAGTGGCTCCACCACCGGAGCGCCAGGCAGACAGGAGGAGGCCTGGGGCCTGGGGCCTGCCTGTGGGTGCCGCAGTAGGGGCTGGCCTCTGGACCTTCTGCAGGATCGGATAAGCAGCCCGTGCCTTGCCTCCTGCAGAAGGAAGGGCCCTGTCCTGGCGCTCAGACAGAATAAGAACCAACTCCACACCCGACAGCGTGCAATCATGCCGCTCCCCAAAGATTAAAGCTGAGCCCGAGAAGCACAGGGGCCGGGGGCACCCGGGGCCCCTCCTCCTTGCTAGGCCATCCTCGCCTAGCCATGCGCACACCCCGGGTCTCCCTGATGGAGTGAGCACGTCAGATTAGCAGAGACAGAGAGAGAGAAAAGGAAGAAAAAGGAGCCAGAAGGAGGAGCCTGTCCAGCCTCTGTGGGCAGCTCTGTGCTGGGCCCTCCCGCAGTGCTGGCCTTCACTCGTGGCCACGGGCGGAAGCTTAGGATCTGTTCAGGGATTTGGAGTGTATGGGCTGCCCTGGGCCTGCCTGTGGCTTCTAGACTTCCCGGTATGCACGGGGCTTTTCCCAAAGACCCTCTCTCCCCAGCTTTTCTTCCCAAGCTTTCGGGCTCTGTTATTTGCCTCGACTGAGGTCTTTTGTGGTTGATCTTAGGATGTTTTCCAGCAGCGCGGCCACTTTTCTGACTGGAGACGGTTCCGAGATGGGGAAACAATGCCCGTGTCAGTCCTTCGGGCAGCCCCCAGACGAGTTAGAACAGACAAACACTAGTCTTTGCGAATAAGGTCTGTCCCTGGAAGCAGGGACAGGGTCCCACTCTGGGCAGGAGGCTGCTGAGTCGTGGAGTGGTGTGGGCCAAATGAAAACACCACAGAGCCCTCCTCCTAACTGTTTTCAGTTGCTTTTTTCTTGATTCAGAACTTGCTTGGTTGCTGTAAACTGCTGTTTTTCAGCGTTCTGACCAAGTTGGTTCTAACAGTTTTTGCTTATTTTTGGATGTTTCTGTTGGTGGACAGGCCCTCAGAGCTGCCTGCTTCACCCATTTTCATTGATGTCCGAGAGTTCATTCATTTTACCACCTGATTTTAAAGTACTAATGCATTTCTTTTTGTCCTTTTCCTTCTGTGTTAAGCTATTTTGCCCACTTTTAAAAATCCCACCCTTGAACTTGGTATTGTCAACAGCTGTATTTACATAAGAAGCAAAACACCAAGATGCACCCAAGCCCAGAACAAATGTGTGTCAACCCCTATGTCCCCAGCCACCCTTGGTCCTCACTGAACTCCCTTTATTTTGGAAATACCACAGGCGCTCCAAACCTGCTCAGGAAAGACATTGCTGAAAAGCTTACCTAAGACTAGCTTCCCGTTAACTGCTCAGGGCCACCTGCAGTGACGGCAGATGAGGGCTCGGCCCAAACAAATGGGTCTGGCGACACTGCAGGGAGGGGACGAGGCAGGCATTTTGGAGCAGGTGCCCCTCGACCAAACCACACTAGGGACCCCCTTAGCTCTATCCGGGGCTGGAAGGGTGTCTGAGGGAGCAGCATTAACTCTCCTGGGACCGGCTTCTTCCCAGAGCCAAAGTGTGACAGAACGAATAGATGCGAGGGACATATATCCGACATCATGTGCCGATAACAGAGAACATGCTTTCTCCTTGAGCACGTGGGGCACACGCACAATAACACATCATGCACCAGGGCACACAAAACACCTCAAAAGGCCGCACACAGTCGGAATATTAAAATAACACTCTGATCACAGTACAAGAAAACTAGAAATTAAAGACAAAAACAAAATCCTGAAAGCCCATCTAGCTAGAAACAAAACAGAAAACACTTCTATCAGTCAACTTTTGATTGAAGAGAAATATAAACAGAAATCACATCGTTTCTAATGAAAACACCCTATGTCAGAACCAATGGATTACATTAAAACAGTGAGGAAATTTCATAACCCTAAATGCCTATATTAATAAAAATGAAAGAATAAAAGTATATGAATTAAATAAACACAAGGGAAAAAACCAAGAAAATCAAAAGAATACACAAGGAGTGAAATAATAAAGCTAGAATAAAGATCGGAGCAGAAATTAATGAGGAAAAGAAATTAAGTAGAGAACAGCAAAACAGATCATTAGTAAATAAAAATCCTGGTTCTTATAGAAAATAAACAAACCATTAGCTAGTTTAATCAAAAGGGCAAACACAGGTATACAACATAAGAAACAACGGGGGAAGGGCTTCCCTGGTGGCGCAGTGGTTGAGAATCCGCCTGCCAATGCAGGGGACACGGGTTCGAGCCCTGGTCTGGGCAGATCCCACATGCCACGGAGCAACTGGGCCCGTGAGCCACAACTACTGAGCCTGCGCGTCTGGAGCCTGGGCTTCGCAACAAGAGAGGCCGCGACAGTGAGAGGCCCGCGCACCGCGATGAAGAGTGGCCCCCGCTCGCCGCAACTAGAGAAAGCCCGTGCACAGAAACGAAGGCCCAACACAGCCAAAAATAAAAACAAACAAACAAAAAACCAAGGGGGAAAGTAGCAGCAGATATGTAGGAAGTTAAAAAAAAAACCTTAAAAATTATTTTGCACAATGCTATGCAAGTACATTTTAAAACCCAGGTGAAACGGACAATTTCTTAAGAAAACACAGTTATAAAAACTGACTCCAGTAGACATGAAAGTTAAACAGACCAATGTCTATAGAAGAAATAGAGAAAATTATTACAGAACTATCCCACAAAAACACCAGGCTCAGATGGTTTCAAAGAAGAATTCTATCAAACCTTTAGAGACCAAAGAGTCCCCATGCTGTACAAATTGTTTCAGAGTGTAGAAAATGAACAAAAACTTCCACATTAATTTTATTAAAAAAGTATAACAGTTATACCAAAACATGATAAAGATAGCATAAAAAAGGAAAATTATAGACTTATACTGCCTATGAATATTGATTTTTTTCTTTAAAAATCTTAAAATTTATTCAAAATATAAAATTTATGAATATTGATTGATGTAATAATCTTAAATAGAATATTTGCAAATAGAGTCCAACTCCACACTAAGAAAATAGCACCTCACGGCCAAGCAGAGTTTATACCAGGAAAGCAAGGCTGGTTCAGTGTTAGGAAGTCCATTAATATAATTCACCACGTGAATACGACTAAGGAGAAAACTACATGATCATCTGCATTGTTGCTGAAGAAAACCCCGTGACAAAATCCAACTCCAATCCAATCCAATCCTACTCCTAGTAAAAACTCTTGAGAAAACAGGAGCAGCTGGATACTTCCTTAGACTTACAAAGCAGTACACCTCACTCCTAAAGCTAGCTTCTTATCACGAGGAAGCTCCACGGCAAGGGTGCCCACTACCTCCACTATTTCACAGGGTTCGGAAAGTATAGTTGATCCTCAAAGAACACAGGTTTCAACTCTGTGGGTCCACTTATATGTATATTTTTTTCAATAAATAGATTGAAAATTTTTTTGGAGATTTGCAACAATTTGAAAAAACTCGGAGATGAACTTGGTAGCCTGAATATTGAAAAATATTAAGAAAAGGTTAGGGGTGTCATGAATGCATAAAATACATGTAGATAATAATTGAGTTTATCATTTACTACCATAAAATGGACACAAATCTATTATAAAATGTTGCAATTTATCAAAACTTAAGCACACAAACACAGAACGTACACGGTGCCGTCGACAGACAAGCTGCAGTATGAAATCATCCCTGTATGAATGAACTGCAGTGCACCCTGTGCTGCCGTTAACCACTTCCTAGTCTCCTCCTGTTGCTGCTGTGCTGAGCTCAAGTGTTTCAAGTGTCCACTTAAAATGCCCCGTGACGCTGGTCATTTCCACATGAGGAGTTTGTCTCTCCAGTAAATCGGGAATCGCAGTAAGACGTGCTCTCTCATGGTCCTCACACATTTTTCATCGCGTTTAGTGCAATATCGTATACCTTCAATAACACCATGGAGCCCGTACGAAGTGCCACTAGTGCTGCTGGAAGCGCTCCCAAGAAGCAGAGAAAAGTCGTGACGTTATGAGAAAAAGTTGAACCGCGTGATACGTACAGTAGATCGAGGTCTGCAGCTGTGGTTGCCGCCATTTCAAGATAGATGAAGTCAGAGTAAGGACCGTTGTAAGAAAAGAAAAAGAAATCCGTGAAGCAGTCGCTGCAGCTATGCCAGCAGGCACAAAAACCTTGGACGTTTTGCAAAATACCTCTTTATCTTGTATTGAAAATGCACCTTTGATGTGGGTGCAGGATTGCTATAGACTCTAATATGATTCGAGAAAAAGTGAAGTCATTACATGACAACTTAAAGCAAAAGGAAGGTGAAGGATCGAAAGCTGGAGAATTTAATGCCAGCAAAGGACAGTTTAATAATTTTAGTAAAAGGATTGGCTTTAAACATGTAAAGATAACAGGAGAAGCAGCTTCTGCTGACCAAGGGGTAGCAGACGAGGTCCTAGACGCTGTTAAGAAAATCACTGGGGAGAAAGGATATCTGCCTGAACAGGTTTGTAATGCAGATGAAAGTGCCTTATTCTGGAAACAAAGTGCCACAGAGGGCACTCACCAGTAAGGAAGAAGTGAACAGCAGGATCTAAGGCAGGAAGGGAAGGGCTGACTCCTGTTTTGTACCAGTGCAGTCAGGTTTATGGTCAGGACTGCCCTCCACCTATCAAGCTGCTGACCCCCGAGCCTTCAAGGGAGAAGACGAACAGCAGCTGTCAGTCTTTTGGTTGGACAACAAGAAGGCCTGGACAATGAGAGCCCTTTTTCTGGATTGGTTCCATCAATGCTTTGTCCCTGAAGTTAGGAAGTATCTTGCCTTTAAAGAAGGGACTGCCTTTAAACTTCTTTTGATACTGGGCAATGCCCCCCCTGGCCACCCAGAACTCCATGGGCGCAACCCCGAAGGTGTCAACGTGGTCTACTCGCCCCCGGACACAACGTCCCTGTTTAGCTTCTAGATCAGGGGCCATAAGGACCTTTGAGGCTCATTATACATGGTGCTCTATGGAAAGGATTGCCAATGCTATGCAAGGGAACCCCGACAGAGACAGCATCATGACAGCCTGGAAGGGTTACACCACTGAAGATGCCATCATTGTTACAGAAAAGCTGTGAAAGCCATCAAGCCCCAAACAATAAAATCCTGCTGGAAAAAACTGTGACTAGGTGCTGTGTATGACTTCACAGGATTTACGACGGAGCCCGTCAAGGAAATCATGAAAGAGATTGTGAGCCGGGCCAAAAAAGGTGGGGGGTGAAGGGTTTCAAGATACGGATCTTGGAGAAATTCAAGAGCTGACAGACACCACACCAGAGAAGTGAACAGAAGACAACTCCATGAAGATGAGAGCTTCCCCACCAGCACCAGCCAAAGAGGAGGACACAGAAGAAGCAGCGCCAGGAACAAACTGACGTTAGATGACCTGGCAGAAGGGCTCCGATATTCCAGACTGCTTTTGACTTCTTTCATGACGTGAACCCCCCTATGAAACCGAAGCAAATGCCGGAAGAAGGACTGGTGCCATAGAGAAACATCGTTAGAGAAATGAAAAAGCAGGAAAGCCGGGCAGAGATTACGATGTGTCTCCGTGATGTTACGCTGGGTGTACCTGCCTCTCCTGCCTCCCCACCCCGCCCCGCCTCTGCCACCCTAGACGGCAAGATAACCCTCCCGCCCCGCCCAGCACTCAGCGCGAGGACGATGAGGACGAAGGCCTGTGGTGATCCGCCTGCACCCGCTGAGCAGTGAGTCATCGCCACCCACACAGTTAATCAACGTATCCGGTGTGTGTCTTCGTGCTCATTACATCTCCCCGTTATTCTTTTAGTATCTGTAAAGATTATGCTGATGTACTATTTTTTTTTTTTTTTTTTTTTTTTTGGCCACTCTGCACAGCTTGAGGGATCCTAGTTCCCCGACCGGGGATCAAACCCGCGCCCCCTGCAGTGGAAGCACGGAGTCCCAACCACTGGACCGCCAGGGAAGTCCCCTGATGTACCCTTTTTTACTCCTGATATTAGTAATTTGTGGGTTTTCTCTCTTTTTCTTGATCAGTCTCTCCAGGGGTTTATCCATTCCATTCACCTTTTCGAAAATCCTGCTTCTGTGGGAAAATCCTTGATTTTCTCAACTATTTTTCTGTTTCTATTAAATTGGTTTCCACTCCTCCTAGCTTCCTTCTACTTACTTAGGATTTAAATTACTCTTATTTTTCTAGCTTCTTAAGGTGGAAGCTTAGAAGCTTTGATAATTTATTTAGACTTTTCTTATTTTCTCTTATAAACAGGTAATGTCATAAATTTCTAAGTGCTTCTATGGCTGCCTCCCAATATTTTTGACATGTGTTTTCATTTTCATTTAGCTCAAAATATTTTCTAATTTCCCTTCTGACTTTTTGCTTTGACCTATGGGTTATTTAGAAATGTCATCTTTATTTCCAAATATTTGGGGATTTTCTATACATATTTTTGTTCTTGATTCCATATTTAATTTCACTGTATTAGAGAACATAGTCTCTACGATTTCAGTCCTTTTAAATTTATTGACACTCGTCTTATGGCCAAGCATGCGGTCTATCTTGATGTATGCTTTATTGTGCATGTAAAATGCAGTATATTCTGCAATTGTTGATAATGTTATTCAGGTCTTCCATATACTTTCTGACCTTCCTTGTACTTGTTATTATTAAGAAAGTAGTGTTGAAATCTCCAACTGGACTTGTGGATTTGTGCATTTTTCATTTCAGCTCTATCAGGTTTGCTTCCTGTATTCTGAATCTCTCCTATTAGATGCACCCTATATAGAAGTGTTATGTTTTCTTGATGAATTGGTCCTTTTATGAAGTGTCCCTCTCTGTCCCTGGTAATACTCCTTGTCCTGAAATCTAATTGTCTGGTACTAAAACAGCCATTCAAATGTTTATCTGATTAGTCTTGATCTCCTGGGTTTTAGTCTATGTTCTCATCCACTGAACTGCACACTGTGTCTCCCGTTACCAGTTCCAGGATTAGGGAGAGTTTGGGGGCCTTTGTGAAGTACACGTTTCTCTGGCTCCTTATATTGTCCTCAGACACAATGACAGGGAATGAGGCCACCTGTATTCTTGTGGGACTGCATACCAGGAGAAAAGTATAAACTTTTCATTAATCGCATTTACCTGCTGCAGTAAATAAGTGGGCCACTAATAAGTAGATACAGAGGAGATATTCCATAAACCTGGAGCTTGAAAGAATCGTTGAGAGGTTGGCATATGTATTAGTTTCCTGTGGCTGCTGTAATGAATTGCCACAAATTTGGTGGCTTAAAACAAGGGATATTTATTCCCTCACAGTTCTGGGGGTCAGAAGTCTGAAATCAGTACCGCTGGGCCAAAATCAAGGAGTCGGCAGGGCCCTGCTCCTGCTGGATGCTCTAGGGGAAGAATCTATTCCTTGCTTCTTCCAGCCTTTGGTCACATCCCTCCAGTCTCCCTCCTGTGGTCGCGGGGCCTCCTCTTCTCTGTGTCAAGTTCCTCTCATCCGGCTCTTATAAGGGCCCTGTGACGGCATTTAGAGCCCACTCCAATAACCAGGATAATCTTCTCATCTCAGGATCATTAACTTAATCACGCTGTAAAGATCTTTTTCCATACAAGGCAACCTTTACAGGTTCTAGGATTTAGGATGCAGATATTTTTGGGGGCCATTATTCAGATTACCACAGCATATGAACCTTAAAATGCTTAAAATGCTTACACAATGAGATCCAGGTTTTGAAAACAAAAAACAAAAAAACAAAGGAATAAGAATCAAAAGCACAGAAGTGTGTGTACAAGAGAGACAGAGGCCGAGACAGAGAAAGAATGGACAGGAATGGAATCTGGCAAAGGAAGACAAAGCTGAGTGGAGACAGTGACTTGGATGTGGGGTGAGGAACGAAGTGCCCCCCATACATGGCCTTGGCCCGTGAATGACAGCTGCATGCAGTCACAGTGGGTGGTCCAGAGGCCAGGGTGTGTGAGAGGTCAGAGGTTCCCCAATTCAATGAGGCCAAGCCTGAATTCCAGTTCGTTGGTGAGAAATAGAAAAATGAAATGAAATCTGTACAAAAATTATGTAAGTAAAATTCTATCTAGATCTTCGTCAAACCTATGCTTGACCTTGCAGCTATGCCAGAGGCCGCCCCTGGGCAGCTGAGAAGCAGGGGAGACACTGCAGTCAGGCCTGCAAGTGCCAGGCAGAGATGGGGCAGGGAGTGCAGAGGGGCCGGCTTTGCACCTGCGAGCACAGGAAGCTCACAAGGGGCCCCTCAGGGCCCAGGGCAGGTAAGTCAGAATCCTACAGGGAAAAGGAGGCCAAAGCGCCTCACTGCCTGCATCAGGGCTGCTAGGACAGGCCTCCAGTGTGCACCCCATGGCGTGGCCAGCAGAGGTGGTCAACAGCCCAGGCGCAGAGGGTGAGCAGACCGGCTTGGAAGGAATGGGCTCCCAGGTGTCCCCTTCTAAGGTCCCACCTGGTTGTCTCCCGGGAGCGGTGGCCCGAGATGTGTGCCAGGGCAGCGGCAGCTGCAGGTGGCCCCCAAGCCTACAGAAGAGCCCAACTGCTTCAGTACCACCGAGGGAGTGTCCCTGCTCCCCCAGCTCCCTGCCCCCCCGCCCCCCAGCCAGGCTCTTTGGTCAAGGCCGACCCAGCACAGACACGGCCCCCCTCCCCAACCCGGCGGCCGCAGACACGGGAGAGCCCAGGAACACGGACTCCTTATTGCTTTTGTTTCCTTGGTGAAAGGGGATTATCCCAAAGCTAGAAAGGGCCGGGCAAACACTGTCAAGAGAGAAGGTGCGGCCCTCACAACCGCAGGCAGCCGCTCTCTGTGAATTCTGCCCCTGGGGTAAGAGCAGCACCCAGTTCCTTTGCCGGCGACTGGAGAAAACAGAAGTAACAGGAAATCGGGATAGGCTGGTTTCCAGAGGCAGACTTGCTGCTACAGTTGCGGCTGTGAACTGGGTGGCGATGCAGTGGACAGAAAGGAGCCGGAAGACCCTGTCGTGGGCTTGCCTTTGACTCTGCCAACCTGCTTTCCTACAGGCGGCCACCCTGCCTTCCTGACACAAATCCTCTGACCAGCCACAGAGAGAAGGGTGGGACTGTTCCATGTTCTGGGCCTGAGGACCAGCTTAAACCACAGGAATCATCCATCCTTTGGAGGTTTGAAAGCACTGTTTGGCCTGGATGCTTTTCTCTTTTGATGTTTGTGGAACTTCAGTTCTTCCTTCTTTTTCTGTTTCCTCTGCAAAGGTTATTGGTCTTTTGGGCTTTCTGCTTTTTCTCGGACCCTCGTAGGTAATTTATATTTTCCTAGAAAATCATTTATATCCTTAAAACTTACCCATTAGTTAGCAGACAGCTGTACATGGTAACCTCTATTTTGCAAGAGATAGAGCTTGGAAAAGACCTGTTAAGAAGAAAAACTTCTGGCAAATGAAGAAAAAAAAAACCCCCACAAAATATTATAATGGAACACTGCCTTCAGAAATCGGAAAGAAAACCATCTCCAACATAGATTTCTATCCCCAGCCAAATTATCAACCAGATGTGAGACATTTTCAGACAGGTAAGTTCTCTAAAAATTAACCTTCCATGCACCATTTCTGAGGGAGCCAAATAAGGATATGCTCCACCAAGACAATGGAGTAACCCAAGAAAGGGAGCCCAGTACAGGAGAGGCTCCAGAGGGAACTTCTTCAGGAAGCTGACCTTGGTAAACACCTGACGGCTGGGGAAGTTTGCCATACAAAGCTCCTCAGAGAAAACTTCAGAAGGAGTATTCCATAATAAAATAAACAACTTTGGGGGTTGCTATAAGAGATCTGGGAAGTGAGGGGAAATACAATATTTTGGCAAATTCATTGTTGGCTTTTCTTTTTCTCAAAAAAGCTCAGATCAAATGAAACAGAGAAATCTATAACTGCAAGACAGAAACTCTAGACAATGTTAACATAGGAGTGGAGTGGAAAGGGGATATTAAAGGGACATAAGGACATGCTAATTATGTGTTTTATTAGAAAGAAGATGTAAATATTGATCATTTTAAGTGAACAAAAGAACGTATTTACCCTAGCACCTAAGACAGTGATTGGAACACAGAAAATATTCAATAGGTATTTAGTGAGTGAATGAGCTAAGAAATCAATAATAGGTATGATTCTTAAGGGCAAAAAGCATAAGAACAAGGTTTAAATAAATAATTTTTTTTTTTTTTTTTTTTTTGCGGTGCGCGGGCCTCTCACTGTTGTGGCCTCTCCCGTTGCGGAGCACGGGCTCCGGACGCGCAGGCCCAGCGGCCGTGGCTCACGGGCCCAGCCGCTCCGCGGCACGTGGGATCCTCCCGGACCGGGGCACGAACCCGTGTCCCCTGCATCGGCAGGCGGACCCCCACCACTGCACCACCAGGGAAGCCCTAAATATATAACTTTTAAACAATCTGGAGAGTTGTCTACTTTTGGTAGTGGCAGACTAGCATGTTGTAGATGAATTTCCATGTAGAGCAATTATAATTGCTGGAGAAAATATTAAAAAGCATCTGTTTGAAGGCATAAGAGAACAGTAAGAAAAAGGCCCAAGGCAGTAAGAACTTGAAAGGCTATGGCTTCAGAGAAAGGAACATGTAGAAATGTAAGTCTGATGTTTGGGGCCACACTCTCCCTTGAGGAATTTGCTGATTTTGAAGTGATAGTTGAAAGGCTGATTTTAGCTTCCTGAAGTCTATGGGACTAGAGAACAACTTGAGGTTCAGGGTTTATCAAAAAAAGAATGCAGGACTTCCCTGGTGGTCCAGTGGTAAAGAATCCATCTTACAATGCAGGGGATGAGGGTTTGATCCCTGGTCAGGGAACTAAGATCCCACAGGCCTTGGGACAACTAAGCCCACACGCCGCAACTACTGAGCTCGTGCACCTCAACTAGAGAGCCTGCGTGCTGCGACTACAGAAAAGAAAACCCGCATGCCACAACTAGAGAGAAGCCCATGCACTGCAATGAAGATCCCGCGTGCCACAATGAAGACCTGACACAGCCAAAAATAAAAATTAAAAATAAATAAATAAATAAATCTTAAAAAAAAAAAAAAGCAAGAGGATCCTTGGTACTCTAGGGGAAAATATGATCTTGAAATTTACTGGCTTTCACAAGACTGAAGCTCATCTTCCCAATGGATTAATCCATGATTGGACTAAGGCAATCTGCCCTCAGTCTGACTGTCTGCCAGAAGCAAGACTGTACCATCTTTTGAGGAAGATAACACTATTAATAGCTGTAACCTCTCATTTTCATTCACACTATTTGATCCAAAATCACCTGGCATCCCAGGAAACAAGATCAAATGACTAAAAACCAAGAGAGAAACAATAGAAACAGATCTATGGGAGACATAGATATTGCAGTTATCAGTTATAGACGTTAGGGTGGCTGTGATTAACATGTTTCAGAGATTAGATGATGAGCTGAGAATTTAAGTAAAGGATTGAAAACTACACAAATTAATTAAATGGCAGGTTGTACAATTGAAAAATACAGTAAATAAAATTAAGAACTCAAAAGTTTACCCAAATGGGGTTTAACTTTAACAGCCTATTGGTCATGCCTGTAGAAAAGGCTATTGGGTGGAAGGTAGACAAAGTAATTGAAGATTACATAAAATGTCCAGCCTGAGGCATGTAGAGAAAAAAGATGGAGAATACAGAAAAGAGAATAAGAGACACACGGAATATGGTGAAAAGTTCTAATGTAGGTGTAACCTCAGCCCCAGAAGCAGAGGAGACAGGAGAGAGAAGCAGTACTTAAAGAGATAATGACCAAGAAGTTTCCAAAGATGATGAAAGACATAAAACCACGGATAAAGGGAACAGTACAAACCACAAGCAAGACAGATCCAAAGGAAACCACATCTAAGCATAATATAAAACTGCTGAAAACCAACAACAGAGAAAATCTAAAAAACAGCTAGAATAAATGATTGATTGCCTCCAAAAAAGCAACAATATAAATAACAGTGACTTCTTGACAAAAATAATGGAAATAGAAAAAAATGGAATGAAATTATAAAGATACTAAAAACAAAACAAAACAAAAAAACGCTCAAATGCGGCAAACTAGAATTCGACATCCAGCACAAATATTCCTCAAAAAAAAAGGCAGAATAAAAAATGTTTTGGACAAACAAAAACTGAGATAATTTGTCAATTGAATACCTGCACTAAAAGAAATGTTAAGACAGAAGAAAAACAACTCCATGTGGAAGCACGGATATGCAGGAAGGAATAAAGAGCAATGGAAGGCATCTTATAAGCAAAGTTAAAACGAATATTGACTGTACAAAACCATCTCATAATGCTTTGTGTAGTTCAAAATATATGCAGAATTAAAAGTAAATGAAAACAATAGTACAAAAGGCAGGAGCGGGAGATAAATGGAGTTAAAGTGTTATATAGTCTGAGAAGTGGTAAAAGTATGACTTTGTATTACACTTTTATAAGTGAAGGATGCTTGCAGTAGTCTCTAGAATAGTTTCTAAAAGAATAGTGAAAGAATATATAACTAACAAGGTAATAGAGGGGGAAATGAAATAACAAAAAATACTTAAGCCCAAAAAAGGCAAGAAAAGAGAGAAAAAGAAGTACAGAAAAAATAGGACAAATAGAAAACAACACTAAAAGGAGAAATTTATACCTAAATGTATCAGCAATTATATGTAAATGAGAAAGATACTCCAATTTAGAAACAAAGATTGGCAGAACAGATTACATGTTAGAAACACTGCCTAGGGGCTTCCCTGGTGGTGCAGTGGTTAAGAATCCACCTGCCAATGCAGGGGACACGGGTTCGAGCCCTGGTCCGGGAAGATGCCACATGCCGCGGAGCAACTAGGCCTGTGCGCCACAACTACTGAGCCTGCGCTCTAGAGCCCACGAACCACAACTACTGAGCCCATGTGCCACAACTACTGAAGCCCGTGTGCCTAGAGCCCGTGCTCCACAACAAGAGAAGCCACTGCAATGAGAAGCCCGCACACTGCAACAAAGAGTAGCCCCCACTGGTTGCAACTAGAGAAAGCCTGTGCATGGCAATGAAGACCCCACACAGCCAAAAATAAATGAATAAATAAAATAAATTTTTAAAAAACAAAACCACTGCCTAGAAAAGATACACCATAAATATAAAAGTACAGATAGGTTGATGGGAAAAAGATGGGAAAAGATATATGATGAACACACTAACCAAAGAAAACCTTTGTAGAAAATATCAGACAAAGAAGACTTTAGGATAAGACACATGCTAGAGTTGGAGAACATTTCATAATGATAGGTTATTTACTGTAAAAAACAATGGTATTATCATCTTACGGGATTTAAACATATGCAGAAGTAAAATGTATGATTAGAAATAACACAAAAGGTAGGAAGGGGTGCAGAGAGTTGAAAGGTTCTGAGATCAGAGCGTTGCCTGGGAAGTGGTAAAAGTACTAATATATGACGGACTGTAATGAGTCAATGATTCATGCTGTCATCTAACCATTATGAGAACATTAAAGGACTGTAAAACCAAAAGCTAATACAGAAAAAAAACATAAATCCAAAGGAAGGCAAGAAAGAAAAGAAAATGGAAGATAAAACAGGATAAATAAAAACAGTATAATAACACATCCAAAAAATATAAGTGATTACATTAAATTTAAAAGACTAAAATCTCTAATTAAAAGAATATAATAGTCACACTGAACAAAAACTCCAAACCCAACTATATGCTGCTTACAAAAGACGGTTTATTTATTTATTTATTAAAACTTTTTTCAACTAAAGTATAGTTGATGTACAATATTATATAAGTTATAGGTGTACAATATAGTGATTCACAATTTTTAAAGGTTATGCTCCATTTATAGTTATTATAAAATATTGGCTATATTCTCTATGTTGTACAATCTATCCTTTTAGCTTATTTTATACACAATAGTTTGCACCTCTTAATCCCCCAGCCATATGTTTTCCCTCCTCCCTTCCCTCTCACCACTGGTAACCACTAGTTTGTTCTCTGTATCTGTGAGCCTGCTTCTTTTTTGTTATATTCACAAGTTTGTTGTATTTTTTAGATTCCACATATAAGTGATAACATACAATATTTGTCTGACATTTCACTTAGCATAATGCCCTCCAAATCCATCCACGTTGTTGCAAATGGCAAGATTTCATTCCTTTCTATGGCTGAGCAGTACTCCATTGTGTGTGTGTGTGTGTGTGTGTGTGTGTGTGTACACACACCACATCTTCTTTATCCATTCATCATTGATGGACACTTAAGCTTGCTTCCATGTCTTGGTTATTATGGATAATGCTGCTGTGAACATAGGGGTGCATGTATCTTTTCAAATTACTGTTTGTTTAGTTTTTTTGGATATATACCCAGGAGTGGAATTGCTGGGTCATATGGTAGTTATATTTTTAGTTTTTTGAGATATCTCCATACTGTTCTCCATAGTGGCTGCACTAATTTACATTCCTACCAACAGTGCACAAGGGTTCCTTTTCTCCACATGCTTGCCAATATTTGTTATTTGTGTTCTTTTTGGTGATAGTCACTCTGACTGGTGTGAGGTGATACGTCATTGTGGTTTTGATTTGCATTCCCCTGAAGATTAGCGATGTTGAACATCTTTTCATGAGCCTGCTGTCCATCTGCACTTCCTCTTTGGGAAAATGTCTATTCAGGTCGTCTGCCCATTTTTTAATTGGGTTGTTTGCTTTTTTGATGTTATGTGAGCTGTTTATATATGTTGTATATTAACCCCTTTTCAGTCATACCATTTTCAAATATCTTCTCTCTTCAGTAGGTTGTATTTTTGTTTGTCAATGGTTTCCTTTGTTGTGCAAAAGCTTTTAAGTTTAATTAGGTATGAAAAGACATACTTTAAAAATAAGGACACAGAAAGGCTGGAAACATCATAAGAGGTTGGAGGAAAGATAACATGCCCTCCAACCAAAAGAAAGCTGGTTCAGCTGTACTTATATCAGAAAAAAAAAAGTTGTAAGTTTATACATGCCCACTAATATAGCTTCAAAAATATGAAGCAAAAATCGACAGAACCCAAAGGAGAAACAGAGAAATCCATGATCACAATGGGAGACTGACTCGACTTTCTGATACTCATAGAACAAGCACACGAATATCAGCAACAACATAGGACATGGGAATGACTCGTGTAACGAGCCTGACCTAACAGACGCATACAGAAAGGATGACAGAGATGTTCTTATTAAAGTTCTTATCAAAACTGACCTTAGGCTGGTCTGTGAACCCATTTAAAACACATATCAATGGCCAACAGGCACATGAAAAGATGAACATCACTAATTATTAGAGAAATGCAAATCAAAAGTACAATGAGGTATCACCTCACACCGGTCAGAATGGTCATGATCAAAAAGTCTACAAATAATAAATGCTGGAGAGGGTGTGGAGAAAAGAGAACCCTCCTACACTGTTGGTAAGAGTGCAAATTGGTACAGCCACTATGGAGACCAGTATGGAGGTTCCTTAAAAAACTAAAAATAGAGTTACTGTATAATCCAGCAATCCCACTCCTGGGCATACACCTGGAAAAGATGAAAAGTTTAGTTCTAAAAGATACATGCACCTCAATGTTCATAGCAGCACTATTTATAATAATAGCCAAGACATGAAAGCAACCTAAGTGTCCATCAACAGATGAATGGATAAATAAGATGTGGTATATATACACAATGGAATATTACTCAGCCATTAAAGAGAATGAAATAATGTCCAGCAACATGGATGGACCTAGAGGTTATCATACTGAGTGAAGTAAGTCAGGCAGAAAAAGACAAATATTATATAATATCACTTACATGTGGAATCTAAAAAATAGTACAAATGAACATATTTACAAAACAGAAACAGACACACAGACATAGAAAACAAACTTACGGTTACCAAAGGGGGAAGGTGGGGGAAGGGAATTGGGAATATGGAATATGGGATTAACAGAGGCACACTACTGTATATAAAATAGGTAAACAACTAGATTTACTGTATAGCCCAGGGAACTATATTCAATATCCTATAATAAACTATAATGGAAAAGAATAGGAAAAAATATATAGATATATACATATATACATGTATAACCGAAACACTTTGCTATACACCTGAAAACTATCACAGTATTATAAATCAACTATACTTTGAAAAGAAAAAAGAAAGACACATTTCAAAGACTGAAAATCCTACAATGTTCTTTCACCATAGTGGAATTAAACTAAAAATCACATCAGGAACAGTAACAACAAAAACTAGAAAATTCCCATATATTTGGAAATTAAGCATTGTATTTCTAAATAAGACTTGAGTCAAAGAAAAAAACCACAACAAAAATTAGAAAATATTTTTAGCTGGATGACAGTGAAAATAGATATATCAAAATATTTGAGATGCAGCTAAATAAAGTCATGCTCAGAAAGAAAATTATAGCCTTAAATCCATATTAGAAAAGAAGACTGAAAAGCAATGATCTAAATACCATAACAAGCAGTTGGAAAAAGAAAGAATAACGTGCTGAGTTCAAAGAAAGTAGGAAGAAGAAAATGATAAAGAGAAGGCATTAATATAATAGAAAATAAATGTATAATAAAGAGATTTAACAAAGACATAATTGGTTCTTTGAATAAATTAATAAAATTTAAAAGTCCCTTGAAAGGCTGAATAAAAATGAAAAAAGGGGGCTTCCCTGGTGGCACAGTGGTTGAGAGTCCGCCTGCCGGTGCTGGGGACACGGGTTCGTGCCCCGGTCCAGGAAGATCCCACATGCCGCGGAGCAGCTAGGCCCATGAGCCATGGCCGCTGAGACTGCACGTCCGGAGCCTGTGCTCCGCGACAGGAGAGGCCACAACAGTGAGAGGCCCGCGTACCGCAAAAAAAAAAAAGAAAAAAGGAAGGCACAGTTATCAATGCCAAGAAAGGCAAGGGAATATCATTTCAGACCCTATATTCGTTAAGATGATAAAAAGAGAATATATGAGCGACTTCATGTCAATTAATTTGGAAATATAGACAAAATGGACAAATTCACTGTAAAACACAATAAACCAAAACTTATACAAGAAGTAGGAGAAAATCTGAACAGCCATATAGCTATTAGTCATATAGCTATTTTGTGTGTTGTATCCCACACATAAAACCTCCAGGTTCAGCCAATTCACTGATGATTTCCTTCAAACATTTAAGGAAGAAACAAGACCACTCTTAACATAAATTCTTCCAGAGAATGAAAAAAAGAAGGAATACCTCCTAACTCAAAAACTTGACAAGGAAATTAAAAGAAAGGAAAATTATGGCCAGGCTGCTTGCATAAATTTAGATGCAAAATCTTAAACTAGCAGAAGAAAGCATGATCTAATCAATGGAAAATAGGAAAGAAAAGAAAACTCATATATGTTATGAAAATATAACATAAGAAGATAGAAAAGGCTTAATATATCAGTAATTACAAGAAATGTTAATTCACCAATTAAGAGAAAGGGACTCATAGATTGAATATTTAAATTTCAATATTATGTACAAAAAGACACATAAAGGTTAAAATAAAAGCACAAGAAAAAAAAATACAAGTATGCTCCAAGAGAAATCTTAACATTGATCAACATTTAATTTAAACCAAGAAAAAGTCATAAAGGACAAAGAAGGAAATTGCATTCTGTTGAAAATAAAACAAGAAGATACATACATCAAAAACATATAAACACCTAACAATTCAGTCTCAAAACCTCTCAAGAAAAAACTTACAAAACCACAGGGAGAAACAGATAGATCAACAATTATAAAATTGGATATTCTAGCATACTCCTCTCAGAAACTTGTAGGTCAAACAAGCGAGCAAGCAAACAAAAAGCAGAGAAATTGAAGACCTGAACAGAGCAATTAATAAGATCAAGCTGTGAGACATACGCAGGCCAATAAAGGAAGGATGCATACTTGGCCAAAACTGAAGCCTCATTAACTACCAAAGGATCCATATTACACAAATTATATTCTTAACTATACTACAATACACTAATAAATTAATAATAAAAGGATAATAATTAGCATTTTATTTTATTTTTTTCTATTTTCTTCTTGATTTTTGAAATTGCTGCCCTTTATAAATTTCTTTTTTGTGTAGTAGAAAAATTTGGACTGGTTCTTTTTCCAGATTATTGAATTGAACACTTCTCTCATTCGTTTTTATTTTCCATTTCCTGAAAAATGTATTTAAAGTTCTAAATTTCCCTCTACTGCTTTTGTGTCCCATAAGTTTTCACATATTGTATTTTTTATTATCATTAATTTCCAAACATTTCTTAATTTCCTATGATTTTTTTAACACCAAGGGTATTTTTATAATATATTATTTTGTTTACGCTCTTACCAAGGGGCCAAGGGGCCTTTCCAAGACCAAATATGATGTGTCATTAACTGTTGAGTGTGATTATCTCAACCTTGTAAACCTGAAACTCACAAAATGGAGGCAGACCTCCTACAAATCACCATAAGCTGAGTAAATTCCATATGGACCAAACCTTTCAATATAGCAAATTAAATCACAAAGACAGAAAAATAAACTTGACTATTAATATGATTTGGGGATGGGAAATAGTATTTTAAAGATGATAATCAAAAACAAGCAATAAAAGGACTAATAGATTTTTTTTTTTTTTTTCTGTACGCGGGCCTCTCACTGCTGTGGCCTCTCCCGTTGCGGAGCACAGGCTCCGGACGCGCAGGCTCAGCGGCCATGGCTCACGGGCCCAGCCGCTCCTCGGCACGTGGGATCCTCCCAGACCGGGGCACGAACCCGCGTCCCCTGCATCGGCAGGCGGACTCTCAACCACTGCGCCACCAGAGAAGCCCTGGACTAATAGATTTTATGGTATAAAATTTTAAATGTTTGAACATTAAAAAGAATTAACATAATTGAAGGCCAATAAAAAAACAGGGAGAAATGTTTGTTTCATAATTGCTGAAGGGCTAATACATTTATTACAGAAAGAGCTCCTGAAAAGTAATAAGAAAAAGAAATCCTGATGTAAATGGGCAAATGATATGAACAGGCAATTCACAGAAGAAAAAGAAATGATCAATGAATAAATAAAAGTTCAGCTTCTATGAATAATTAAGCAAATGCAGGCTTCCCTGGTGGCACAGTGGTTAAGAATCTGCCTGCCAATGCAGGGGACACGGGTTCGAGCCCTGGTCCGGGAAGATCACACACGCCGCAGAGCAACTAAGCCCGTGCGCCACAATTACTGAGCCTGCGCTGTAGAGCCCCGAGCCACAGCTCCCGAGCCCATGCGCCACAGCTACTGAAGCCTGCGCACCTAGAGCCCGTGCTCTGCAACAAGAGAAGCCACCACAATGAGAAGCCCATCGACACAACTAGAGAAAGCCCGCACGCAGCAACGAAGACCCAACGCAGCCAAAAATAAATAAAATAAAATAAATTCAAAAAAATAATTAAGCAAATGCAATTAAGTGAATTAATAAGAGACTTTTTCACTTAGCAAGTTGGCAAACATTAAGCAAAGCTGAAATATGTGCTGTTAGCACAGGTGCAGGGTAAAGAGCATTGTGATATACTTCTGATGGGAGAGTAAATTATGACAACCTTTTTGGAAGGCATTTGGGGAGTATACATCAAAATCCTTAAAATGAGCATATACTCTTTGACCCCAAAATTCCTTTTCTAGGAATTTATCCTAAGGAAATAGAGTTGGTTTGAAGATATTTATTAAGAAGGCATTTGGGAAATTGTTTTAATTAGTGCATACCTATACAGTGAAATCCCATAGAGCTATTTAAGACACTTCTGTAGAAGAATATTTACTGAAATGAAAATATGCTATAGAGGTCTTGGTAAACTTACATTTATGCCAGATAGATAAGCAAGGGAGGAGGCTAGAATGACCCATGTGGCGGATTAGAGTTGGAGACAGCAGTGTGGACTCAAGTGTGGCTTCACACAGACACGGATGGCTACACATAGAAACATTATCTTAGGACCAAGACAGGAAATACATAAGGTGAGCTTGGAACAATCTGTAACACCAGAAAGAAAGGAAGAGCTCAAATGAAAACACAGTGATTGGTATACATCCAAGTGACACAGGAGCCAAGTGAAAGAGCTCCCACTGGCCAGAGCCGGAATAATGTGAATAACAAAATAAATAATGTCATGTTGGATTATAACCCAAAGGATAGAATAAATGTCCATGAGTTCCTACGGTTATAAATAAGTGACTGAATAAATACATAAATAAGGGAGACTAGACACACTGCCCATGCAGAAGAATCCCACATAACTCACATAGATACTCAGTCCACAAGAGGATGGAGCCTAACTCCCAACTCCATAAGGGTGGGCTGCGGTTAGTGACTAGGGGGATAAAAGAGGGACTTTATAGTAGAGAAATCTGGCCAACACCACCTCGGCCAGGTGAGCAAGGTCGACACCAACAGCGGTAGGTCATGTTGACAGCATGAACCCTTGCCGTGATCGAGGAGAAAGCACGTCACCTCTGTGGTCTCCCTTCCCGGAACCCATATCCCCAGTCTAACCACGAGAGAAACATCAGACAAGTATCAGTTAAGGGCTATTCTACAACACACCTGACCAGCACTCCTCAAAACTGTCACGGTCATTGAAGACAGGCAAAGTCTGAGAACCTGTCACAGCCCAGAGGAGCTTAAGGGGACATGACGACTAAATGCAGTGTGGGATCCTGGAACAGAAAGTGGACATTACGGAAATATTGAGGAAATATGAATAATGTATGACTTTAGTTGATAATAATGTATCAGCACTGGGTTCATTAACTGTAACGAATGTACTATATTTATTAATCCAAGATTAATAATAGGGAGAACTAGGTGTGGGACATATGGGAACCTGTTGTACTATCTTTGCCATTTTTATGTAAATCTAAAACTGTTCTAAAATAAAAAGTTTATTTTGGGGGACTTCCCTGGTGGTCCAGTGGTAAAGAATCTGCCTTCCAATGCAGGGGACGCAGGTTCCATCCCTGGTCAGGGAACTAAGATCCCACCTGCCTCGGGGCAACTAAGCCTGCGTGCCACAACTACTGAGCTCGCACGCCTCAACTAGAGAGAGAAAACCCACATGCCACAACTAGAGAGAAGCCCAAGTGCCACAACGAAAGATCCCACATGCCTCAACGAACCGACGCAGCCAAAATAAATAAATAAATAACAAGTTTATTTTAAAAATAGATAACACTACGCTAGTTTACAAAATGGCATATATAGTATGATTGGTTTCTTTAATCAAAATTGTAGACAAATATGTGGGGAAAAAACAAGAGGAACTCTAGTGGGCTTATGGCTATTTGGTTCTTGTTATTTTTAACATTTGGCAGTTAAACTTTCTTCTAACCAATAATAATTCTACAGAAAAATTAGGCCATTAAAAAAAAAAATCTCACCATAAATACAAAAGAACCAGCAACTTTCCTACCAGTACTGAGATAGAAAATATAATAAAAGGACAGCACTCACAATAGCAAAAAAACCCCAAATACCTGACAGTAAGTTTAAGAAGAAATGTGCCAGCTCTTTATGAAGGAGGGGACCTCACGGGGTGCATGCAGAGCAGGCCACGCTCCTGAAGATGGGACACTGCACTGAAAAGACACTGAAAAGATGCCGAGTCCCCATGGCAAGTTTTATCGTTAGAGTGTCAGTGCGACTACAAAGCGAGAACTTTATAAAGCGATTCTAAAGTCCATCTGAGAACAACCCAAGTGAGAACGGTCCTGATGATGTTACGAAGGGTGAACAAATGGTAATGGCGGTCGTGTACGACAGGGAGAGCTCAGTACTGACACTGATGGAAGACACACAGGTGAGCAGGAGAAAATGAAAAGCCCCAAACAGGCCATAGTGTATATAGAAGTAGAGTCTACGATTTGGCATTTCAAATCTCTATTGGGTTGGAGTTAATTAACAACTTGGAAAATTATAAAGTTAAATGCCGACTTCATCTCATACACAAAAATAAGTTAGAGACAAATGAAGGTATCAAGAAAAGATGAGGATAAACATGTATACGGAACAGCACGGAAAGCCTAGAGGCAGGCCCGTAGCCCGTGGGCACCGGTGCATGACAGAGGCCGGCCATGGGTACAGCACAGACGTGCCCACACATAATGCTGGAGCGACTGACTTGCCCTGTTTGAAAAGATCAGATTAGCTCTTTGTTTTCATGTATCACAAAATCAAAAAATCCAAGTCCAGATGGATTAAAAGCCTACACATAAAAAAAAAAAAGCGCAAATTTTAAGTCAAGTTAAAGAAAACAAAGGAGAATATAAGTTCCCCAAATAGAAGAGTATTGATAAAAAGACACAAACAATATAAACCATAATCAGAAATAATGATAAAGTATTCTCCATCATAATTTGAAAATCCTGTATGATAAAAAGAATCATAACTTAAGAGAAAATTAAAAATTATACACTGGGGAAATAAGGTAATATCCAGAATATACAAAGAACCTCTACTAGTCATTAAGAAAAAGAATCTAATAGAAAACTGGGCAAAAGATACAAACAATTTCTAAAAGTAGAAATTGGAAGGGCTAATTAAGAGAACCTTATTAATCCTGTAAAATGCAAAAAAAGATCACAAGACATCACTTTCCACAGAAGAGACTGGCAAACACAAAGTCTGCCCGCACTGAGGAGTGGCCAGGACAGAGGACACAGGTTCTCGGCGCAGCGCGGGGCTCAGCTGGGAGGGTGCAGGGCAGACTCGAACCCGCCGTCCAGCTTGCGGAAGCACACAGACACTGGCCTCCAGCCAAAGCGAACTTCCCGGGGATCTGACGCTGGCCCGAGAGCCAGGCCTGAGGGCGCGCCCAGACCTCGGACAGCGCCTCGCGGCTGCGCTTTCCACTGGCCGGGCCCGTCTGCACCTCCCCCGCCCTCGAGGCAGGCGGAGAACTAGTGTGACTGCAGAGAGGGGACAAGAGGCTCACAGCAGGCGGCCATCGTGGGCAGGGCGGCCAGGCGGGAGCTGTCCTCTCCAGGCCCCACTCGAGCCAGGACTTACAGACATCTGTAAGGGCCTCTGAAATTCCTCATGTCCGAAGGCTCTCATTTACAATGGCTGTGCGCAACTCAGGAATGGTTCCCTCAGTTGTGTCATTATGAAATATACATAACTTAAAATTTATCATTTTAACCATGTTAACTGCACACTTTACTGGCATTGAGTATATTCACAATGTTGTGAGTCACTACTCTGCATTTATTTATCTGGCTTTTTGTTTTTTGGCTGCGTTAGGTCTTTGTTGCTGCGCGTGGGCTTTCTCTAGTTGTGGCGAGCGGGGGCTACTCTTCATTGCGGTGCGCGGGCTTCTCATTGCAGTGGATTCTCTTGTTGCGGAGCACGGGTTCTAGGCGTGCAGGCTTCAGTAGTTGTGGCACATGGGCTCAGCAGTTGCAGCACGCAGGCTCTAGAGTACAGGCTCAGTAGTTGCGGTGCACGGGCTTAGTTGCTCCGCGGCATGTGGGATCTTCGCAGACCAGGGCTCGAACCCGTGTCCTCCGCATTGGCAGACAGATTCCTAACCACTGGGCCACCAGGGAAGTCCACTACTATGTATTTATTTCCAGAACTTTTTTATCATCCCAAACTGAAACTCCGTACCCATATTTCCATTCATTTCTCACTATAATTAAAAATATTGTGAGGGGAAGGAACTGATTATTTTCACCTTTTTTTACTATTGAGATATAATTCACATACTGTAAAACTCATCCTTTTACAACGCACAATTCAGTGGTTTTTAGTATATTCACAATGCTGTGTCAACAATGAGTACTATCTAATTCCAGAATATTTTCATCAGTCAAAAAAAAACCCAACCCAATACCAGTAATCAGTCCTTCTCCATCCCTGTCACACCCCAGCTGCTGGCCACCACTGCTCTGCTTTCTATCTATACACTTGCCTATTCTGGACATCTCATCTCGTGTAACGGACTCCTACACCATGTGCCCTCTTCTGACTGGCCTCTTCCATGCAGCATGCTTTCTAGGTTCATCTGTGTAGTAAATGCGTCAGTGCTTTGCTCCTTTTTATGGCTGAATAACAGTCCACCATGTGCGTGGACCACACTGTGGTTCCCATTCAGCTGTTGGTGGATACTTGGGTTGCTGCCAGCTTCCGGCTGTTGTGGATAGTGCTGTACGAACATTCAAGTGCAAGTCTCTGGGTGGACATGTTTTCACTTCTCTTAGACATATGCCTAGGAGGGAATGGCTGGGTCATATGGTAACTTTACATTCGCTTTTTTTGAGGAAGTGCCAGGCTGTTTTCCACAGTGTCTACAGCGTTTTACCCACCAGCCCATGTGTAAGAATTGATGACTTTTATCCCGGGGAAAGCAGAAGTCCAGATCCGTCCTTGAGCTCTCTCCTCAATTTTGCCCCAGAAAACACACTCCTGGAGCCCTGAATGAGTAAGCCACACTCTGCAGAGGGAGAGCTGACTGAGCAGCAGAGGCCGCTGCTGCCCCTGAGCCCGGCCGCGGGGCTACTACTGCCTCGTCAGACCGCGCGAGCCGTGGCAGTTTCATCTGTGGCCTGGGGAAGAAGCGAACCCCGATGGCCGATTATGGCCTCGGGTCACGGATCAGGGCCATCCACTCCTCAGCTTCCAGCCTGACTCCAAGCTCTGGCCAGAGGTGAGGCCTCACTGCCACCCCTCCCACCCTCCCCCATGCGGCCTGCACCCCGCCGCCTGCTCACCGCCGTTTAGGTGAGGTGAGGGCCATTCAGGGGCTGCTAGGGCGACAGTGAATCAGACTGGCCCCCCCCAGATATGTGCACAAGCAGGGCACGCGTGGTCCCACAGTGACCATTGGCTGAACGTCCACCAAGCCCCCAGGCCTCCCTCTGGGCTTCGGTCCCGTAACTTCCCTCTTGGTATTTCCACGTGGATGCTGCAGAGACGGCTCAAGTTCCACACGTTCAAGACGGGACTCTTGCTTCCACCAGCCACACTGGCTTCTCACCTGCCCTTCACCCACCCAGCTGCTCACCCTGGACTCACCATCCCCCTCCCCACATCCCCGGCGTGGTCAGTTCCACACCTGCTGGCTCTGCCACCCCTACTGACTTCTTCCCGACACGAGCCCAGAACACGAAACAGCCCCTCTGCCTTTCTCCCCGCCACAAGAGCCACAGTTGAAATGTAAATGCTTCCTTGCTGAAAACCAAACGATAGGGTCCTAGTTAAAGATGGCACACTAGGGCTTCCCTGGTGGCGCAGTGGTTGAGAGTCCGCCTGCCGATGCAGGGGACGCGGGTTCGTGTCCCGGTACGGGAGGATCCCGCGTGTCGCGGAGCGGCTGGGCCCGTGAGCCACGGCCGCTGGGCCTGCGCGTCCGGAGGCTGCGCTCCGCAACGGGAGGGGCCACGACAGTGAGAGGCCCGCGTACCGCAAAAAAAAAAAAAAAAAAAAAAATGGCACACTAGTCAGACATGTCTACCTGCTCCCTCCTGAGATTCCACTAAAATAGAGCAAAGGAGTTAAAAGGAATAAATCTACAAGAAAGAAGAGAATGGGAGAGGGGCTATCAGCAGGCACAGCTGCATCTGAGAACGTGCACAAGGGGTGACAGCCCGGGGAAGGTTTGGGCCCAGCGGAGCCCAGGAAGGCTCTGCAACTGGGACCGCCAGGTACAGCCCCAGGCAGGAGAGAGACAAGGGGCTGAAGGCAGGAGGGGGACAGAATGGTCAGGCGCCCTCTCTCTGACTCACCACCCATCGCCCCCAGCCCCACACGGTCAACATGAGTCTAGCCGGGCACCTGCTCCCCAGAGAGATGGTGAGGATGAGTAAAACGAACCAGAGAACTCTCTACAGAAATGGAAGGCCCTAGAAAAGTGACCTCCGTATTTGGGTGCTTGGGGGGTGCCCAGAGTGTTGTGCCCAAGAGCCTGGTCATTGTGAAGTGAGGCCCACAGGCCAACACTCGGCTCTTGAACAGAGAGCTCTGACCAACCCTTTCATGTCACTCTGAACTATGAACGGATAAGTGAGTCACCGAGGTCTGCCTGCCACTCCTCTGAAGCTGCTTCCACACGCGCTCCCACGACCCTCGTGCTACCGAACGGGGCAGCCCCTCAGTCTGGATGCGTGTGGACGACCTTGAGGAAGACACTTAGGCGCGTCCACCCACACTTAGGCGCGTCCACCCACACTCAGGCGCGTCCACCCCTCCTCAGGTTCCTCGGCATTTCTGCTCACCAAGGCCATCCCTAGGGGTCTGCTTTGCGCTCACAATGCTCATGAAAGAAATTCGAGTCTGGCCATAAAAGTGCAAGTTTCTACAATTTTAAAAAAAAAGCATCTAAGAAAGAAATGAAGGAGATGTTCCCTCTGTGCAGCTGTGGAGGAAGAAACAGCATTCATAGATCCGATCTGAAAAGACGCTAAATGGGGAATTTCACATGAATGTCCTTCCTGGTTTCCCAAGAGGTATGAAATCTGGCGTGAATCCCTCAACAGCAGCAAACTTCCCTTTTCTCTCACGAATTTCCCCTTGGAAGCCTCGAAAGGCCCCCAGACTTCACAATCTGCTGCTATGTCCTGTGAGAATCATCTCAAAAGACTCCTGTCATTTTGATACGTTGTTGCTTGATCATTTTTTTGCCCTGGGAATAATGCTAAAGTTGGCATGTCTGTGTTCCTAATTCGTATAAATACTTATAAGACTTGGCTGTTAAATAAGAAAAGTGTTCCTGGCAGTCTCTTCTTCCAATACACACAATATTGGTTAAATAAAAACCCACGGCCGTCTGATGATTATTTAACAAATCATTTGAGAGCCCATTTTTCACTTTAACATCTCCTTTATCAAGTATTAATTTATATATGTGTGTGTGTGTATATATATATATGTCTATTCTGGGACTTTGTTTTTAAATTGATCTATCCCGTTTTGTATCCTAGAACAATGTTTTAGTAACTGTGGCTTTATAATAAATCTTAATATCTCGTAGGACTTGGTCTTCCTTATTGTTCCTCTTAAAATTTTTTTCATGATTATTATGGATTATTTTTGCGTCATAACTACAGATTAATTTGTCTAGTTACTAAAAAATCCTACTGGTATTTTTGGCACATTTATTAGGACATTTCTATATCTATACATTAGTGTAAATAATATCTTTATAAAAATGAGATTCCCTATCTTCTTTTCTGTGTTTCTCTATTTTTAACTTTTTTTCATCTAGATTTTGCACACTTTTGCTTAAGTTCATCATAGGTATTACGTCTTTCTCTTTGCATGCTTTTTACCATTACATTTTCTAACTGGTTGTTGTTTATATTTGGGAAGCAATTTCTGTAGGTCCACTTGTACCTGGTCTTCTTCCGGATCCTAGGACCAACCTTTTCTTTCAGTTTGTTCTCTTGGTTTCCCAGGCAGGCCATCCCACCATTGCCCCAAAATGAACCTTTTGCCTCTTCCTTTCCAGCTGTTACGCTTCTCCTGTTACACCAACCAGAGCGACCGTGGAGAGTGGTGGTGATGGCGGCTCATCTGGGTCCTGGGTCTCGCGGGGCTGCTCTGGGGCTCGTGCCTGGCTTGCTGTGCTTTGTTGGCTTGGGGTGGATGACAGTCATCAGCCGGGGAGGCCTAGAGGAGCCACGTGGTCTGACTGCATCTCGGAGAGATAAGGTGGAGGCAGCTGGAGGTGGATGTGGAGCAGGGCCGTCAGGAAGCCGTGTGGGAAGTAACGGGGCCTGAGCTGAGGTCGCAGACTTAAGAGGCCCAGTAAGCGGACCACGGGCCTGGCTGGAACAGGGGTTTGGGAGGGAGGAAGGGGAGAGTCAGGACGGCCCCTGCGGGGACTGGGCCCCAGTGCCGAGCTCTCTCCAGACATGTCTGAAGTGTCCTGGGACAGCCAGGAAAAGCGCCGCTGAGACCCAGAGTCGCTGGCCTGGAGCTCAGGACAGAGGCACTGTGAGGGCGCGCCACCGTTTTCCAAGGTCTCCACGCTCCCTGTACCCTCAGCTACCTTCCTTCCCCGCCTTCTCCTCGCTCCCGAGAGCCCAGTGCCACCTCACCTCCTCAAGGAAGGCTTCCAGACTGTGCAGCGCCCTGGACTTCTCCCGTATGGCCTCTAGACCATCGCAACAAAATTTTCGGCTGCATACTGTGTAATGTCCTCTGTAGACTCTGTGGGCATGGCCGCCGTCTTCTCGCAGCTGTATCAACACGTGATTGACATTCAGTAATTTGCTGAGTGGGCAAGTGGATGATCATCTTGGGAGCTGGGCGAACTTATTCCCAGTAGCCAATGGCACAGGTGGACTTGGAGCCCAGATGGAACCAGGGGAGGGGAAAGGGCCCTGGACAAAGCCTTGGGAATCCCTTCACTGGGAGCAGAAGGTGCAGGCCCCCCCGCCCCCGACGCCTCCTCTCTTATCCCTGTGGGAGGGCGGCCTGGCTAACCGGCAAGTTGTCCAGGTGGCTCCAGCTCGGCTGCGTTCTGGTCTGTCCTCCCATGTGGTGAGCCCTGCCCTTGCAGGGCAACTTCTGCAGTGTGGACTTGGGTCCAGTTTAGGGACAGGTAGGATCAGTCCATCTGACCATGGTGCAAGCCGTGCTTTCCAACTGGCTTCATCAGAATAAAGCTGGCAGTGTTTGGATTTCATTCCCTGGACCATCCTTCTCAGTGGGGTTTCTCCCTAAATCCCTGCACTGTCCTGTGTCCTGAGGGACCGGACTCTGCAGATGGCTCTGGTGCCCTCCGGCATCATGGGTTAGGCCAACAGGGGCACCGGCAGATGGGAAGGTGAGAAAGAGGCGCCGAGTGTTCCTGCCCCTCACCTGGCTGCTGCTGCCCTGACAGCATCTGTGACCTCATGTGACCTCCAGGCTCCATCACCAGCTGCCTGGGCCCCTCTGGCGCTCACCAGGCTCCAGGACTGCCTTTCTCCAAGCACTCCTAGCTGCTCACCCAGCCACACCTCTGCAAATGGCCCCTCTTGAAATTGAAATCCTGGTGGAGGCTCTGACTATCACAGCTCTAGATGTAGGAGGCTGAGAAAGAGGCGTGGGGCACGGACTCCCTGAAACCCTAAGGGTTAAGAGCCACGGCCCTAGAACCCATCCTGCTGGATGTGGATCGTGCTGCTGAGGTGGCGACCGTGTGACCTCTGGCTAGTTTAACAACCTCTGTGTCAGTTAATCCAAAACATGGGGAATAACAGCGTCACAAGCATTAAATGAGATGTGCCTGAAACAACACAAGGCATCTAGTTAAGAATCAGCAAGAATTCGTGGTTTGTTTTTTTTTTACCGTGAAAGGGATAGAAAGCAGAGAAGAAAGAGGGAGAGAAAGCTCCTGGGCACAGGCAGTCAGAACAAAGTGCAGATTCTGCTGCTTTTTCTTCCAAATCTCTATTACAGCTCCAAAGTAAGGTACTCATTGCATTACGTGTACTGAAGTCCTTTACAATTTGAGAAAACTCTCCAGGTGATTTTGTCCCAGTTTTTCCACCCTGAGGGGTGCAGTGAGACTCTGTCGCCCAAACGCTGAGACTCGGCTGTGCTGATCAGAGCTGCCCGGGGGACAGAGGCTGGGGGTGGCCCCCTCTGAGCCACACAGCTCTTGGCACCTCGGCAGGGAATCAGCCACATGGCTACGGTCACCGGGCAGGCCAGGAGTCTCTCTTCTTTGATAAGAAGAATAGTAAAAACTCCGTCCCACTGAAAGCGGTGGCTCTTTGTCAACAGGCGTTGGCGATTTTGCTTTGTCTATTAACCTGTGCATGTCGCTACTGTCCTGTTTGGGAGAATATGTAACCTTAGGAAGCTCTGAGAGGTGATAAAACACTAAATTGTTTTAAAATTGCCAGCGCTTGTAGGAATATTGGTAGGAATTAAATGTGCCAGAGATATGATCAACTTTTTTTTTTGTTTGTTTGTTTGTTTGTTTTTGTGGTATGCGGGCCTCCCTCTGCCGTGGCCTCTCCCGTTGCGGAGCACAGGCTCCGGACGCGCAGGCTCAGCGGCCACGGCTCACGGGCCCAGCCGCTCCGCGGCATGTGGGATCCTCCCATACCGGGGCGCGAACCCGGTTCCCCTGCATCGGCAGGCGGACGCGCAACCACTGCGCCACCAGGGAAGCCCCTCAACTTTTTTTTATATATAGTTTTTTTTAATAGTATTTTTAAATTAATTTTTTAAGTTTTGGTTGCGTTAGGTCTTCGTTGCCGCGCGCAGGCTTTCTCTAGTTGCGTCAAGCGGGGGCTACTCATCGTTGTGGTGCGCGGGCTTCTCGCTGCGGTGGCTTCTCTTGTTGCAGAGCACGGGCTCTAGGCACACGGGCTTCAGTATTTGTGGCATGTGGGCTTAGTTGCTCTGAGGCATGTGGGATCTTCCTGGACCAGGGATGGAACCTGTGTCCCCTGCATTGGCAGGTGGATTCTTAACCACTGCACCCAGGAAAGTCCCTGATCAACTTTTTAATAGAAGAATCTTGAAAGATTAAGCAATATCACTAAGGAGAAAGTGACTGGATAAGAAAAAATAAAACAAAAGCAAACCTCTGAAGCAGAGCTAATCATGAGAAGAGTCCTTTGTCATAATTAATCATTATGGCAGAACTTCTTTATGGAAGCACTGCACAGGATCTAGGAAATAAATAATAAACAATGCCTGTATCTTGAAATCAGTGCCATAAATTGTATCCTAAAAGAGCAATAATCCAAATGATACAACATGACATCCTAATTATGTATGGTGGCTCAGTGGTTAAGAATCCACCTGCCAATGCAGGGGACATGGGTTCGATCCCTGGTCTGGGAAGATTCCACATGCTGTGGAACAACTAAGCCCGCACGCCACAACTACTGAAGCCCGTGCACCTAGAGCCTGTGCTCTGCAACAAGAGAAGCCACTGCAATGAGAAGCCCACGCACCGCAGCGGAGTAACCCCCGCTCACAGCAACTAGAGAAAGCCAGAGTGCAGCAACGAAGACCCAATGCAGCCAAAAGTAAATAAATAAAATAAATAAATTTATATTAAAAAAACACCTCATTTGAAAATAAATTTCCCTTCTGGGAAATGCAGTAAGACTTTTTCAGTGGATGAATGAATGAAATGTAAATTCTATTTCTCTCTTTAGTTCTGTCAATTTTTGCTTCAAGTATTGTGAAGTTCTCTTATTAGATACATTCAAATTTAGGACTGTTGTGTCTTCTTAATGAATCAGTCTTTCATCATTATGAAATGTTTTTCTTTATTTCTGGTCACACTCTTTGTTTTGCAGTGTTAGCATCCCATCTTGGTATCTGATTTTCATTTACCCCATTTGCATTTTGTTCTGTCTCTCTTTCATTGAATTCTTTTGGGTGAATCGCATATTTTTTAATAACCCATTTTATTGCCTCCATTGATGTTTTTTAAAAATTTACCTTATTTTTTAATTTATTTTATTTATTTGGTTGCACCAGGTCTTAGTTGCAAGAGGCGGGGTCCTTAGTTGCGGCAAGTGGGCTCCTTAGTTGCGGCATGTGAACTCTTAGTTGCGGCATGCATGTGGGATCTAGTTCCCTGAGCAGGGATGGAACCCGGGACCCCTGCACTGGGAGCGTGGAGTCCACCGCGCCACCAGGGAAGCCCCTACCTCCATTGATTTTTTTAAGCTATACTTCTTTTGGTATTGTTTTAGAGGCTGCCCTAGAAATTACAGTATGCATCTTTAAGTCATCATAGTCACCTTTAAATAATATTGTAATACTTCACAGTGTAGGAACCTGAAAATAGTATAATTCCATTTACTCCCTTTCCTACCCTTTGTACTTTTTAATGCCTTATATTGTAGATCTGTGTTACAAACTTTTAGAAAAATCTTAGTCTTTTCAAGAATTCAAACTATATATAAACTATACATAGAACTATATAAAATAAACTATGTAAAATAAAGATTAAAATGTTTTTTATATTTATCCTGGTATTGACCCATTCTGGTGCTCTTTATTCCTTCCTAAAGATCCAGAGTTTCATAAGGTATCATTTCTCTTGAGCCTGAAGAACTTCTATCAGCATTTCTAGTAGAGCAGGTCTACTAAGACACATTCTTTCAGATTTTGTAAATCTTAAATTGTCTTTATTTTGCCTTAATTTTTGAGAGATAATTTTCTGGATATAGAAATCTAGATTGAATGTTTCTTTCAGCGTGGTAAGGATGTTCCATCGTCTTCTGGTCTCTGCCGTTTCTGTAAAAAGTCAGCCGTGTTTTGTGTTGTTCTTTGTCTATAATGTCTTCTTCCCTCGGGTGGCTTTCAAGGTTCTCTTTAGAATCCTGTCACACTAGCCCATGTGCAAGTAGGGTTTAGATGGTCCCTTCTTGTCCCCTCTATGGCAGATTCCTCCTCCTCCTGCCACACTCCACCAGGGATGAGAGAAGCCAGGGGTTTCTTCTTTTCTGTGAAGGGCTCATCACTTTCTGGAGCTCTGTAACTCAGCTGTATCCTCAGATTTCTGGTAAGTTTAGGAAAACTAATTTTGTAGTTTATTTATCTTGGTTTGATTGTTAGGGTTAGAGCAATAGTCTCTTATGATTTTTTATATCTTAACTAGGAATTCATCCTTTAATTTTCTCACCCATTACAAATTTAAAAAACTAAAATAGCTATGTTTCAGGACATGTAATCTAGTACAGTGCATCAAGAGGAAGGTGTAGGGGAGGTCGTGCTAACTTTCAAGGGCATGTGGCCTATGAACTTGGTTTCACTATCATGTGGCAGTGTGACCCAGGACCCTAAACCACAGGTCCCAAGGAGACTTTTCATCACTGTTAGTGGCAACCCAAAAGAGCTCCCCTCCAAAGCTGTTCTTGGCCTTCCAGGCAGAGACCCTCTCAGGCGGTCACCAAAAGTCAGCCTAGAGTACCCAGAGCACTCACATAATTCTCTGCAACACTAACCTGCTAACCCAGAGATTACTGAAGCCTTGTACAACTCAGTGATGAAGCAGATAGGACGTGGTATTTAAGCTCATTTTTAGGAGAGACATACCCAAATACTGACAACACAAATGGCTGCACCTTTGCTGTGCAGTAAGGACAGGCTAGGCTATGCTCAGAGGCTTACAAAAACGAGGGCTTATTTCTTGTTCATGCAGCATGTCCAACACAGGTCAGCTGAGGTTCTGCTCCATGTCATCTGCATTCTGTGATTCAGGAGCAGAGTCTAGCCAACATCTGGAACAATGATCCTTGTCATGGCAGAGGAAGAAGAAAATATGGATAACCATGTGTTGGCTCTTAAAATTTCTACCCATTGGTGACAATTGTCATTTCTGTTCACATGTCATTGGTAGCAAGTCACATGGCCAAGCCTGAGTCAATGGGCAAGGAAGTACACTCTTCCTCTAGGGAGGGATAGCAAATATGCTTGAATAATAATACATTCCACCACACTCCACTCTTCTCATCACACAGATTGGCTTTCCTCCCCCTTGACAAGAGTGACAATTCCAAGTTCCATCTGATAGGGCACCAGGATTTTGTGATCATCTTTATATCAGGTCTTGATGGGGTTCCTCTTGATCTGGAGGCCAAGGAACTAAAAAGTCAAGTCTACCTTTCACTCCACACATGTGCTCTGCAACGGTGGGACAGGGATAGGACGCCCACAACAAACACTCCCGTGTGGAAAGGGGAAGGAGTGGGAGACACATGGGCATCATTGGTCCACAGCAACTCTGAATTCTCACTGGGTAGGCGCTGAAGGGGACCTTCTCAAAAAGGGCCCTTGCTCAGTCCCTTGCTCACCATGGCCATTTGCTCCACTCCTGGGACTTCTTTTTCCATTATCTTTCTTGGCTACATGTAAGAGGGCACTGAAGGATTTTCTTTCCTTGGGGGAATGAGCATATTTCCCGGACTGCTTCTTGGCTGTAGAATACGTGGGGCCCCAGGTTTGCAATCACAGTCTCCTTTAGCCCAGACTGGAGGTTCTTTGGGAAGCACAGTGCTCAGAAACACAATAAGTCCTATTTTACTTCAGTCAGCTCCATGTGCCAACAGACATTCCCACAATTCGCTTAGAGATGCATCCTCTCTCCAGGCTTCACCGCAGGTACCTGTAGCTTATCAGGAATTTGGGGGAAAGCTAGCATTAGTCTCCTTTTTCAGTGCTGCATTGTCTAACTGTAAGGATTTATGGGTGCCACCTTCTTTCAGAGATGTTAACAGTAGACATCAAAGCCATACCTTTCATTTGTTAAAGGCAGTGTTTTAACTGGCCTTTGTTGTTCAAAGCCCTTTTCAGATTCATCTTTTACTGGTTGGAGATGGGAATCATTTCTATATTCAAATACGGAGAACTCCAATTTTCTGGAATCTTCTTATTTCTTTTCATTCCTACTTGTACACTGGCCAGTTCTTTTCTGGGTGTGTTTCTTATGGTACCTTGTCACATGCAGACAACAGCAACCAAAGCATGTTCTAGCATTCTGCTGGCCCACTCTGCCCCAAACCTCAGCTCATTAGGGTATTATTTGCTTCACAAGTTATCACAGGTGACAGTTTTGCCAAATGTTATCCCATTTACCAAGTGCCATCCTCCAGCCTCCAATAAACATCTCACTGCCTGCCACCTGGCCCCAAAGCCAGTGCCACACGTTTTAGGATTCATTACAGAAGCCTCTTAGTCCTGGCACCCAGTCCTGTAGATGCTATGATAGGTCAAGTTATACTGCCATAATAAATCACTCTGAAACCTTACTGCCTACAGCAAGAATACTTTATTTCTCTTCTTCACCACCTTGCCATCACAGTCTGGCCCACCATTTATAATGCAGGATGATGAAGCAGCCTCTGTCAATTTTGCCAAAATAGAGACAAAAGAGATCAAGAGGAACCGTGTGCAGTTGCTTAAAGGCCCAGCTTAGGCATGACCCTTGTCACTTTTGCTTACGTTTTATTAGCCAGAACAAGTCACAGGCCCAAGTCTGACATCTAACAGGTAGGGAAGCACCATCTTCCCCCAGAGAAGGAGAGAGACCCACAAGACTATCTACCACACCTGCCTTACGAGAGAATATCTCAGAAAAGCACTCAAGAAGAGCCTTAAGCAGAAGAAAAACTGATATATTCTGCAGTGAAAAATTATTTTTTAAGTTTCAGTCTGAAAATGTTGAGTTGAACGTACAACCGATAAGAAATGCTTTTTTATTTGCCTTGTAGAACTTTTAGGAAACCACCTAATCAGGCACATGTGTGGTGATTACTGTGAAGGAAGCCACCTCTGTGCAGAATGGTTGTGTCTTCCGAGCTCAGGTGAAAACACTGGAGCTGGAGGAGGCAGCTCTGACCCGGCTCAGACGTGCACCCGTGGGCAGGGCCCCGCTCTCTGGGTCAGACTTTCATCAGTCACATCATAGCTTTACAGATGATCTCCAAGACCTCTTCCAAGTCTCCATTTTTATACATGATCTACATATTCTCCACGGTTTTTTTTAAGAAAATTGTTATTCTTTGAAAATGTTACTAAATATTTCAGAGTACATCAAATTGCCTTTTTGCTTTTTGTGTTTCAAACAATAAGGCATTTACATGAAACAAACATTTTTAAGAGTGCATTTGCTGCTGTTTCCCCATGTGCTATTCTAGTCCTCTGTTTGGAGCATAAAAATCATTTCCAAAGCAACTAATTATAGTATAAGTCACAAGTGTTGGATTACTACTGCTGGTAGGAAATTAGAAGCGACCACCATGCAAATACTAAAAGTTTCTTATTTTTGAAGTTCTCCCCAAAACCACCACAAGATAAAAAAAAATGCAGGAAAGACATAAACAGTATCCAATGCAGAAATGAACTTCCCAAGCTGGCTTTGTGAGTGATCAGCTTAACATGAATCTGAAGAGAATTATTTTCTGCCTGGGACTTTATACCTTTCCCGACAATCAGTTGTGCGTGTTTGTGTGGATCTATTTCTGGTTCTCTTTTCTGTTCCATTGGTCTATGTGTCTGTTCCTCTGCCAACACCACAGTCTCTTGATTACTCTGTATTTTTTTCTAAAGATTTTCTTGATGTGGACCATTTTTAAAATCTTTATTGAATTTGTTGCAATATTGCTTCGGTTTTTTTTTTTTTTTTTTTTTTTTTTTGTGGTATGCGGGCCTCCCTCTGCTGCGGCCTCTCCCGTTGCGGAGCACAGGCTCCGGACGCGCAGGCCCAGCGGCCATGGCTCACGGGCCCAGCCGCTCCGCGGCATGTGGGATCTTCCCAGACCGGGGCGCGAACCCGGATCCCCTGCATCGGCAGGCGGACGCGCAACCACTGCGCCACCAGGGAAGCCCTGCTTCTGTTTTATGTTTTGGATTTTTGGCCCTGAGGCATGTAAGATCTTAGCTCCCCAACCAGGGATCGAACCTGCACCCCCTGCATTGGAAGGCGAAGTCTTAACCACTGCACCGCCAGCGAAATCCCCAATTACTGTGTACTAAGTCTTAATATCAGGTGTGATTCCTCCCACTTTCTTCTTTGTCAAGATTGTTTTAGGTATTCTAGGGCTTGTGCCTTTTCATTTAAATTTTAGAATGAGCTTGTCTATGTCTACAAAATTTGCTTGGGTTTTAATAGGGACTGCATTAAACTTATGGATCAATTTAGGGAGAAGTGACATATTTACTATGTTGTGCCTTCCATTCCACGAACACAGTATGTCACTCCATTTATCAGATCTTCTTTGATTTCTTTCATCAGCATTTTGTAGTTTTAGACACACAGATCCTATACATATTTTGTTACCTGAATACTTAAGTATTCCATTATCTTTGGAGTGAATGTAAATGGTATTGCATTTTTTATTTCGATTTCTGCATGTTTGTTGTTAGTTTATAGAAATGCAATTTGCTTTTGTGTATTGATACTGTGTCTTGCAACCTTGCTAAACTCACTTATTAGTTCTAGGAGTTAAAAAATGTTTTTTTCTTATACATACTTTGAGACTTTCTATATAGACAATCATATCATCTATAAATACAGTGTTATTTCTTCCTTTCCAATTTATATACCATTTATTTCTTTTCCTTGCCTTATTTAGTGGCCAGAACTTCAATATTCAATATTAGTAAGTTGTTACTGATCTTAGGGGGAAAGCATTTAGCCTTTTACCATTAAATATGCTGTTAGCTGTAGGTTTTTTGTAGATGTTCTTTATCAAGTTGGGGTTGCTCCCCTTTATTTCTAAATTCCTGAGAATTTTTATCATGAATTGGGCGTTGGATTTTGTCAAATGCTTTGTCTAGGTCAATTGATAAAATCATATTATTTTTATTCTTTAGCTTGACTACATGGTGGACTACACAGATTTCTGAGTGTTAAACCAGCCTTGCGTACCTGGAATAAATCCTACTTGGACATGGTGTATAATTATACACCATACAACATTTTAAGATGTTGTTGGATTTGGTTTGCTAATATTTTGCTGAGGGTTTTTACATCTAAATTTGGGAGTAATATTGGTCTGCATGGGATTGTGTTTTGTTTTATTTTGTTTTTAGTCTTTGTCTGGTTTTGGTATCAGGGTAATACTGGCTTCACAGTATGATTGGGAAGTGTTCCTTCCTCCTCTGTTTTCTGGAAGAGGTTGTATACAGCTGGTGTTAATTCTTTAAATGTTTGGTAAAATACTCCATGGAAGGCATCTGGCCCTGCAGATTTCCTTCTCAGGAGATTTTAAACTAAAAAGTCAATTTCTTTAACGTTTACAGGATTATTCAGGTTATCTATTTCATCATAGTTGGGTTTTGATACTTTGTGGTTTTCAAGAAATTGATGCATTTCTTCTAAATTGTTGAATTTTTTAGCATAAAGTTGTTCAGAGTGTTCCCTTATTATCCTTTTGATGTCTGCAGAATCTGTACTAATATCCTCTGTTCTATGCCTGATATTGGTGCTTTGTGTCTTCTCTATTTTTATTTTTTTCAGTCTTGCTAGAGTTTATTAATTTTATTGATTTTTTTGAAGAATCAACTTTTGTTTCATTGATTTTTGCTATTGCTTTACCTTTTCAATTTCATAGGTTTCTGCTCTTATCTTTACTATTTCCTTCCTTCTTCCTTCTTAATCATCTTTTTCAGGTTTCTTGAGACAGGAAGTTTGAAGATTTATCTGAGATCTTTCCTCATTTCTGATGTAAGCATCAGTGCTGTACACTTCCCTCTTGGCACTGCTTTAGTTGCATCCTTTGCCTGATACTTTGACAAAAATATTTTTCTGTAACACTTGGTCAGCAACAGCCAGAGTAGCTTTGGGCCCACTGAACAGAAAACACGCTTAGTGATCTATGCACAAGCACTCACCTTGAATCACAGACAGATTCTTTCACACTCTCAAGGAGAATATCCATAGCACCCTTCCACCAAAGCACTAAGATGGCAGCAAAGCTCAAATGTAAAACAAATAAGCAAAATACTTTTCCTGCCTAGGTAGAAACAATCTTCTAAGACTTTCCACACCTTGGGAGAGAGGGCAGGGGTATTATTAAATCTATCACATGCCTTAAAAATTCTATGTTATCTTATATCCTAACTGGACAGGAACTGTAACAGAAGAGAGACCATCTTCTGGGAGGAAGTAGGCAGAGAAAGCTGGGGTGAGCAAAACACCCAGGTGCACTTGTGTAAAGGTGTAGAGGAGGGAAAGAGACAAAGATAGAGAATAAGAAAAGATGCTCAACATTGGCAGTCATCAGGGAAGTGCAAATCAAACAACAAAGCTACCATTTCACACCCACTGGGATGGCTAGAATCAAAAAGACAGAGGATAAAAAGTATTGGCAAGAAGGTGGAGAAATTGGAAACCTATACACTGCTTGTGGGGTGTAAAATGGTGTAGTTATTTTGGAAACCGTTTCGGCAATTCCTCAAAAAATTAAATATAGTTGCCACTATTGTGACATGAATTGTACATTTTAAAATGGTTAAGATGGTAAATTTTATGGTATGTTATTTTACCACAATTTTAAAAAGTTAAACATAGAATTACCATATGACCCAGAAATTCTTCTCCTAGGTATCTACCCAAGAGAAATGAAACCATATTTCCACACAAAGCCTTGTACATGAATGTTCACAGGGGTATTATTCATAACAGCCAAAAGGTGGAAACAACCCAAATATCCATTAACTGATGAATGGATAAATAAATGGAATATTATTTTTTTGTCTATACTGAAATATACAGAATACATTAGTCCATATAATGGAACATTATTTGGCCATGAAAAGGAATGAAGTATTGATACATGCTACAGCATGGATGAACCTTGAAAACATTATGTTCAGTGAAAGAAGACAGTCACAAAAGGCCATATGCTGTATGATCCCATTAATGTGAAATGTCCAGAATAGACAATTGTATAGAGACAAAACAGATTAGTAGTTTCCGGGCGGGAGGGAAGGCTGGGGAATGATAGCTACTGGGTGTGGGGTTTCTCTTTAGGGTAATGGAAATGTTCTGGAATTAGACAGTGATGATGGTTGCAAAACCTTGTGAATGTACTAAAACCCACTGAATTGTACACTTTGAAAGGCTGAATTTTATGGTCTGTGAATTGTACCTCAGTTTTAAGAAGAATAAACGGTGCGCACCAAGGAGAAGGGAGGAGCCTTGGGAGCAGCTGGGAGCGGCTCCCTGGGAGCGGCGGGCGGGGTGAAAGCACCGGGACCTGGGGCACCGCGTCAACCCAAGCTGAGAGCTGCTGAGCTGGGGGGTGGGCAGGGAGGGGGCAGGCAGGATCTGAGCCTGCTCTTGCTGGCTTTGGACCTCGGGACCAGCTGCACCCTGAAGAAAGGCATTCATGGCCTTAGATGGGAGGAGTTCCAGGCTTCAAACCGAAAGAAGAAAAGCCTAAGTAGGCAAAACGAAAGTTTATTCAAAAAAGCAAGGATGAGCCGGCAGTGAGAAAGAACAGCCTTAAGTGTAGACTTGTTTTGTACCCAAACAGCAAATGAGGGCTTCAGTGGGGCTGAAGACAGGATTGCCACTCAGGTTGCCTTCAGGCACTGGGCTTTGTCTTCTCTGAGTGACACTCATCTGTAGCGTGTGCGTGACTTTCACCTTTGATTTTTCAATATTTCTATTATATTCTTTCGCAATGGACTTCCTTTCTAGTGGTGAAGAATGACCATTTCTTTCATAATTAGGAAACTCTTGGCATCCTCGTTACCTACTCCTCTTTTCAAAGAGATTAACTACTGGAGAAAAGTATAATTTCTTTCTTATGAAAATAGGTTTGGAACAACTTCAGGCTTTTAAAATCGTGTCAGCATTCCTGCGGATCTGATACTATTATGAGCTCATGTATCTTACCACTGTGAAGTCAGGGTGGAAAATACATCATCTCTTTCAGATTCCTGGAATAACTTCAAAAGTTCTGGATCCCCAGATAAGTGTGCAAGAATGCGCAATTCAATCTGTGAAAAGTCTGTCAGATAGAGCGCTGCATTAATTCAGAATCCAGGAACAATGACCCTCATTGTTGCTACCCACCCCCAGGGGACCCTCATTCTTCCCTCCCCACTGAGGAATCAAGGTCAATGTGCCCACCTCTCATAGGCCAGGGTTCTTAGGCCTCGGGTCTATTGGCCATCCCTGGGTCTAAGAGTCCTGAGACCTCTTCTTCGAGACTGGCCATGCCTCCAGGGTGGGCTGTATTCATTCATCAGTTCATTGGAACATCAGAATTTTAAAAGGCCTGCTGTGCGCCAGGCTGTGTGCTTGGGATATGCTAGTGAACAAAACACGCAACAATCCCTTCCTGCGTAGAACTTATACTTGAGGGGAGGGAGGCAATTGGAATTATTCGGCGTGTTAGAAGGTGCGAAATGAAATGGAAAAGATCGATCAAGAGAAGGAGCTTCCGGAGTCAGTGTGTGTAGGGAGCTGCTGTAAAGTGTCATCAAGAAAGTGACCTTCCGGCAGAGGCATGACGTGGAGGAGGGAGCAGGACCACACCTGGGGAGGGGGGTCCATGCAGGGCCCGAGGGGGAGCCGGCTGGTTGCTGGGGGCCACCCAGCCAGGGACCAGCAGGACTGCAGCAAGCGAGCAAGGCAAAGCGCCACGGGTGGTGGGGACGGAGAGGAGAAAGGGGGGCAGACTGAGCGGGGCCAGGCGGAGGAATGTGGGATCTAGTCAGGGTGAAGGGAAGGGGCCCAGGAAGCAGAGCTGCTCTCACTTACTGTGCGTAAGAAATCTCTGCTTCATATAAATATTGGCCGGGACTTATTTTAAAGAATGAGTTCTGTAAGCACCTTTGGATTATTCAATTTCTAAATATTTGAACTGTATGAAACGCATAACATGGGATCCAATGACATGGTGTCTCTACCATGGCCCGCACATACCTGCTGCTAGGAAGGTGTGGCCTTCGGATGAAACAAACACGGTCCTCGGGGAGATGGTAAGGAGTTCGACTTTACCTGAATCATTATTTCAAGAGCACTTGGTGAATTTGGTCATGAGCTGATTCACAGCTATTCCTCATACAAAGTTATTTTAACGTCACTCTAAAGTCAGAAGAGTCTAGATTTCTGATTTTTCTTAATATTTTTAATGTAATTTTAAAACATCGAAAGACTACTGGAAGTAAACTAGATTTTCTGCTGTTAAAATCTCCTGTTCTGTGTAGAATTCTTAATGAAGAAAAGGTCAAACACTGCAGTAAGAGCCACCTAGAGACCCTCTGGCCTCCCCGCTGAGAAGATCTCCTGTGCGGAAGCACAAATTCTAAGATTTCCCCGCTGAGTGTATTTTACGGGCTGGAGGAGGCGAAGTTGTTGCTCACCTCCCGTGAGGTGTGTTCACGCTCGATTACGTGAACTTTAAAAAGGTCTGCTCGTCGCGCTTCATTGTTTGGCCCTGGCCTTCCGGAAGCAGCAGTTCCCAAAGCAAAGGGGGCAGGAGTTTACCGGGAATGGGCCACAGAGCCCTACTTTGCTCGGATTTGACCTTTTCCTTTTTTAGAAATGTAACCATCAGCAGTACAGTGGAATAGCTTAAGAGAAAGAAGAGTGTTACTGTGCTTTCATAAACATTTCCAGTAATTTTCAGACTTTAACAAAAGCCAGTTCTATTGTGTGTCTGTTTGTTTTTTCTTTGTTGGGAAGTTGGTGGGGGAGAGATAGTAGGAGGGGAGCTACTTCCCTTGTATAATTATCATCTATCTTAACATATAAAGTGCTAAAGGGGAGGTACCATATCACTTTAGCTGTGTTTTATTTTTCAATGTGTATTTAAATCCTGGTCATGCAAATACAGAGGAGAACTTCAGGAAAGAAAAGCAGTTAGTTACACAGAAAAACAATCACAACATCTCTAGGCTTTTAGAAAATGTTACCCAAGACTTCTGCAAAGTAGAAAGAAATGTGTTACCTTGAAAATTTTGAGGTTTAGCTATTTGAATTGGGTGCTTGGAGATGCCTTGGATATTCTGTGAATAATAAGAGGGAAATTGCTTTAGTTGAAATATCTTCTCTTAAATTAATCTGTACTATTTAATGGTATTTCAAATGTGTCACATTTTATTAAACATTAACAAAATAACTAATGCCAATGTACTATGCATAAGTGTATTGATACTTAATACAACTAATACTGAAACATAATTTTGGTGGGTATTCCACTAGGTATTATCAGCAAATATGAGAATAATTCTTTTTGACTTTAGCCTGTGTGACCCTTATCATAATTATATACAGTAATTCTTTCATCAGCAGCCTGAACTATGAACTTAGTTACCTTTAAAATTCCTACATAATATGCTAATGTAGACTTCCGTGAAATCTGTACACTGTACTTTCCTTTAAAAAGGTATTTTAAGGGGCTTCCCTGGTGGCACAGTGGTTGAGAGTCTGCCTGCCGAAGCAGGGGACACGGGTTCGTGCCCCGGTCTGGGAGGACCCCACATGCCGCGGAG
>NC_041220.1:144567371-144586299 GCF_002837175.3 Physeter macrocephalus | reverse complement strand
TGCGTCCGGAGCCTGTGCCCCGCCGTGGGAGAGGCCATGACAGTGAGAGGCCCGCGTACCGCAAAAAAAAAAAAAAAAAAAAAAAGGTATTTTAAGATGAGTATTTGGGTCTCTCCACTCTAACCAAGGCTATTGCTCTTGGCACTTGGCACCGGCCTTGGTCTTAGTGCTTGCTGATTGTACCAGTTCTACACGATCCCTACCAGAAAAAAAAAGAGGATGAAATACTTCCTAACTCATTTTATGAGGTCAATAATATCCTAATAACAAAACCAGACATGACATTTCAAGAAAAGAAAACTACAGATCCTGCATGAATATACACACCAAAGATCCTAAACAAAATATTAGCATATCAAATCCAACAATAGGACAATCCGTCATGACGAAGTGGGGTTAATCCCCCTAACCCCAGCCTTGGCTGGTTCAACATTTGAAAATCTATCAATGTCATTCAGCATATTAAGAGATTAGAGAAGAAAAGTCACATGATCATCTTGATAGATGCAGAAAAAGCATCTGACAAAATTAAATATCCATTCATGACAAAAACTACTCTCAGCAAACTGGGAACAGAAGGGACTCCTTTAACATGATAAGCAGAGCCTATGACAAAACCTAAAGCTAACATCACCCTGATGGTGGAAAACTCAGTGTATTCTCCTCAAAATCAGGAGCAGGCAAGGATGTCCACTCCCAACACTTCTATTCAACATAATATAGGAGGTCCTAGCCAGCAGAATAAGGAAGGAAAAAATAATGAAAAGCATACAGTACAAAGGAAGAAGCAGAATGACCCTTATTCACTAAAGATGTGATTTCATATGTGGAAGAACCCATGGAAACTACAAAAAAGCTTTCCAGAACTAATAAATGAGTTGACCAAAGTATCAACATAAAGTCAATATACAAAAATCGATTCAATGTCTACATAGTACCAATGAATAACTGGACATTTAAATTAAATGAACAATGCCATTTATAATAGCACCCCAAAATATTTAGGTATCAATCTGTATGTTGAAAACTACAGAATTCTGATGAAAGAAATTTTTAAAGCCCTAACTAAATGGAAAGATATACCATGTTCATGGGTTAGAATATTCAACCTTAATATGCCAATGACTCCCAAATTGATCTATAAATTTAATACAGTCCCAATCAAAATACTAGCAGGAGTTTTCATAACTATCGAGAAGCTGATTCTATAATTTACAGATCATAAATGTAAAATGTAAAACTCTAAAGCTTTTAGAAGGGAACTTAAGAGAAAATCTTTGTAACCTTGGGTTAGATAAAGAGTTGCTAGATACACACCATCAGCATGGTCCATAAAAGAAAACAGTGAAACACTGGACTCCATCAAACTTTTTTTTGCAAATCATGTTGGATTCAAAACATATAAAGAACTCTCAAAAAATTCAGCAATGAAAGGTACTTCCAGAATGGCAGAGTGAGGACATGGCCAACTCATTCCATGAGGTGTTATCCTGATGCTAAAGCCAGACACCAAATAGAACATCCTCCATAAATAGACACAAAAATCCTCAATAAATATTAGCAAACTGAATCTAGCAACATGTAAAAAGGGTTATGCACCATGACCAAGTGGGATTTATCTCAGAAGTACAAGGTTGGTTTAAAATCCAAAAATAATTAATATAATACATCAGATTAGTAGAATAAAGGACCAAAAGCACATCATCACCACCACAGAATATTAAAAGCATTCGACAAAATCCAACACTCATTCATATTAAAACAACTCAACTAGGAAAAGAAAGGACTTTTCTCAAACTAATAAAAGAACATCTATAAAATTTACTCACTTTGAGTAACGTCAGCATCTATGGCTGTATAAAACAGAATGTGTTCTCTACCCAATAGCATGTCAAATCAGGATCAGACCAGACTGTAACTAACGTGCCCAGCTAGAAGCTCTTGGTAAGCACAGCGTGGTGTCAGGGTCGTTCTGGCGTGATTCCTGAAATCATTTCCCTCCCACAGCACATAAAACATCAGTTTTAATGAAAGTTCCTTTACCAATGGAAAGAGGGATAAATAAGTTTCCTACTTGTCCTGAGAAAGCAGAAATGCTAAGTTTAAATTGATTATCTTCAGAAGAATATGAAGGAAGCTTTTTAATAATTAAATGCCACTTTTTATGTTTTGCAATATAACAAATAATAAAATAACAGAAACTTCACTAAATATCTAACCTATATAGCACACTTTGTTAAATATGTTCTACAATTTGAACATTTTAAAAAAATTATTTATTTGGCTGTGTCGGGTCTTAGTCGCGGCACGCAGGATCTTTTGTTGCAGCATGTGGGGCCCTTTTTTTGGCTGCGTCGGGTCTTAGTTGCTGTGCACAGGCTTTCTCTAGTTGCAGTGAGCAAGGTCTACTCTTCGTTGTGCGCGTGGGCTTCTCATTGCGGTAGCTTCTCGTTGCGGAGCACAGGCTCTAGGCACGTGGGCTTCAGTAGTTGCAGTGTGTGGGCTCAGTAGTTGTGGCATGAGGGCCCGCAGGTTCAGTAGTTGTGGTGCATGGACTTAGTTGCTCCGGGACATGTGGGATCTTCCTGGACCAGGGCTCGAACCCGTGTCCCCTGCATTGGCAGGCGGATTCTTAACCACTGCACCACCAGGGAAGTCCCGTGGGGTCCTTTCGTTGCAGCGCACGGGCTTTTCTCTAGTTGTGGTGCGCAGGCTCCAGAGTGCGTGGGCTCAGTAGTTGTGGCGCGTGGGCTTAGTTGCCCCACGGCATGTGGGATCTCAGTTCCCCGACAAGGGATGGAACCTGCGTCACCTGCATTGGAAGGCAGATTCTTAACCACTGGACCACCAGGGAAGTCTCAATTTGAACATTTTAAGGAAAATTAAAATGTATATTTTATCCTTCGACCACATGGAAGAATGCATCCTAAGAAGGCACTTGAAGGTTTTAGCTCTTAGCTCTTTTTCTTCTCCACCGTTGCTGAAGACATTAGCCCAATTCCCAGGCACTCCCACTAATCTCAAATGGCATGTTCTCTTCTATTATCCCACAGTGGCCATTCTGCTCATGGTGACTTGCCAAGGCATGAATGAGCGCTTTGGCATCTGACGACAGCAGAGAAGCTCAACCATGAACCCTTGCTTCCTTCCTTCCTTTCCTCTCTCCCTTTCCTTCTTTCTTCCTTCTTTCCTTCCTTCCTTTCTTTCTTTCTCTCGCTCTCTTTCTTTCTTTCTGTATATGGTTTTGGTTTTTTTGTGTTTTTTTGGCCACGTTGTGCAGCTTGTGGGATCTCAGTTCCCCAACCAGGGATTGAACCTGAACCACAGCACTGAAAACCAGAATCCTAACCACTAGGCTACGAAGGAACTCCCGAGCACTGGCTTTCCCTGTCAAGTTGCAGGGAAAGAAGAGGAACAGTAGTTCCCGTAAGCCAACCTAAAACAAGCCAGATAAAAATGTTGTGCACACTGATTGGAGACTACAGGAACATACAATCACCGAATAAGAAAAAATAAATTACTTTCAATCAGAATTGCTTTTATGAAGTGTCCCAAATATGTCTAGAGATAAACAGTTATTAAAATAAATCAGCTGATAAAAATGGAACCAGAATATTTTGACGGAGAGGCCCCAAAACATCTATGGAATCTTCTATTATGTTAAATGTTTTTTGTTTGTTTGTTTGTTTTTGCGGTACGCGGGCCTCTCACTGTCGTGGCCTCTCCCGTTGCGGAGCACAGGCTCCGGACGCGCAGGCTCAGCGGCCGTGGCTCACGGGCCCAGCCGCTCCGCGGCACGTGGGATCTTCCCGGACCGGGGCACGAACCCGCGTCCTCTGCATCGGCGGGCGGACTCTCAACCACTGCGCCACCAGGGAAGCCCATTAAATGTTTTTTTTTTTTTAAATTAAAATAACCTTTTTATTTTAGAACAGTTTTACAGAAAAGTTAGGAAGATAGTATAGGGAGTCCCCATATGCCCCTCACCCAATTTCCCATATTGCTAGCATCTTACATTTCTAGGGTATCTTTCACACAACTAAGAAACCAACATCAATACACTATTATTAACTAAACTCTATACTTTATTTGGATTTCACCAGGTGTCACCTCATGTCCTCTTTCTGCTCCAAGACCCCATCCAGGACACCACATCACGCTCAGTCATCATGTTTCCTTAGGCTCCTCTTGGCTGTGGCAGTTTCCCAGAGTTTGCGTTTTATGACCTTGTGTCGAGGAGCGCTGGCCAGGCGGAATATCCCCCAGCTGGGATCTGGTTGTCGTTTCTCACGGTCAGACCGGGGTTACAGGTTTGGGGAGGAAGACCCCAGAGACAAAGCGCGCCACCACGTCAACGGCACCTGCCGTCGACATGACCTATCACCGCCGACGTCGACCTTGACCTCAGGTGGTGCTCGCTAAGTTCTCCACTGAAAAGTTAATTTTTACGTCCCCCTTTCTATGCTGTACTCTTTGAAATCAAGTTTCTGAGCACAGCCTTCACTTAAGGGGTGCGAGGTGACCACCGAAGGTATTTTTCTGTGTGGAATGACAGAGACAAAGTGAGAGGGGTGGTGTTGTGAGAAAGGTTACCATCCGGGGAGAACGTTAACTGACCAAACAGTAAACTGAAGTCCATGCAACGGTGCCAGAGGAGGGCGGGTTGACGTCAGTCGCAGCGTGGACGCTGCTGGCGCGGACAGAGACAGGTGAGCTCTGCAGCAGCAAAAGGTGGATTCAGGCCAGAAAGAGGCAGAGTCGGGGCTGCAGCTCACGATGTGCAAATTCCCTACCAGGTGATCGTTCAGCTATGCTGTGAAGTAAAGCCCTGAAAAGAGCTTGGCCTGCAGCATACCTCAGATTTAGTCTGCTATGGAACCCTTTTCACAGAACGCCTTTTAGCATCGCACAGGGTGCCGTATCCTCTGGAACTGATCCTGACTTGGAGCCTTTGACTAGATGGTCTTTCTTCCAGACCTTAGCAGGCCCAGCTCCTTCTCAGCTTTGAAGCCACAGCTCAAATGTCACCTACTCAGTGAAGCCTTCCTGGAACATCTAAGCCAAAGCAGCACCCCCCCATCCCTCTCTATTCCCATTTCCCGGTTTATTTTCTCCTTGGCACTCATCACAACGTAAATGTGTTATGTATCTACACAGCCATGGGCCACCTGCCCCCCAAGATGAGTGAATGAGTGAATGAGTGAATGAATGAATGAATGAACCAGCTAACAGATGGTGCCTCCATTCCAGCTGGTTTCCCAAGTCCAACACATGTGTCTCTAGATGCTCTAGATGCTCTTGTCCACTCCCTGCACCCTCCCCCCCGGCCCCCTCCCCGCATAGCCCAGACCTGCTTTACCTCCTGGACATCTTCCCTTCCACATTCCCTGCCTCTTTTCCGCTGCCCGTGTCCTGGTCACATCTTACATGGGTTCTAACAACACTCTCCCAACCACGAGTGAGGCAACTCGATCATTCCCTCTGTTAACTACTGTTTATCGGGCTCCTAGTGTATTCCAGATATTCTGCTAGGAGCTGGGAAAACAAGTGGTGGACCTGGCAGGCAGAGTTCCTGCTCCCCCGGAGCTTCCATCCTAGTGGGGAGAGGCAAAGAATAAATAAAACAGGACAGACATGGGTCCTGCCCTGAGGGGCTTACACTGCAGTTTATCGAGAACAAAGAGAGAGAGGAGTCGCGTCACTACAAACTGTGCCCATGCAGGACGATAACAGGGTGCTGTCATTCTGACTGGGAGGGGGAACCAAAGAGCACCCCTCAGAGTAGAGTCACCCAGGCTGGGAACAGGGTTACCACTAGGGTAAGCTTGCAAAAACACTAAACCAACCTTTTCACCCCTTGGCTTCAAATATCTCAGTGGTTTTCCACTATCCCAGAGGTAGCGTTCGTGCCCCTACGATTTGATCTTGACCACCACTGCCAACTCCATCTCTCACCACTGCCCCACAGACACGCCAGCTCCAGCCAACCCAAGCTCCCTGCAGTTTCCCCAACACAGCATGCTATCTGCCCCCCTCGGTGATCCTGGCTCCCCTTCCCCTCCTTTTAAAAATGTTAGTGTCGCTGACATGACATGTTAGTTTCAGGTATACAACATATTCAATATTTGTATATACTGCAAAATGATCACCACAAAAAGTCCATTTCATATTCATCACCACACACGGTTGCAGACATTTTTTCTTGTGATGAGAACTTTCAAGATCCACTCTCTTAGCAACTTTCAAACATGCAATACAGTATTAACTATAGTCACCATGCCGTACATGACATCCCCATGGCTTACGCACTTTATAACTAGAAATTTGTACATTTTGACCCCTTTCTCTCATTTCGCCCACCTCCCACTCATCGCCTCAGGCAACCACCAGTCTGTTCTCTATATGCATCAGTTCGTTTTTTTCTTTTGTTTTGTTTTTCTTGTTTTGTTTTTTAAGATTCCACATATAAGTGAGATCATACGGTATTTATCCTTTTCTGTCCAATCTGTTTCACTTAGCATAATGCCCTCAAGGTCCATCCATGTGTCATAAATGGCAAGATTTCATTCTTTTAATAACGGAATAACATTATACTGTGTATATATGCCACATTTTCTTTACCCATTCATCCATCGATGGACCTTTATGTTGTTTCCTTGTCTTGACTCTTGTAAATAATGCTGCAACGAACATGGGGGTGCAGATATCTTTTCAAATTAATTTTAAATTTTTCTTTGGCTAAATACCCAGTGGAGTTGCTTGACCATATGGTAGTTCTATTTTTAATTTTTTGAGGGTGACTTCCCTGGTGGCACAGTGGATAAGAATCCACCTGCCAATGCAGGGGACACGGGTTCAATCCCTGGTCCGGGAAGATCCCACATGCCACGGAGCAACTAATCCTGTGCACCACAACTACTGAGCCTGCCCGCCTAGAGCCTGTGCTCCACAACAAGAGAAGCCACTGCAATGAGAAGTCTGCGCACCGCGACGAAGAGCAGCCCCCGCTCGCCGCAACTAGAGAAAGCCTGTGTGCAGGAATGAAGACCCAACACAGCCAAAAATAAATAAAATTAAATTAAAAAAAATTTTTTTTTGAGGAACTTCCATACTGTTTTCCATAGTGGCTGCATCAATCTACATTCCCACTAAAAGATGTATGAGTGTTCCCTTTTCTTCACATCCTCACCAACATTTGTTATTTCTTGTCTTTGTGATAATAGCCATCATAGCAGGTGTGAGGTGATATCTCATTGTGGTTTTGATTTGCATTTCCCTAACGATTAGCGATGCTGAGCATCTTTTCATGTGTCTGTTGGCCATCCGTATGTCTTCTTTGGAAAAATGTCTATTCAGATCCTTTGTGCATTTTAAAAATTGAATTGTTTGTTTACTATAAAGTTCTATAAGTTATTTATATATTTTGAATATTAACCCCTTATCATGTATATGATCTGCAAATATTTTCTCCCATTTGGTAGGTTGTCTTTTCATTTTGTTAATGGTTCCTTTACTGTACAGAAGTCTTTTAGCTTGAAGTAGTCCCACTTGTTTATTTTTGCTTTTGTTGCTTTTGCTTTTGGTGTCAGATCTAAAAAATCATTGCCAAGACTGATGTCAGGGAGCTTACCACCTATGTTTTTTATTCTAGGAGTTTTATGGTTTCAGGTCTGACATTCAAGTCTTAATCCACTTTTAGTTAATTTTTGTATATGGTGTAAAATAGTGGTCCAGTTTCATCCTTATGCATGCAGCTGTATAGTTTTCCCAACACCATTTATTGAAGAGACTGTCATCCTCTCCCCACTGTATATTCTTGGCTCCTTTATCATAGATTAATTGACCATCTATATATGGGTTTATTTCTGGGCTCTCTATTCTGTTTCATTGATCTATATGTCTGTTTTTATGCCAGTACCATACTGTTTTAATTACTCTAGGTTTGTAAGATAGTTTGAAATCAGGGTGCATGATGCCTCTAGCTTCATTCTTGTTTCTCAGGGTTGCTTTGGCTATTTGGGGTCTTTTGTGGTTCCATACAAACTTTAGGATTGTTTATTTCTGTGAAAAATACCATTGGAATTTTGATAAAGATTGCACTGAATCTGTAGAATGCTTTGTGTGGTAGGGACATTTTAACAATATGAATTCTTCCAATCTATGAGCATGGAATATCTTTCCATTTATTTGTGCCTTCTTCAGTTTCTTTCGTCGTCTTATGGTTTTCACTGACAGGTCTTTCACTTCCTTGGTTAAATTTATCCCTAGGTATTTTATTATTTTTGATGCAATTGTAAATGGGATTATTTTCTTAATTTCTCATTCTGATAGTGTGTTATTAGTGTATAGAAACAACAGATTTTTTAATATTGATTTTGTATCTTGCAACTTTACTGAATTCATTTATTGCTTCCAACAGTTTGTGTGTGTGTGTGTGTGTGTGTGTGTGTGTGTGTGTGTGTGTGTGTTTTAGGGTTTTCTATATATAACATCATAGCATCTGCAGATAGTGACAGTTTTACTTCTTCCTTCCCAATTTGGATGCCTTTTATTTCTTTTTCTTGCCTAATTGCTCTGGCTAGGACTTCCAATATAATGTTAAATAAAAGTCGTGAGAGTGGGCATCCTTGTCTTGTTCCTGACCACAGAGGAAAGACTTTCAGCTTTTCACCACTCAGTATGATGTTAGCTGTCGGCTTGTCATATATGGTCTTCATTATGTTGAGATACATTCCCTCTATACTACTCCCTTTATTGAGCTTTAATCATAAATGAATATTGACCTTTTTTAAAAAATGAAATTTTAATTTTTGAATAGTTTTAGATTTAGAGATACACTGTGAAGCTAGTAGAGCGCCAATATATCCCACACCCAGTTCTCCCTATTATTAACAACTTACATTAGTATGGTACATTGGTCACAGTTAATGAACCCAATACTGATACATTATTATTAACTAAAGTCCATAAATTATTCATATTTCCTCAATATTTCCCTAATGTCCACTTTCTGTTCCAGGATCCCACACTGCATTTAGCTGTCATGTCCCCTTAGGCTCCTCTGGGCTGTGACAGGTTCTCAGACTTCCCTTGTTTCTGCTGACCTTGACAAAAATGAGGACTGCTGGTCAGGTAGTTTTGTAGACTATCCCTAATTGGGGTTGGCCTGATGTTTTTCTCACGATTAGAATGGGGATGCGGGTTTTGAGGAGGAAGAGGCTGCTGAGGTAAATTGTGCTTCATCACATCATAATAACAAGGGTTCTGACTAGCGATATGATTTATCACTTTTGATGTTGACCTTGATCACTTGGCTGAGGTGTGTTTGTTCCGTTTCTCCACTGTAAAGTTACCTTTTTCTCCTCTTTTCATACAATACTCTTTGGAAAGAGTCCCTATGCTTAGAGAGTGGGGAGTGAGTTATGCTCCATCTTCTTGAGGGCAAAGTATTAATACCTACATAAATTATTCTACATGGGGGATTCATCTTTTCTCCCTTATTTATGTATTTATTCAGTCACTTATTTATAACCGTAGGAACTCATGGACATTTATTCTATCCTTTGGGTTATAATCCAACATGACATTATTTATTTTGTTATTCACATTATTCCGGCTCTGGCCAGTGGGAGCTCTTTCACTTGGCTCCTGTGCCCCTTTGACTTAACCTCTACAGTGTGTGTGTGTGTGTGTGTGTTTATCACTTCCTTACTCTCTGGCGCTACAGGATGCTCCAGGCTCATCTGGTGTGTTTCCTGCCACAGTCCTAGAATCAGCCGTTTCTCAAGGAGCCCTGGTTGCTTTTACTGGAGATGGTATCAGAAGCCAAGATCTGGGTGCTAGGGGGTGTCCTTGCCTCTAGGCCCTCTCAGCTGACAGAGCAAGGAGATATGTGCGTGTACGCTGCCCTGTGTGTGTGTACCGTACCTATAAATGTTTCTAGGTGTAGCCATCCGTGTCTGTGTGAAGCCACACGTGAGTCCACACTGCTGTCTCCAACTCTAATCCGCCACATGGGTCGTTCTAACCTCCTCTCTACTGCAACATGAGAAACCTGGCTCCACCATCAGTGATGATGTTACCCTCCCGGGTCCAAGGTGCAGTGGGCGGGGCCAGGTCCATGAGCCTCTCGGACCCTCCAGAATGAGCATCAGCGTGGGCACACAGCGATGTGACCACACGTCAGGGGAACTGTTCTGAAACTTACCCAAACTGTGGAAATTGAAAGCAAACTGTCGGCTATAAAATTTTCTGCCGTTAATGTGGACACTTAAATGTATGAAAACCACTTCCAAGTCCTTTGTATAAGAAACTCAGCCAGATTCTCCAGGACGCTAAGACCCACCGCAGGAAATGTGCTGTGCTCTGCAAGCGAGCCCCTTTTCTCAGCTTCCGTCAACCGCTCTGCACAGCCCAAGGCTCCGCTGGTGTCTGGAGTGATGAAGCCTGGGCACACTCCTAGCATTCGTTTTCATGGTGAACTCTGGCACGTGTGAAAAAATAAGAGAACTGATCTGGAAAAATTCAATGTTAACAGCCTTCGCTTCACATTCAGCAAAAGGCAAGGGGCAGAGGTGACGTTTTAAGTCTATACTTTGGCGTCTGTTCGATTGTCAGTAGTTAGTTGTAAGTGAAAGTGCCGAGCAGGCAATAGTTGGAACTGTGGGGAAGGAGGTGCACCCATGGGCCCTGGCCCACAGCGCCTCTGCTCAGGATGTGTGGCCTGGGCAGAACGGCTAGTCCAGGGATCAGCCACCTTCAGTTTGGCCAAAGTCTCCACGCTGGAGGCAAAACATGGAGGAGGCTGCGGACAGACAGGCACCGTGACGGCAGCCCCGTCTTTTCGGTGGGTCCTCAGGTGATCCAGCGGGGCCACAACCAGCATGCTGGCTTCCTCTGTCCTGGCCGCTACATGACAGCAGCTCCAGCATCTTCTGAGCGCTGTGTGAGACACCTTGGGCCGTCAGGAATAAACGAACAGCTGTGCTCCCCCACGAGGCAGCCTACCCCATCAGTCCTGCTCTGACTGCCCTAGGCAACACCACCTTCCCCCGAGCTTTGGGTCCTTCCCCGACTCTGTGCTGTCCACGGTGTTTATCATCTTCCACATCATGACTAATTTAGTATGTTTGCTGTCCAGCTCGTGCCCTCCAGCCCCCCAGACTCCACAAGGGCCGAGGTTTTTGTCCATTCAGCACGAGCTCCGTGAACAGTCTGGCACACAGGACGTGCTCATGAATGAATCAGTGAGTGGGGAGCAGCAGGAAGCGGCTGGAGAAGGAGGCAGGGTGCCCAGATTTCCCCCCGAGAGGCCTGGCAGCGGCTGAAGCCTGAAGAAGCATCAGGCTACCATCTGAGAGGTTTTCTGGCTGCTGCGCAGGCGGCTGGTGGACGGACTAGGGCGTGGAGACCTAGGAGGGGGAAGGAGGAGGCAGTGGGGAGCAGGGGAGACCAGGAGGCAGACCCCACGTACTCGGTGATCAGCTAGACACGCAGTCCTGCCGGAGTTACCGGGGAGCCGAGACAGGGACTGTGACTGTTTGTCTGAGAGCCCTGAAGGAGAGCTGAGTAAAGAGAGAGGTGCCAGCGTCGTGAGCATGTAAGTGGGGAGCTGCTGGTGCAGGAGTGGGGTGCGCGGTGGGCTCAGAGGAGGGAGGAGCGCCAGGCTGCGTGAGAGCAGCGAGGAGGAGGGGGTTGGAGCAGGAAACAGGCCCCTGAGGGGCCACCCTGGAGGAGAGGGGACAGATGTGGGAGGACCAAGCCAGGCGAGGAGGAAGGACAGAAGTAGGCAGCAGCCCGGCCCAGCAGCAGCGGCGGGACCGTGCAGGCGGAGCGAGAGGCCGCCAGAGAAAGGGTGAGCCTCTGCTAAGCAGGGAAGGGGGCGGGGTCCAGTGGGGCCGAGATGCGGCCCGGGCAGAGTGGCTTCAGGAGCAGGCTCCTCTCCCTGCCGGCTCTTGGGCTCTGATGGTCTGTTCGGCTGCAGGTCACCACCAGTGCTTTAAAAGATGAAACTGAGGGACCTCCCTGGTGGTGCAGTGGACAGGACTCCATGCTCCCGATGCAGGGGCCCGGGTTTGATTCCTGGTCGGGGAACTAGATCCCACATGCGTGCCACAACTAAGGAGCCGGCGAGCCACAACTAAGGAGTCCACCTGCTGCAACTAAGACCCGGTGCAACTAACTAAATAAATAAATATTTTAAAAGAAGATGAACAGAGGTTTAAAAATCTCATTTGGGTTTCAAGTAGTGGCACAGATTTAGCAATAATTATTTGATTTATAAAAATCTTGCTAATAAATATTTTGATATTTAAAGGGTATCATGTAGGAGGGATAGTCATAAGCAAAGCTGAAAAATTCACACACCAACAATGTAAAGAGCATGACTAGAATTTTTCCAAATGAGCTACTGTAACATTATGTAGGTACTGATGAATATAGGGCTTAAATATTATATCAGGAAAGCCAGGCCTCTACACTTGGTGGCACAGTCTGAGCCTGAAGACAAATTTCCTAAGGCTCTTTTCCAAATAACAACGTAAGGATGGCTGGCACAGAGGAAGACAGAATAGAACATTTGCTGCTAGAACTAAAAAGATAAGTAATAAATATCCATTACCCTCTTTTAGTGCATTCAGAGATATTGGTTAAATTTATCTTATGTAGTAGGTTTAAAATTTGTAACCCTTATTTCTGCTGATAGCATGAAAAATATCATAATCTTGCCACTTGTTTTGGGCCTTGAAGCATGCTCTTTTTCTTTTTCCTTAGAAAATGGCACTCAGATTTTCACTAGGGCTCTCCCCTCTCTACGCCAGCCAGCAGAACCCATCTTGTGGCCATGCGACTAGTTCAAGGATGGCCTAGTTCCAGACAGAGATGCAAGGAGATGCTTGCTGAGGGCGTCTGCAAAAGATGTTTCCCCCTCCTTTTCATGGAAGCTACATGGAGAGAAACTAAGCAGGTATCCCCAAGACCTGATGGGATGCTGAGGAAGAGAGGCTGAGAGATGGGGGACAGAAGCTGGACCTGCCTGTATGACTTGACTGCTAGATCAAACCTTGCCTGAAGCTAGCCCTTCCTTGGACTTCTAAGTCAGGTATGCTAAGAAATACCCTAATTGTTTAGATCAATTTAGTCTGATTTTCTGTCATTTGCAGCTGAACGTATTTGAATGAATACGTGGATTAGAGGTATTTTAATCACCAGTTTAGGCTCTTGGGGAAAAGCACTCAGTCAGTGTAGGACCCACAGTCCTCAAAGCCCATCCCTTCTTCCCTCTCAGTCATGCTCCCTCTGCCCCAGGCTGTGTCTGCGGGGAGGAGCCCACAAACCCCATGGTATCAGGAAGGGGTGGGTCCTATGTCACCAGCTTGGGGCCAGCTGCCCTTGTTGCTTCTGCTGGTGAAGCCTGTTATCACACCATGGCCAGCATCCAACAGCCCCTCCCCTGATGACCTGGTCCTGGCCTTGGCTCCGCTGGACACTGCTGATCTGCTGAAACTCAGATGCCTCCTCTGTGTGGACTTGACCTTGGACTGTCCGCCTCACAGCCCCACTCTGTGGCCCAGTCAGACCCAGACAAATATGGTGGTCCTGCATTTCCCCAACAGAGGACCACAGGACCAAGGGGCCACGGGAACTTTCCAGCTCTCACTCACGCCCCTTGGGGCCCATGGAGACTTGGCAGGAGAAAGCCACTTCAGGGTCCCTGCCCAACGCCCATGCCCTGTCTTGGCTTGGAACTCCCAGGCTTGTGGGCTAGAAGCCAAGCCTCATCCCCACGGGTTATAATCTACAGGGGTCTATTCCCTCCTCTGGGCTTCTCCCCCAGGGGGCCAGGCCAGAGCCCTTTTGGAGATACTCACTGGTGCTTGTCTCCCTCTCAGCGTTTCCTCCAAGCCCACAAGTCATTCTCATGCCTCCCAGCGAAGCGGACCTGCCCATATAGCATATCTTGCATACCTTACATTATAAACTCTGAAAGTACAAGTCCCTGAGTCTTGATATTTAAAGGGAAGCTTCTGAAATTAAAAAAAAAAAAAAAGAAAGAAAAAACCACCCCAAACACTTTGTGATCTTCATTTCTGATACTTTCTTGTTTCTGCTGTGCTCTTTCACAAGTTCTGTGTTGAAAGCCAGAGCTGAACACAGACTTCTTTATCCTCAGCTGTATCCCCCTCTCTTTCTGAAGAAATAGAGGCCTCATCCCCAAAGGTGGGCAGTCTCATAGGAGCAAGAGGTGCTGGGAATGAAATACACAGCAGACAGTGTTTTGAAACCGTCCTTATGCAACCAAGTCTTTTGTTCCTTTAAAGCTGCCAATAAAGAGACTACACTTCCAGGAAGAGGCATGGACACTCTCCCTATTCCGCCACTGGTACAACTAAAACCCTAACCATTATGTGTAAAACAAACACAAGATAGCTCTGCAGGTGGAGAGAGTAAGGCAGACTGGCTAGGGACCACAGGACCAAGGGTTACATGAAGGTGAGGCCCAGGGTTTCTTTTTGCTTCACAAGTCTCAGACTGGGTGTCGAAGAAGCCAGTAACCTAGACAGGCTGATGGCCACTGACCAAAAGCCCCAACAAAGGCCTGCACTCTCTAGAAGGATAGGAGGTTTTTAGGCAAGAACTGTACTATTTCAAATATCACAGACAAAAACTGTGGCCAAGTTTAGCAAGTTTCGCAAGAATCCCCCAACCCCTCGTACCTCACCAAGTTCTTCTTAGTAATTCTCCACCCACTGACCCCTTCCCCTCCCCATTAGCTATAAATCTCCAGCTGTCTTCACTGCATTTAGAGTAGTTCAATCTCTCTCCCTTATTGCAATAATCCTGAATAAACTCTTCCTTGCCTGTTTAACTCTGTCTGGTGCATTTTTTCTTTGACAAAATACAACATATCAAAATTTGTGGGATACAGCTAGAGCAATGCTGAGAAGGAAATTTTATAGCACTAAAAATGCATACATGAGAAAAAAGGAAAAGTCTCAAAGGAATAATCTAAGATCCCACCTTAAGAACCTAGAAAAAGAAAAGCAAAATACACCCAAATCAAGCAGAAGAAAGGCAATAATGAAAAACTGAAATTGATAAAATTGAAAACAGAGAAAAACCAATGAAACAAATAGCTGCTTCACTGAAAAAGTCAATAATATTGACAAAACTCTAGCTAGATTGACAAAGAAAAGAGAGAGAAGACACAAATTACCAATGTCGGGAATGAAATAGGGAGCATCACTACAGACCCTACAGACGTCAAAAGGATAAGGAAATGCTAATGAACAATTACACACACATTAATTCACAACGCAGAAAAAAAGGACCAATTTCTCAAAAAGTACAAACAATAAAAATTCATCCAATATGAAACATAATATCAATAAGCCAATAAATATTAAGGAAATTGAACGCAAAATTTTAGGAACTCTCCAAAAATAAATCTTTGGGCCCAGATGATTTTATTGACAAATTCTACCAAATATTGAAAGAATTAACACAATTCCACACAATATCTTCTAGAAAATGAAAGAGGAAGGAACATTTCCCATTTTATGAAACTAGTATTATTCTGATACCAAACCAGATAAGAACAGATCAATATCCCTCACGAATAAACACACAAAAATCCTTTTAAAATATTAGCACATAAAATTCAGCATATATTTTTTTTTAAATATGATTCAGCAATTGCACTCCTAGATGCTTATCCCAGAGAAATGAAGACTTAAGTTCAAACAAAAATCTGTACATCAATGCTTAGAGCAGCTTTATTTATTATAGCCAAAACACGGAAAACCACAGATGTCTTCAAAACTAAATTGCCGGGACTTCCCTGGTGGTGCAGTGGTTAAGAATCCACCTGCCAATGCAGAGGACACAGGTTTGAGCCCTGGTCCAGGAAGATCCCACATGCCACAGAGCAACTAAGCCCATGCGCCACAACTACTGAGCCTGCACTCTAGAGCCCGTACACCACAACTGCTGAGCCCAAGTGCCACAACTACTGAAGCCCATGCGCCTAGAGCCTGTGCTTTGCAAGAGAAGCCACCACAGTGAGAAGCCCGTGCATCACAAGGAAGAGTAGCCCACGCTCACCACAGCTAGAGAAAAGCCCAAGCGCAGCAATGAAGACCCAATGCAGCCAAAAAAATAAAATTTAATTAAATTTTTAAAACCCCAAAACTAAATTTCCACTCATACCTGGAGGAGGATATGCTAAGGGATCTAGGGGTGGAAAAGGTATCTAACAGAGGTAATGAGAACAAAGGCTCAAGGCAGGGGGAAGCACGAGGAGTCAAGCAATCATCAACCATATTGAAGTTATTACCCATAGTATGACAAAATCTTAATTTGGCTCCAACTCACGTACCAAAAGGCTAGTACAAATGTGCTAATAAAATATTGGACATATATTTAGAAAAATAAAGAAAACTAAGAGGAAAAAACACTCACAAAGAGAGGTGGAGTCAAGATGGTGGACTAGGAGGATGCGTCTCCGCACAACTAGGGCACCTACCAGGCACCGGTGGGGGACCACGGACACCTAAGGGGATGGAGGAACCCCAAGAAACTGGGTAGGATGTGTGGCATGAGGGGGAGTGAGGAGGGAGGAGAAGTGGAGGCAGGAGGGGCTGGCGCCCCTCAGGGGCGGCTGGGGGAGGGGAGGGGATCCCACACCCAAAGGGGGAAATTGGGGGACCATTGGGAGGGCAGAGGATCAAAAGGGAGTGTGGCCAGGTTTCCCCTGCCCTCTTGGGCCCCCAGGAGCCTGCTGAGATCCCGGGCCTGATCCTCTGCCCACCGAGGCCCCCTCCAGCCACACGAGTCCTGAGGGAGTGGGAGGGAGGGAAGGGGGAACGAAAGTAAAGGCCGGACCTCTGGGACTGGCACCCCTGAGGGGCGGCTGGGGGAGGGGAGGAGTTCCTACACCCAGCGGGACCCACCCACGGTGAGGGGTCCAGCGGGGACGGGGGAGACCCTAGGAGAGACAGTGGGGGAGGGGCATGAAGGAACGGAAGGGAACAGGGCCCTCTGCTTTCCCTGTCCACTTAGGCACCGGGGAGCCTGCTGGGCACCCGGGACTAATCTTCTGCCCTGGAAGCCTCCCTCCCACGTGCAGAGCCCAAGCCACGCCCCTACACCCCCAGCCAGCACCCTACCTCTACACTCGGAGACCCCCTCTGAGACCCCCTACAATGCACTGGGCCTAAACCCCACCCACACACCCTCACTCAGGGCCCTACCTCCAAACTCCGGAACTCCACACTCCAGAGGCCCTCCTTTCCACGTGCTGCCTCTCCCCTTCCACGAGCAGGTCCTAAGCAGAGGCCCCGCCCCACGCTTGAACGTCACCCCCCACCCGCCCAGGTCCTGCCCCACCCTAAAGCCTGCCCTTGCCTAAGTTACAACCCTGCCTAAACTCCGCCCCCATCACCAAGGCTTTCTTTTTTTTTTTTCTTTTTCCTCTTTTAGATTGGGGTTCTGTTTTACCTTGTTGGTTCATTGTTGTTGATTCATTTATATTTTTATTTTTTCTAATAAATCTTTTATTTTTCTAATTTTATTTTATTCTTTATACTTCGTCATTGTTCTGCTCCTTTTGGCTTGTTCTCCCCCCTTTTTTTTTTCTTTTTTCTGTTGTGGTTTTATTTTACCTTGTTGCAGTTGTTTCAATTATATTTTAATTTTTCCTAGTATAGTTCTTATCTTTCTAATTTTATTTATTTTTATTCTTTGTTATTGTATTGCTCCTTTTTTTTTTCTTTTTCTTTTTCTGCCACACCACACGGCTTGCAGGATCTTGGTTCCCAGGCTGTAGGTAGGGCCTGAGCTCCTGTGGTAACTCCACACTCCAGAGGCCCTCCTTTCCACGTGCTGCCTCTCCCCTTCCACGAGCAGGTCCTAAGCAGAGGCCCCGCCCCACGCTTGAACGTCACCCCCCACCCGCCCAGGTCCTGCCCCACCCTAAAGCCTGCCCTTGCCTAAGTTACAACCCTGCCTAAACTCCGCCCCCATCACCAAGGCTTTCTTTTTTTTTTTTCTTTTTCCTCTTTTAGATTGGGGTTCTGTTTTACCTTGTTGGTTCATTGTTGTTGATTCATTTATATTTTTATTTTTTCTAATAAATCTTTTATTTTTCTAATTTTATTTTATTCTTTATACTTCGTCATTGTTCTGCTCCTTTTGGCTTGTTCTCCCCCCTTTTTTTTTTCTTTTTTCTGTTGTGGTTTTATTTTACCTTGTTGCAGTTGTTTCAATTATATTTTAATTTTTCCTAGTATAGTTCTTATCTTTCTAATTTTATTTATTTTTATTCTTTGTTATTGTATTGCTCCTTTTTTTTTTCTTTTTCTTTTTCTGCCACACCACACGGCTTGCAGGATCTTGGTTCCCAGGCTGTAGGTAGGGCCTGAGCTCCTGTGGTGGGAGCTCCGAGTCCAAACCACTGGACTAATAGAGAACCTCAGACCCCAGGGAATAGTAATTGGAGGGAGGCCTCCCGGAGGTCCTCATCTAAGCACCAAGACCCACCTCTATCTAACTGTCTGCAAACTCCAGTGCTGGACGCCTCAGGCCAAACAACCAGTAAGACAGGAATACAGCACCACCCATCAAAACAACAACAACAAAATGAAACGACAAAAAAATATGTTACAGACGAAAGAGCAAGGTAGAAACCTACAAGACCAAATAAATGAAGACGAAATAGGCAACCAACCTGAAAAAGAATTCAGAGTAATGATAGCAAAGATGATCCAAAATCTCAGAAACAGAATGGAGAAAATACAAGAAACACTGAACAAGGATCTAGAAGAACTAAAGAGCAAACAAATAGTGATGAACAACACAATAACTGAAATTAAAAATACTCTAGAAGGAATCAATAGCAGAATAACTGAGGCAGAAGAACAGATAAGTGATC
>NC_041220.1:144564537-144567061 GCF_002837175.3 Physeter macrocephalus | reverse complement strand
TCAGATTCGATGGAGAAATTAAAACCTTTACAGACAAGCAAAAGTGAAGAGAATTCAGCACCACCAAACCAGCTTTACAACAAATGCTAAAGGAACTTCTCTAGGCAGGAAACACAAGAGAAGGAAAAGACCCACAAAAACAAACCCAGGTATTTCCCTAGTGGCTCAGAGGATGAGAATCCGCCTGCCAATGCAGGGGACATGGGTTCAGGCTCTGGTCCGGGAGGATCCCACATGCCGTGGAGCAACTAAGCCTGTGTGCCACAACTGCTGAGCCTGCGCTCTAGAGCCCGCCAGCCACAACTACTGAAGCCTGCGAGCCACAACTGCTGAGGCCCATGTGCCTGGAGCCCGTGCTCCACAACGGGAGAGGCCACTGCAGTGAGAGGGCTGCGCACCGCAGGGAGGAGTAGCCCCCACTTGCCGGAACTAGGGAGAGCCTGCACACAGCAGTGAAGACCCATCACAGCCAAAAATAATAAACAAATTTATTTTTAAAAAACCCTAATCAATTCAGAAAATGGTAATAGGAACATACATATCGATAATCACCTTGAATGTAAATGGATTAAATGCTCCAACCAAAAGACACAGACTGGCTGAATGGATACAAAAACAAGACCCTTATATATGCTGTCTACAAGAAACCCACTTCAGACCTAGGGACACATATAGACTGAAAGTGAGGGGATGGAAAAAGATATCCCATGCAAATGGAAATCACAGGAAAGCTGGAGCAGCAATACTCATATCAGATAGAATAGACTTTAAAATAAAGACTGTTACAAGAGATAAGGAAGGACACCACAATGCTATGAGATAAGAAATCAATTACAGGAAAAAAACAGTAAAAAACACATATACATGGAGGCTAAATAACCAAGAGATCACTGAAGAAATCAAAGAGGAAATCAAAACATACCTAGAAACAAATGACAATGAAAACATGACGATCCAAAACCTATGGGACGCAGCAAAAGCAGTTCTAAGAAGGAAGTTCATAGCAATTCAAGCTCACCTCAAGAAACAAGAAAAATCTCAATCAACAAAAATCAATAAACAATCTAACATTACACCTAAAACAACTAGAAAAATAAGGACAAAGAAAACCCAAAATTAGTAGAAGGAAAGAAATCATAAAGATCAGAGCAGAAATAAATGAAATAGAAACAAAGAAAACAATAGCAAAGATCAATAAAACTAAAAGGTGGTTCTTTGAGAAGATAAACAAAATCGATAAACCTTTAGCCAGACTCATCAAGAAAAGAAGGGAGAGGACTCAAATAAATAAAATTACAAATGAAAAGGAGAGATTACAACTGACACCGCAGAAATACAAAAGACCATAAGAGACTACTACAAGCGACTATATGCCAATAAAATGGACAACCTGAAAGAAATGGACAAATTCTTGGAAAAGTACACCCTTCCAAGATTGAACCAGGAAGAATTAGAAAATATAAACAGACCAATCACAGGTAATGAAATTGAAACTGTAATTAAAAATCTTCCAACAAACAAAAGTCCAGTACTGATGGCTTCACAGGCGAATTCTATCAAACATTTAGAGAAGAGTTAACACCTATCCTTCTCAAACTCTTCCAAAAAATTGCAGAGGGAGGGACACTCCCAAACTCGTTCTATGAGGCCACCATCACCCTGATACCAAAACCAAACAAAGATATCACAAAAAAAGAAAATTACAGACCAATATCACTGATGAACATAGACACAAAAATCCTCAACAAAATACTAGTAAACAGAATCCAACAACACATTAAAAGGATCATATACCATGATCAAGTGGGATTTATCCCAGAGATGCAAGGATTCTTCAATATACACAAAACAATCAATGTGATACACCATTTAACAAATTAAAGAATAAAAACCCTATGATCAACCCCAATGGATCAAGAAAAACTTTTGAAAAAATTCAACACCCATTTATGATAAAAATTCTCCAGAAAGTGTGCATAGAGGGAACCTACCTCAATATAATAAAAGCCATATATGACAAACCCACAATAAACATCATGCTCAATGGTGAAAAACTGAAAGCATTTCCTCTAAGATCAGGAACAAGACAAGGATATCCACTCTCGCCACTCTTATTCAACATAGTATTGGAAGTGCTAGCCAAAGCAATCAGAGAAGAAAAAGAAATAAAAGGAATACAAATGGGAAAAGAAGAAGTAAGACAGTCACTGTTTGCCGATGACATGAGACTATACATAGAAAATCCTAAAGATACCACCAGAAAACTACTAGAACTAATCAATGAATTTGGTAAGGTTTCAGGATACAAAATTAATGCATAGAAATCTCTTGCATTCCTATACAATAACAACGAAATATCAGAAAGAGAAATTAAGGAAACAATCCCATTTACCATCGCAACAAAAAGAATAAAAAAAGAATAAAATACCTAGGAATAAACCTACCTAAGGAGGCAAAAGACCTGTACTCAGAAAACTATAAAACACTGATGAAAGAAATCAAAGATAACATAAACAGATGGAGA
>NC_041220.1:144537999-144563792 GCF_002837175.3 Physeter macrocephalus | reverse complement strand
CAAACAACCCAATCCAAAAATGGGCAGAAGACCTAAATAGACATTTCTCCAAAGAAGACATACAGATGGCCAACAAATGCATGAAAAGATGCTCAACATCACTAATCATTAGAGAAATGCAAATCAAAACCACAATGAGGTATTACCTCATACCGGTCAGAATGGCCATCATCAAAAAATCTACAAACAATAAGTGCTGCAGAGGGTGTGGAGAAAAGGGAACCCTCTTGCACTGTTGGTGGGAATGTCAATTGATACAGCCACTATGGAGAACAGTATGGAGGTTCCTTAAAAAACTACAAATAGAACTACCATATGACCCAGCAATCCCACTACTGGGCATATACCCTGAGAAAACCATAATTCAAAAAGAGACATGTACCACAATGTTTACTGCAGTACTATTTACAATAGCCAGGACATTCCTAGGACATGGAAGCAACCTAAGTGTCCATCGACAGATGAATGGATAAGAAGATGTGCCACATATATACAATGGAATATTACTCATCAGTAAAAAGAAACAAAATTGAGTTATTTGTAGTGAGGTGGATGGACCTAGAGTCTGTCATACAGAGTGAGGTGAGTCAGAAAGAGAAAAACAAACACCATATGCTAACACACATATACGGAATTTTAAAAAGCAGTACTGATGAACTTAGTGGCAGGGCAGGAATAAAGATGCAGATGTAGAGAACAGACTTGAGGGCACACGGCGGGAAGGGGAAGCTGGGACAAAGTGAGAGAGTAGCACTGACATACATACATTACCAAATGTAAAGTGGATGGCTAGTGGGAAGCAGCTGCACAGCACAGGGAGATCAGCTCGGTGCTTTGTGACCACCTAGAGGGGTGGGATAGGGAGGGTGGGAGGGAGGGAGACGCAAGAGGGAAGAGATATGGGAACATATGTATATGTATAACTGATTCACTTTGTTATAGAGCAGAAACTAACACACCATTGTAAAGCAATTATACTCCAATAAAGATGTGAAAAAAAGAGAAAAGACTCACAAAGGAACTAAAGCAAAAATCCAACTAAATAATGGCTGGATTTTACCATTTCCAATCAATACATTTTTAAAACTGTAACATTAAAAAATTTTTTTAAACACTAACCTAGAAGAAGAATGAGGACTCTGGATACTAGAGAATTCACAAAAGTACAATGTGAAAGGCCAGATATTTTGAATTACAAAATGTTGATAAATTCTGAGCCAGTACCGCGAATGGCACTGCAGTGAAATGAAGGCATTGACAAAAACTGGCGTTGTCGACGTGGAAACATTAGAAGGGACATCTAAAGCCATGCCTGATAAGGAGGTATTAGATGATGAAGAGATGGTAAGAATGCGGCTCCTGGCAGGTGCTCGGCACCTTCCCAGGAGAAGGTCTTGTAAAAACACAATAGGCATGACAGGGATGCACGAAACAGACCGACAGGCACGACCCCTGAAGTATCGGAGGCAGGGGAAGAGGGGAATCTAGACCAACAGGAGACCCATGACCAACTCAGGCCAGGGACGAAGGCGTGATGGTCCAGCACGGGGAAGGGTTTGGCCCCCATTGTCAACACGCTGCCATCTCGATGATGTCCTGAACCAGGTGACCCTGAGACACTGGAAGACGACTTGAGAGTGGATCACACATCCAGTTTTTCATTCAATAAAAACTTGGCGCCTACTGTGTTCCAGGTACAGAGCCAGGCCTGGAAATAGTCGGTGAAGCAGGCGGGAAAGGTCCCTGTTCTCATGAAATTTACAATCCAGTGAGGTACACAGAAATAAACAGGCAGTTAAAACACAATGCAATAAGCATCACGAAGGGGGAGTTCGGGGACTACCTCAGAGGGACACAAGACTGAGGTTCTGATAAAACAAATACTGATTAATGTACTCTCCGAGGTGAAGAGGACAGAAAGAATGCAGGGTTTTAGGTGGATTAAAAATTATTAGATGGGAGCTTCTACTTCCACCTGGGAAGTATACAATTGAAAAGCACCCTAATAATTAGAAAAGACAGATCATCTATAAAATCATCATTTTCTTGAGCCCAGCAGAGAGCTGAGTATCTAGCAGAGAACTGATGAGTGCATGCCTGTGAGAAAACTACCAAAGGCTGGGAAAAAGCCATCTAAAGGGGTTGGAAACTGTGTACAACACTCACAAAGGGGCAGGAAAGTCTCCTGTTCCCACCAGCCATTCTTTTTTTTTTTTTTAAGCTCTTTATTTATTTATTTATTCATTTATTTATACTTTGGCTGCACCAGGTCTTAGTTGTGGCACGCGGGATCTTTTAGTTGAGGCATACAGGCTTCTTAGTTGTGGCATGTGGACTTCTTAGCTGCAGCATGCAGACTCCTTAGTTGCAGCATGCAAACTCTTAGTTGCGGCATGCATGCAGGATCTAGTTCCCCAACCAGGGATTGAATCCCGGCCCCCCGCATTGGGAGAGTGGAGTCTTACCCACTGGACCACCAGGGAAGTCCCCCATCAGCCATTCTTAGAAAACTCATAATCTATAGACAATAGGTAGAATACTCAGAAGGTCTTTCCTCAAGGATGGGGAATAATTAGTTTTATAAGAAGCACTTCTCTGGGCCTGCCCAACAAATCATAAAACCAAGACCAGAAAGGAAAAAACTGTTTCCAAGTAACCTAACCCAGAGCAAAGCTCAGGATATTTACAGGAATGCATAAAGTTCCATCACCCAATAATGTAAAATCCACAATGTCTGGTACCCTAACAAAGATGACCACGCATACAAGGAAGCAGGAAAATGGAGTCCTAATTAGAGTAATCATCTACTGAAACTAACCTATAATGGACACAGATGTTGAAATTACAGACAAGGACATTGAAACAGTTATTACAACTGTATCCAATATATTAAAGATGAAGTAGAGACATGGATGGCATAAAAAAGATCCAAAGTAAATTTCTAGAAATGAAAACTGTAACATATAATTAACGTGGAAAAGATACTCAATGGGATTAACAACAGATTTGACATGACAAAAGAAAAGATTAGTGAACTATAGGATATAACAATAGAAACTATCCGAATTGAAACAGGAAAAATATCCCAGGAAAAGAGGAAAAATGAGTTTCAGTGAGCTATGAGACAAATACAAGTGACCTACTATATGTAATTATAAATGGAGTTCCAGAGGAGAGGAGAGAGAAGTAACACAAAAAGTACGTGAATAAATAATTGCCGATAATTTTACAAATTTGATTAAAACTATAAACCCACAGAGCCAAGAAACTGAAACATAGAAACATGAAAAAGTTACACCAAGGTACATCATAATCAAATTTCTCAAAAGTAGTGATTAAGAGAAAACGTTAAAAACAGCCAGAAAAAAAAAGACACATTACAGATGGAGAAATGAAGATAATGATGACAGATTTCTCAGCAGAAACAATGAGAGAAGAGAGTGAAGTAACATCTTCAAGGTATTGAAAGAAAAAACTTTCAACTGAGAATTTGAGAATTTTATACCTCACAAAGATAACTTTTAAAAACAAAGGTGAAATAAAGATATTTTCAGACCTACGAACGCTGAAAGAATTGGGAACATATGTATATGTATAACTGATTCACTTTGTTATAGAGCAGAAACTAACACACCATTGTAAAGCAATTATACTCCAATAAAGATGTGAAAAAAAGAGAAAAGACTCACAAAGGAACTAAAGCAAAAATCCAACTAAATAATGGCTGGATTTTACCATTTCCAATCAATACATTTTTAAAACTGTAACATTAAAAAATTTTTTTAAACACTAACCTAGAAGAAGAATGAGGACTCTGGATACTAGAGAATTCACAAAAGTACAATGTGAAAGGCCAGATATTTTGAATTACAAAATGTTGATAAATTCTCAGCCAGTACCGCGAATGGCACTGCAGTGAAATGAAGGCATTGACAAAAACTGGCGTTGTCGACGTGGAAACATTAGAAGGGACATCTAAAGCCATGCCTGATAAGGAGGTATTAGATGATGAAGAGATGGTAAGAATGCGGCTCCTGGCAGGTGCTCGGCACCTTCCCAGGAGAAGGTCTTGTAAAAACACAATAGGCATGACAGGGATGCACGAAACAGACTGACAGGCATGACCCCTGAAGTATCGGAGGCAGGGGAAGAGGGGAATCTAGACCAACAGGAGACCCATGACCAACTCAGGCCAGGGACGAAGGCGTGATGGTCCAGCACGGGGAAGGGTTTGGCCCCCATTGTCAACACGCTGCCATCTCGATGATGTCCTGAACCAGGTGACCCTGAGACACTGGAAGACGACTTGAGAGTGGATCACACATCCAGTTTTTCATTCAATAAAAACTTGGCGCCTACTGTGTTCCAGGTACAGAGCCAGGCCTGGAAATAGTCGGTGAAGCAGGCGGGAAAGGTCCCTGTTCTCATGAAATTTACAATCCAGTGAGGTACACAGAAATAAACAGGCAGTTAAAACACAATGCAATAAGCATCACGAAGGGGGAGTTCGGGGACTACCTCAGAGGGACACAAGACTGAGGTTCTGATAAAACAAATACTGATTAATGTACTCTCCGAGGTGAAGAGGACAGAAAGAATGCAGGGTTTTAGGTGGATTAAAAATTATTAGATGGGAGCTTCTACTTCCACCTGGGAAGTATACAATTGAAAAGCACCCTAATAATTAGAAAAGACAGATCATCTATAAAATCATCATTTTCTTGAGCCCAGCAGAGAGCTGAGTATCTAGCAGAGAACTGATGAGTGCATGCCTGTGAGAAAACTACCAAAGGCTGGGAAAAAGCCATCTAAAGGGGTTGGAAACTGTGTACAACACTCACAAAGGGGCAGGAAAGTCTCCTGTTCCCACCAGCCATTCTTTTTTTTTTTTTTAAGCTCTTTATTTATTTATTTATTCATTTATTTATACTTTGGCTGCACCAGGTCTTAGTTGTGGCACGCGGGATCTTTTAGTTGAGGCATACAGGCTTCTTAGTTGTGGCATGTGGACTTCTTAGCTGCAGCATGCAGACTCCTTAGTTGCAGCATGCAAACTCTTAGTTGCGGCATGCATGCAGGATCTAGTTCCCCAACCAGGGATTGAATCCCGGCCCCCCGCATTGGGAGAGTGGAGTCTTACCCACTGGACCACCAGGGAAGTCCCCCATCAGCCATTCTTAGAAAACTCATAATCTATAGACAATAGGTAGAATACTCAGAAGGTCTTTCCTCAAGGATGGGGAATAATTAGTTTTATAAGAAGCACTTCTCTGGGCCTGCCCAACAAATCATAAAACCAAGACCAGAAAGGAAAAAACTGTTTCCAAGTAACCTAACCCAGAGCAAAGCTCAGGATATTTACAGGAATGCATAAAGTTCCATCACCCAATAATGTAAAATCCACAATGTCTGGTACCCTAACAAAGATGACCACGCATACAAGGAAGCAGGAAAATGGAGTCCTAATTAGAGTAATCATCTACTGAAACTAACCTATAATGGACACAGATGTTGAAATTACAGACAAGGACATTGAAACAGTTATTACAACTGTATCCAATATATTAAAGATGAAGTAGAGACATGGATGGCATAAAAAAGATCCAAAGTAAATTTCTAGAAATGAAAACTGTAACATATAATTAACGTGGAAAAGATACTCAATGGGATTAACAACAGATTTGACATGACAAAAGAAAAGATTAGTGAACTATAGGATATAACAATAGAAACTATCCGAATTGAAACAGGAAAAATATCCCAGGAAAAGAGGAAAAATGAGTTTCAGTGAGCTATGAGACAAATACAAGTGACCTACTATATGTAATTATAAATGGAGTTCCAGAGGAGAGGAGAGAGAAGTAACACAAAAAGTACGTGAATAAATAATTGCCGATAATTTTACAAATTTGATTAAAACTATAAACCCACAGAGCCAAGAAACTGAAACATAGAAACATGAAAAAGTTACACCAAGGTACATCATAATCAAATTTCTCAAAAGTAGTGATTAAGAGAAAACGTTAAAAACAGCCAGAAAAAAAAAGACACATTACAGATGGAGAAATGAAGATAATGATGACAGATTTCTCAGCAGAAACAATGAGAGAAGAGAGTGAAGTAACATCTTCAAGGTATTGAAAGAAAAAACTTTCAACTGAGAATTTGAGAATTTTATACCTCACAAAGATAACTTTTAAAAACAAAGGTGAAATAAAGATATTTTCAGACCTACGAACGCTGAAAGAATTCATCAACAGCAAACCCACAGTATAAGAAATGTTAAAGGGTATCCTTTAGGCAGAAGGAAAATGATACCAAGTAGAAATCTGGATGTACACAAGGAAATGAGGAGCACTGAAAATTTACATGGGCAAATATTCAAGATTTTTCTTATTATTTAAATCTACTTAAGAGATATGGACTATTTAAACAAAAATAAAATATATTGTGGAATTTATAACATATATAAAGTAAAATAAAAGACAATCATAGCACAAAGGCCAGGAGGAGAAATGGGACTGTACTAGTGTAAGGTTCTTATACAATACTATATATGGGATGACACAACTACTTGAAGGTAGACTGTGGTAAGTTAAAGTTGTAGGCTGTGAACCCTAAATTAACCACTAAAATAACAAAACAAAGAGTTACAGCTAATACATCAAAAAAGATAAAAGAGAATCATTAAAAAACTCAATCCAAAAGAAGGCAGAAAAAGAGGAAAAGGGAGACAAAGAACAATTGGGATAAATATAAAACACATAGCAAGATAATAGACTTAAATCTAATCCTATGAATAATCACAATAAATGTAAATGGACTGATAAGAACCTGCTGTATAAAAAAATAAATAAAATAAAATTCAAAAAAAATGTAAATGGACTGAACATCCTAATCAAAAGGCAGATATTATCAAAATGGATAATAAAGCAAGACCAATTACATACTTCCTACAATAAATGTACTTTATATATAATGAGATAGTTTAAAAGTAAAAGGATGGAAAATGCCCTGCTAACACTAGTCAAAAGAAAACTGCAGTGGCTATTTTAACATTAATATTAAATTACATTTTTATTAATTTTATTATTTCTAAAATTATCTTTGATGTATTTTGTTAATTATTTTTAAACTAATATTTTAATATTAGACAAAATATATTTCAGAGCAAATAAATATTACCAGGGATAAAAAGGGAATTTCATAGAAATAAAAGGGTAAATTCATCAGGCGGACAAAATCCTTAATGTTTCTGCTCCTTATAAAAGAGCAAAAACTACAAGGATATAGAAGAGGTAGAACTGTAAGGAGAAAATGAAAATTCCACAATTGTGCTGCAGACTTCAATACCCTTCTCTCAACAATGGATTGAACAATCAGACAGAAAACCAGCAGGGATATAGTAGACTTGGACAGCACCAACTTGATCTAATTGGTATTTATAAAACATTCCACCCACATTAACAGAATGAACATTCTTTTCAAGTGCACATGGAACAGTTACCAAGATAGACCATTTTCTGGGCAAGAAAACAAGTCTGAATAAATTTAAAAGGATTCAAGCCATGCAGAGTATATCCTTTGACCACAGTGAAATTACATTAGAAATCAGTAACAGTTAGATAACTGGAAAATCACCAATTACTTGGAAACTAAGTAACAAACTTCTAAATAGCCCATGGGTCAAAGAAGACATACTAGAAAAGATTCTGAACTAAATGAAAGTGAAATACAACAGACCAGAATTTACTGAATGCCAGAAAGCAGTACCTGGGAGTAAATTTATATCACTGAATGCCTATATCAGGTGATGGAAGAAATTTTCACATACTGAGAAGTCATCCTGGCTTACAGATGATTTGGCTTGAACTTTATGCTAACTAGCACAGCCTGTCTTATGGCCTGTCAAACAGGCATTGTACATCTGCTTTAACCAGTACAGAAAAGAATGCATTTAGAAATCAAAATGGGGCAACTGTGGTTCAGGCAACCAGGATGAAGTTGGGTGGCCAGTGTGGATGTGGTTTCAGACACATCCCTACATCACTGAGAATGTGAATTTCCTGAACTGTATAAAGCTCAAGGACACCACCAGCCATTCTCAAAACCATATCTGCTAGCAGCTGCCAGCTGCAACCTTATGGTCTCAAGGTCCCCCCCGACCCCCGCTTGTAACTATGCAACCATTTCAGACCCCAACCAATCCATGCTTAACAAGCACCCTTACTTCTTGCCACATCCAATTATAATTCCCTATAGACAACTCATGTAACTAACTGCAACCTTGAGTTTTTTGCCTTCATACACCTCCCCCATTTTGTAGTCTGACAGAACGCAACTCAAGTGCTTCTTGAATCTGTGTCTCCTGGGCTATAGTCCTCAGTTTGGGTCAAACAGAACTCTTTTCTATCCTATTTTAGATTGTTAATTAATTATTTCCATTGACACCAGGAAAGAAGAAAGATGGTCCCAACTCCAAGAGGAACATGGAGAAACAGGGCATTTATTTTAAAATAACTCACAGGGATGTAATGTGCAGCACAGGGAATATAGTCAATAATAGTGTGATAACGCTGTATGGTGCGTAATGTTAAAATATCAAATCACTATGTAGTACACCTGAAACTGATATAATATTGCAAGTTAACTATACTTCAATTTTTTAAAAAGGTGAAACAGGACCCTGTCAGAGGAACTGCAGGGATTCCACGAGCTGTTGCTGAGAGAGAAAAGCGAGAGGTAGAAAAATAAAATTCGAATTCTGTACAATAAGAATGACAAAGTCATTTCGTGTCTCTGTATATATATATATAGATAGATAGATAGATACATACATACATATGGGTCTGTATAAGATTTTATTATAAGTCTGGAGGAAAATGTGGATGTACACACTCTAGGCGGCTGACATGAGCTTCCAATGGCACTGGGCCTGAGGGTAAGGGGCTGAGATATGGGTGTGGTGAGGGAGTGTCTGCAATAAAAAAAACACGTATGATATAACCCCAGTCACGTAAATGTGTGTGCACATGTGAGTGCATATGCACATACGTGTGTGCATAAAGAAATAGAGTATGGTCACTAAAATGTTAATGATGTGGCATTTCAGGTGACTTTTACTTTGTTATTTATATTTTTATCTATTGCTTGAATTCTTTAGAATTATATATTATTTGTATAATGAAAAAGCCATTTTAAGTATAGCAAACATATATTTTAAAAATTAAGGGGCAAAAGAAAAATGGAGAAAAAGAATTCAGTATTTTACAAAGGGTTGATCTTTATTCTATAAAGAACTGTTCCATACCTACAGAAAAAAAAAATACATCCTCCAGAGACATGTGCGAAATGACATGAACAGACAACTCCCAGAAGAATAACTTTTATATAGTCAACCTCACTTAATGTTTAAAGGAACAGATATTTAAAGATCAAGCCATGAACTAGTAATCAAAATGAAGACTCCCTGTACTGGCAAGGATGTAGGGAACCAAACATTTTACAAATTGATTGGGAACGTAAAATTTTTTTTCTCTGGAGGACAATCTGGCAATGCAAAGCCTTAAAAATACACATATACTTTGACTCAGAAGTTCCATCTCCAGGAATTTATGCTATGGAAATCAACAGAAAAACATACCAAAAATATTTGTACAAGTAAGTTTATGGCACATATAAAATAATTACAACTGAAAACGATCTAAATGACCCTCAGTAGGGACAGCCACTAAGTAGAGTGCAACGCAGCTGTTAAAATGATGATGTACACTGGGGGCCAAATGCACACATGACGTTTATCTCCTTTTTCAAAAAATTCAACTGAAATAACAGAAAAATAAATAGGTAAAACTACAGCATCCCAGAAAACCTGGGAGGAGTGCTACCGGCAAGCCAGAGACGTGAGAAATTTCTGGAAGAGAATAAAGCTCAGCAACAGATAATCTGGAGAGGACACAGGTTCGAGCCCTGGTCCAGGAAGATCCCACATGCCGCAGAGCAACTAAGCCCGTGAGCTGCAACTACTGAGCCCGTGTTCCACAACTACTGAAGCCCGTGCACCTAGACCCTGTGCTCTGCAACAAGAGGAGCCACCGCAATGAGAAGCCCGCGCACCGCAACGAAGAGTAGCCCCCGCTCGCCGCAACTAGAGAAAGCCACCTGGGGAAGCCACCTGTCGAGTACAAATCTGAAAACGAAGAATGGGGCGGGAAGGGGTGTCCGTCCCTCCTGCCTCAGCACGAGTGCGCACCTCTCTGGGCGTGAAGACCCCCCCACTAACTCAACACTTCACACGTGTAGTGTCCTGATCCCCCACTAGGGGCCCAAAACATAGTATGTGCTACTAGAGCACGGACTTGAGGACACACGGAGGGGGAAGGGTAAGCTGGGACAAAGTGAGAGAGTGGCACGGACATACATACACTACCATAAAAATTTAAAAAAGAAAACACGAAAAAAACACACAAAAAAACATAATATGTGCTAAATGAACACGGGCTGAATTAATAAACAGAAAAAACTCCACAGCCTATCAGTATGGGGTCTCCTCTTACAAACAAAAAGTGCACAGACAAACACACATCTAGGCAAAACTGCAGTCCCGACACAGAAACAGGCATTTAACAAGAGCTAACTTACAGGATGCTTGGCTGACAGTCTTCCGGTCACAGTTCCAGTCTGGTTCCACGTGGAGGAAACGGAGCCCTTTATCAGTTGGAAAGAATCAGCTTATGCTCTGACAGTGCCGTGTGAAGTCACAAACACGCTGGCCCCTGCAGCACACAAAGCTCACCGCTCCCGTCCAGAGAACCAGGAGCCATGGGCCCTAAACTCCCAACCCAAATGTCCTTGGGGTTACAAACTCCTGCATGTGATCAGGGTGAAGGAGATCCTCCCCCAGGCTGTGCAGAAGCTGCAGTAGGACACGTGGGCTGACGTGCCGTGGGGGTCTCAGCGTGGACTCAAGGTGGGGCTGTGCACCCCAGACTGGGGCTGTCATTTGCTGTGTGGCCGCAGACAAGTCACAGAACACCTCTGACTGCAGACTCCTCATGCGTGAACTAAAACAACATGTCCCTCAAATGACTACGGAAAAGAGATGCGATAACAGATGTGAAAGCACGTGGTCAGCAGTAGAGCTTCCACATGAATATGAGATTTTAAGGTATAATGTCAACTTATGCTATAGACCTAAATGATAACAAAATCATGGTTCATAGTTTCAAGAATATTAGATTATTTAAAGAAATTCTACATGTATCTGAACCCATGTGTAAGCCACATTCCCAATCATGATATCTTTTTTCTTAGCTTTAGTTACCTTTTTCATGCAAGCTAGTAATCCATCTACAAAGGTTGACTTGATCTTGTGAACCTAGATTACAAGACAAAAGTAATCACTTTCTGTGTTTAAGTGTTTAAATTAGGAACAAGTGTCAAAGCAGTGTCTCACAGAGTGCTGGGCATGTGTCACTGATGTCACCTCAGGTGACTCCAGGAGGCCCTGAAATGGCCTTATGTGGTGCCCAGAATTAAATAACAATGACCAACAGAGAAAGACGTCACCCTACCCCTTTTAAAATAAACTTTGTCCTGGAATAATTCTTTTTACAGAAAAGTTGCAAAGATAAAGGGAGAGTTCCCAAGTCCCGGCACCCAGTGTCCCCCGTGGGGCCTCTTTTAGTTCAGACGCTACCATTTACCCCCCACACCCAATCCCACGCACACACAGCTGCCCAGCCCTAACAAGGACAACAGCAGTAAATAACAATGGTCCGAGCGGCAGCAAGTCATACCTGTGAACAGATGGCAGGTATGTGAATGGGGAAAACAGGAGGAGCTAGAAGCATAGCTAGAGAGAGGGGCATGTCCACAAGTCAGTAAGTGTCAATGTGAGATGATAAAACACCACCAGGCCGGGAGAGGGAGGAGGCTTGTGTGACAGGCTTCTGAACGCGGCGCTGATGGAAGCCTAAGTCACACTGTGGCTACACAAGGATGACACACCAAATAACTTCCTTCAGAATTTTTGTTTGTCCTCTTCCATTTACGACTCCTCTGATTCACAGCAGGGCTGTTTGCAGACCTGAGGAATATCATGTCTGGGTACAAGAAGCAGTGCTAATATGAGGTCAACGTGAACAAACTGCATTCCCTTTAGGACACTGTCAGGGCTACTTCAGTGATGATGGATTTTGTGAACAGAGACGGTGCCATATGGGCCCCCTTCATTACCAACTTGCTGACAAAAAAAAAAATCTAACTTACCTGCCTATATTCCAAAATTATTTTGGGTAATGGATGAAGGTCTTGCAGAGCATTTAACTAAAAAATAAGAATAAATATCACCAATATAATTCCTTCATTTAATTTTAACATTTCAAACACTTATTTTCAGCTGGAAGAGTCCTAATAATAAATGGTCTATCTTGAGCATATTTCCCAAAATGAAGACTCATAATAAACTCAGTTTATCAAGTGTCTTAATTTTAATCCCTTACACAATCATTATTGTACACTTGGGAGCTAAAGGCACTTCACATGAGCTCGGAAATAAGATTCCTCTTGAGATTTAAATTCCTGAAATCTAAATCCAGGGCATGTAAAATACCATGTAGGACAGTAAACTAGGAAAATGCCTACAAATGTGTAACTCAATAGTTTAGGAACACCCAACATCTGAATCACAGTTATCTGAGCATAAAGTCGGGGAGGTAACACTGGAATATGACTATGGGTTTTATATTTAATTTTTAAAAGTCAAAATACAACATACATAAAGTACAAGATAATGTAAACACGGTTTGTTAAATTATCACAAAATGAACACACCTGGGTACTGCCACCCAGAGGGAACATCCCAGGTTCCCAAGCAGGCCTCTGGCCCTCCGCCAGAGGTAACCAGCCCCCTGGCCTCCACCAGCAAGACCACTTATTCCAGTTTTTGAGCTTTGTATCAATGGACTAGGATAGGTACTCTGGGTGTGGCTTCTTTTGTTCAACATTCTGGTTTTAAGGTTGGTCCTTGTTGTATGATTTACTTGCACTGCTGTATGGAATTATTTGAATGCAGGACAGTTATTTATCCATTCCACCCCTGATGGACATGTGTGCTGTTTCCACTGCAGGGCTATTACAAAGAGTGCTGCTGTGAACATTCTGGTACACAGATTTTGGTTAACACACGTCCACAGTTCTGTTGAACATGTACGTAAAGGGGAGAGAGACGCTGGGTCGCCTGTAGCAGAGCTGATACCAGCCAGTTCTCCACGGTAAACACAATGGTTTTTGTCCCCACCAGCAGCGCATGAAGGTTCTCCTTGTTCCACATCTTCGCCAACACATGTTCTCCTAGGTCTCAATTTTAGCCATTCTGGCAAATGTGAAGTGACATTTCAATGTAGTTTTAGTGTGTATTTCCCTGACTAATAAAGTCAGACATGATTCAAATGTTTATTGACTAATTGTATATCTCCTTTCATTAAACCCTGTTCATGTTTTTTTTTGTTTTGTTTTTTGTCATTTAAAACGTTGGTTTGTATGTCTTTTCCTTCTTGATTTGTAGGAATTCATTTTTCTGGACAGGGTTTTCTTTAGTTGGCTATATTTAGTGGAAATATCTTCTACCCCTCTGCGGCTTGTTCTTTTATTTGTTTAATAGTGTCTTTTTTATTTATTTATTTTTTAAAGTTTTATTTACTTTTGGCTGTGCTGGGTCTTCGCTGCTGCACGCGGGCTTTCTCTAGTTGCGGCGAGCGGGGGCTGCTCTTCGTTGCAGGTGCGCGGGCTCCTCACTGCGGTGGCTTCCCTTGTTGTGGCGCACGGGCTCTAGGCACGCGGGCTTCAGTAGTTGTGGCGCACGGGCTCAGTAGTTGTGGCTCGTGGGCTCTAGAGCGCAGGCTCAGTAGTTGTGGTGCACGGGTTTAGTTGCTCTGCGGCATGTGGGATCTTCCCGGACCGGGGATCGAACCCGTGTTCCCTGCATTGGCAGGCGGATTCATAACCACTGTGCCACCAGGGAAGTCCAATAGTGTCTTTTCATAAATGGAAATTCTTAATTTTACTATTGCCCAATTGATCAATCTCTTCCTTTATGGTTGATGCATCTTGTGTCCTGTTTAAGGATTTTTAACTACCTCAAGGCCTTGAAGATATTCTCTTATGGTATCTTCTACAATCTTTGTTTTACTCTTTATATTTAGATATACAATTCATTTGAAATTTATTTTTGTATATGGTGTGAAACAGGGGTCAGGATGCACTGGCCCCTTATGTAATGAGCCCTCCCTCTCAGAGAACATGCACTTTATACACACATGTGCAGGTCTGTTTGTAGCTTCCCTATCCTGGACCGTTGGTCTATTTGCTTATCCTTGAATAGACACTACTTCTTACTGATGAATTAATTCCTCATAATTTCTATTGCTTCATTAGTCTTGATATCCAACAGACTAAGTGCTTCAATAGTGCTTTTTCCCAAGACTATCTTGGCTCTTCTTCGTTTTTTGCATTTCCATACAAATTTGGGATTCAGCTTGCCAATTTCTACCAAAAGTTCCTGCTAGGGTATTAGTTAGGATCATTTTGAATCTATAAATCAACTTGGGGGAGAACTGATGACATAACTTTAATGTACTAGCATGAGCCACGGAACTGCATCACTCTCTATTTAATAGACTGAGGTCATGGAGTCCTGGCCAGCCATAGGAACATAAACAGGAGGGCCAACACTGGTGTCCTCGGAGCAGGCTCTACCCAGGGGGAGGACTCCTGCCTCGGTGTAATCCAGAACTGCAGTTTCTCAGAAAAGCTATCCCTAGCGGGATGAAAGTGCATGAAAATACTTAGCCAAGAAAACTGCTTAAGATCAACTAACTCTCTTTATCCTGATACCTTACTCACAAAATAACTTTCTAACCGCAGTCTCCCTGTATATCTCGAATCGAGCTGTCTGAGAACACTTGAAAAGGATGAAGTGTTTGATCTCATAACGCTTTGGATAAAGCCCTGCCGCGCTGGTTCATGATCAGAGGCAGAGTGCCGTGGCCGTTGCCGCTCTACAAGCTTTATCAAACGCTCCCTCTGTTGGCTCCTGACCCCACATTCTTCTCAGCTCCCTTCTCTCTCTGCGGTCGTTCCATAGCCTCCGCTTGGCACCTCTTCTCTCTCTGACCCCTAAATGTCACTTTCTCAGAGTTCAGTTCTGTGGTTATCAGTGCTGGCTGCTTCTAGAATCAGCGGGGGAGCTTCAAAAACATGTCCGGGGCTTCCCTGGTGGCGCAGTGGTTAAGAATCCGCCTGCCAATGCAGGGGACACGGGTTCGAGCCCTGGTCCCGGAAGATCCCACATGCCGCGGAGCAACTAAGCCCGTGTGCCACAACTACTGAGCCTGTGCTCTAGAGCCCGTGAGCCACAACTGCTGAAGCCCTCGCGCGCCATAACTGCTGAAGGCCGCACGCCTAGAGCCCGTGCTCTGCAACAAGAGAAGCTACCACGACAAGAAGCCCATGCACCACAACGAAGAGTAGCCCCCGCTCACCGCAACTAGAGAAAGCCCACGTGCAGCAACAAAGACCCAACTCAGCAATAAATAAATAAATAAATAGATAGATAGATAGATAGATAGATAAGGCATTATTAAGCAAGACTAATCCATAAAAAAAAAAAAAATGTCCGGACTGGGCCACGCAGCCCACAGACTCTGATTTTGTGGATCAGTGGTGGGCCTGGGCATGAGTGTTTTTCCAAAGCTCCTGCCAGGGTAGAGGACCACCATCCCAGGGCCAACTACTTCCAGGTGTACATCTCTAGCACAGGACTTCTCCTCACAGACCCAACTGCTCTGTATCGATGTTTTGTGCACACATCTGTCTTCACAAGTCCAAGGCTGAACACTTGACCCCCAGCCCCCGTAAACTGTTCCTCTCTTGGTTTTCCCTGGGCAGCGGCCATCACTATCTGCTCAGGTGCACAACTAAGGAAACCAGGAATTACTCTGCATTCACACTCATGAACTCACACTCAGAGAAGCTCCTTTCTGTTCTCAAAATGCTCTGAGCGTGTGTCTGCTCTGCTCCATCCTCACTGCCATCGCCTGGACACTGAGCCAGCAGTGCCTACACTGCAGCGACAGCCTATTAATGGGACTCCTCCATTCTCCAACCAGAGATGAGAGTGGTCTTTTTAAAACATAGCTAATGCCTGTCAGAACGGCCACAATCCAGGACACTGACAGCGCCACCTGCTGGCGAGGATGTGGAGAAGCAGGAACTCTCACCACTGCCGGTGGGAACGCCGAATGGTGCTGCCACACTGGAAGACAGGCTGGTGGTTTCTTACAAAACTAAATATACTTTTACCATACAATCCAGAAATCAGGCTATTTATTTACTCAAATAAGATGGAAACTTATGTCCACGTGAAAACCTGCACACAAATGTTTTACAGCAGCTTTATTCATAGCTGCTAAAACTTGGAAGCACCCAAGACGTCCTTCAATAGGTGAATAGATAAATAAAACTGTGGTCCATCCAGACAATGGAATATGATTCTGTGCTAGAAAGAAACGAGCTATGAGAAGACGTGGAAGAAACTTAAGTGCATATTGCTAGCTGAATCAAATCTGAAAAGGTTACATAATGTATCATTCCTATATGACATTTTGGAAAAGACAAAACTATGGAAGCAGTGAAAACAGTGGTTGCCAGGGGTTGAGGGGAGAGATGAATAGGGAGAACAGAGGCTTTTTAGGGCTGTGAAACCACTCTGTTCGATACTCTAATGGTGGATACATGTCATTACACATTTGTCCAAACCCATAGCCTGTATAACACCAAGAAGGAACCCTAATGCAAACTACAGACTTTGGGCAATGACGATGTGTCAGAGTGGGTTCATCAACTGTAACAAATGTACCCCCTGGTGGGGCATGTTGATGGTGGAGGAGGCTGCGTGTGTTTGGGGTGGGGAGGGGGGTATGTGAGATTTCTCCACACCTTCTGCTCAATTTTGCTGTGAACCTGAAACTACTCTAACAACCAGTCTAATGAGACCAGATCTAAGCTCACAGTGGGGCCCTACTTGAATTGTTCCAGGCTGTCTGTCTCACCAGAAGACCACACCCCCTCCCACGAGGAGGGAGCAGGAGGGTGAAGGCGAGTAAGAAGGAGCCTTGATTTTGAATTGAGAACCATGTGCACATGTTGCTTAGTGCAGCTTCATCTTTTTAAAGGTACAGAACAGTGTGACTTGTTCAGCTAAGTAAGAGATTAAAGTTAATATAATATGATTCATGTTGATTATGCCTTCGTGAAGAAAAATTCAGGGCGTTGTCCGAATTCTGTGCACAGGGAAGCACCTCGACACAAGAGGAGAATCACATTTCCTCTCTTCTGCTGTTGGTTGTCTGGGAGAGCTAAGGAGTAGCAAAGGGAAGGGCAACACTGCCAGCTGGGGCCCGGATGGAGAATAAATTAGGCCAAGCCCCCCAGCTCAGGTACAGTCCGAGGGGAAACGTGTGCTTTCCCAGGTTCTGCCACCCCTGGGACTTGAGGGCACACGGCCATGCGGCGTTGAAACCCACTCCAGAGTCTCTCCAGCAAGGTGGGTCCTGCCCCCTGCCCTCGCCATGCTCTGCGAACACACAGCCGACAGTTCAGCCCCAGCAAGTGCTAGTTCTAGGCCGTTTGGCTCTGGGGATGTGGTGAACAAGTCAGATGACGTCTTTGATCTGTGCAACCTACATCCTACTGGAACAAGCAAACAAGTGACTAGGTAACTTTATTTTGATTTTTTAAATTTTATTGGAGTATAGTTGACTTACAACGTTGCATTAGTTTCAGGTGTGCAGCAAAGTAATTCGGTTATACATATACATATATTCCTTCTTCTTGAGATTCTTTTCTCATATAGGTTATCACAGGATACTGAATAGAGTTCCCTGTGCTATACAGTAGGTCCTTGTTGGTTTTCTATCTTAAATATAGTAGTGTGTGTATGTTCATCCCAAGCTCCTGATTTATCCCTCCCCCCCCACATTTCCCCTTTGGTAATCATAAGTTTGTTTTCAATATCTGTAAGTCTGTTTCTGTTTTGTAAATTAAGTTCATTTAAATCATTTTTTAAAAATTAGATTCCACATATGAGTGATATCATGTGATATATACCTTTCTCTGTCTGACTTACTTCACTTATTATGATAGTCTCTAGGTCCATCCATGTTGCTGCAAATGGCATTATTGCATTATTTTTATGGGTGAGTAATATTCCATTGTATAGATGGACCACATCTTCTTTATCCATTCCTCTGTTGATGGACTTTTAGGTTGATTCCACGTTCTGCCTATTGTAAACAGTGCTGCTATGAACACTGGGATGCATGCACCTTTTCTAACCATGGTTTTCTCTGGATAGATGCCCAGGAGTGGGATTGCTGGACCATACGGTAGTTCTCTTTTTAGTTTTTAAAGGACCCTCCATACTGTTCTCCACAGTGGCTGCACCAACTTACCTTCCCACCAGCAGTGTAGGAGGGGTCCCTTTTCTCCACGCCCTCTCCAGCATTTTGCCAAGTTGTGTGCAGAAAACGAATCGAGGTGAAGGAATAGGTTGTGGCTGGGCGTCTTACTCTCACCTGTGACCAGAGGAGGCCTTTCTGGAAGCAATACTTAAAGCTGACAATCAGAAGCCAGCTGAGTACGCTCCGGGGGAAGAGTTTCCGGACTGAGGAAGGAGCCTGTGAGAAGTGTGCTCAGTGGGGTGCTGGGAGTGAGGAGTGAGGGAGGTCAAAGAAGGGCCAAGTCCAGACCCACGGGCCTGGGGGAGGCACACTCGAGAGCTTGGATGTTATTCTAAGTGGCATGGAAAGCCACTGGGAGACTTCCCTGGTGGCACAGTGGTTGGGAATCTGCCTGCCAAGGCAGGGGACACGGGTTCGACCCCTGGTCCAGGAAGATCTCACATGCCACGGAGCAACAAAGCCCGTGCACCACAACTACTGAGCCTGCGCTCTAGAGCCCACGAGCCACAACTACTGAGCCCGCGTGCCACAACTACTGAAGCCCGCATGCCTAGAGCCCGTGCTCCGCAACAAGAGAAGCCACCGCAATGAGAAGCCCTCGCACTGCAACCAAGAGTGGCCCCTGCTCGCCCCAACTACAGAAAGCCCATGCACAGCAACGAAGACCCAACACAGCCAAAAAGAAAAAAGAAAAAAAGAAAGCCGTTGAAGTTGAAGGCAGGGGATCAACATGATTTTTCCAACACTTTTAAAAGATCATTCTGCCTGGATGTGATGAGTCACCAGCAGGCGTAAGCTCACTGCTGGCTCCCAAGGACCAGGAGGAGGACACTGACAAGGCGGGGAAGACTTGGGGAAGAGGGAAGATGCGAGTCCCTCTCAGGGAGCAGCACGCCCCAGGGGCGGGCGTTCACTCGGTGGCTGATGCCTGGGCCCCTGAGGGCCAGGGGTGGGGACAGTTGGCAAGCGTGGTGCCCCGCCAGGGCTGAGACGAGCAGGAAGTGCGGGGCTGGAAGGGCGATGTGCACAGAGGAGTCTGGAGGGAAGCTTTCCTCGGCTGCAAAATCCAGCGCCGAACAAGGCACAGAAAGGATGGGCTGGAGCCTCCACAGCCGGCCCTCACCAGAGCAACACGTGTCCTCTCGCCCACTGGCCGAGCTCCTCGCTGCAGGCTTCCAGCGGTAACATTATACTCACGGGGTTCTGAATATCTATGCACACTCTGCCATTCGATTAAAGGAGCATCTCACTACTACTCCCTGTCTTTTAAAAAATGCATTCCTCTCAAGGGAAGGGCAGCTAAATTTTTCTAAAACAAACTTGGGGAAAAGAGAAGACTGATGACTCTTCCCATTTCCAGTCTCTTATGAGGGCACGAAACAAAGAAGTCATGACTACGTTGTCAAGAATTTGGTTTCCAGAACAAAATTCCATCCAATTATCCTCTGCAGGAAATCAAGGCAATTTATTGCCTCTGGAAAACTGTACCGTAAGCCTCTTTGTCCTTCGTTCATAACTGAAGGGCAACCTTGGGGTGGGGGCACCTCTCCTGCCGCAGAAAGGAAGTGATGGAACGGAACTGCTCCATGGTGGTTGCTGCCGGCTTGTGCCACCACAGGAGCACGGGGCTCTGCAAGGGACTCGCACGTGGTGGGAGGTGCTATTGTCTAGGTGAGCGAGAGACACTTGTCGACCCTTACCACGGCTTCTGATGTGGATGGGTGTCTCCGGAGCTCAGTTTTGGGAAGAGTCTCCTGTGGACGCAGCAGGTGCAGCTGCAGTTTGCCAAACAGGATCTGCAACAAAAGCCATTTCACGTGATGAGCAGGTCCCAGATTTGAGAGGACCTGAACATCACTGTAACAGAGTTAAAGCAACCAGCCAGAGGGGACACACCCAACTAGGTGTGACAAAATGCTTAGATTCTGATTCAGTACTTTTCTTAGATGTGAAGGCTTTGAAGTAATGAATCTCAATGTGAGAGACATGAACAAGTTACATACTTTTCAAATGATCACATAAAATAATGTTTATAAAATCAGAATAAATCTCCCTTTAACCCCTGAACAGGAAGTATATTTAATAAAAGAACTGAAATTTAGCTTTACCTCTCGAAGCTGATTACTGCTCGTTATAAGAAACTGTTCTCCTGCAACAAAATGGGCTTCTTGCTCCAGTTCCTTGAGACGAGACTATGAATGTGACAGACACAATCTTATTAATAGTTTTCACAACTTAAGATTATTTTTCTCAACATGAGATCTTGTAAGAATAAAAAATAATCTAAAATTTACCAAAATGGACATTACAAAATACATATTTTGACTCGTGATGCAATACTCAGGCTCAGAATCACTCTCTTAAGTGCAGTGGACCCAAGGAAAAAAACTTAAAGAAGTAAAAATAGTAAATAACACACCAAAATGAAGGAGGGAAAGAAGAAGGAATTCTCCAGGAACATTATGACAAGTAAACGGATGCAGCATCAAACCATAAACCTCAAAACTTCCAAAGTATCCCAAGGCAGAAGAGCTAGGACCAAACTGCATGGTGACCACAGTGATCATGACGCAGGACATTCCCTCCCAACAGAGGAGTAGCTGCAGCGGAAACAAGCAACAACGCTCTGAACAACCACACAAACTGGGGCACAGCCCGGGGCAAGGGGTGGGCGGCACGGAAGGCCCAGGTGGGAAAAGACAAAGGTACCTTATGAAACAGCTGATAAATACGGTGCTGAGCAGAGCAGTAGGACATGCTGAATTTATGAACCCCTCACCCCCTCACCATTTTGGTCAGAAGAAAAGTAGAACATGACCAGGACTTTAAAAAAATTATTATAGGGACTCCCCTGGTGGCGCAGTGGTTAAGAATCCACCTGCCAAGGCAGGGGACTCGGGTTCGAGCCCTGGTCTGGGAAGAACCCACATGCCGTGGAGCAACTAAGCCCGTGTGCCACAACCACTGAGCCCACAAGCCACAACTACTGAAGCCCACGCACCTAGAGCCCATGCTCCAAAACAAGAGAAGTCACCGCAGTGAGAAGCCCGTGCACCACAACAAAGAGTAGCCCCCGCTCGCCGCAACTAGAGAAAGCTCACATGCAGCAACGAAGACCCAATGCAGCCAAAAATAAATAGATAGATTTATATGTTAAAAAAAATATTATAAAAGAAAAGAGAGAGCAGAGTCTAAATCAACCAACTCTGAGGAAATATCATCTGCACTCTACCTTTATCAGACAAGAACTGCCTTTAGGCTGAAATACTGAAAGACGTTTACAAATAGGAGCAGGACAAGTACAATACAAAAAAATAGTACTAGGCAAAAAGAAGAACCCAGAAGCAATGGCCTCAGTTAAGGTATGCCAGAATTCTATAGTCAAAGGAACAAATGATGAAAAGAAAAACAAGGAACAAAGCATGGAAAGACAGATAATGGGGACCTCCCTGGTGGTCCAGTGGCTAAGACTCCACACTCCCAATGCAGGGTGCACGGGTTTGATCCCTGGTCAGGGAACTAGATCCCACATGCTGCAACTAAGAACTCGCATGCTGCAACTAACGAGCCCACCTGCCGCAACTAAGACCTGGCACAACCAAATAAATAAATAAAATATTTTTAAAATGTGTTAAGTGGCTTTTTCTTATTGACAGGAGTTCTCTATATAGTCTGCATATGAGTCCTTTATCACATGCATTGAAAGTACAATCAAAATCCCAGCTGGTTTTTAAAAAGTAGATCATAGAATTTTATATGGAAATGCGAAGAACCTGGATTGATAAATACCATGTGGAAGAACAAAGATGGAAGACTGTAGGAGATCAAGACATATTATAAGCCTACAGTAACTAAGCCAGGGGAGTATTAGCACAGGGACAGACACACAAAACAAAAAAACAGAAAAGAGTCCAGAAAAAAACCCACACATACACAGTGACCTGATTTATGACAAAGACACTACTGTAATTCTTAGTGCAGGAAACAGTGGCACTTTTAATAAATTGTGCTTAAATGAATGGAAATCCATCTAGGGAAAATCTTAACTGTACTTTATACCATGCAGAAAAATTAATTTGAAGTGGATGATAGGCTTAAAATAATACAGCTTATACAAGAAAACACATGAGAATATCTTTACTAGAGGGCAGACAAAGAGTACTTAGCACACAAAAATTCTCAAACATTTAAGAAATGGTTCATTGGACTTCATGAAAATGAAGAAATTCTGTTCATCCAAGGACATAGCTATTGAGAGTAAAAAGACAAGCTGTAGACAAAGACTGGGCCAGACAGTAAATACTTCAGACTCTATGGGTCACATATGGTCTCTGTCACATATTCTTCCCTACTCTTGTTTGTTTTCTAAAAATTGCAACAACCATTCTTAATTTCAGGCCATATGAAAACAGGCCACAGGATGAATTTGGCCTATAGACCACTGTTTGTCAAACCCTGGACTGGGAGAAAGTTCTTTCACTATATCTTACAAAGGACCCACATACAGAATATATAAACAATTCCTATAAGTAAATAAGAAAAAGTTGACATAAACTTTTCAATGGGCAAATTCTTTGAAAAATTGGATCCCCAAAAGAATATATCCAAAATACCATCAAGCATATGAAAAGGTGCTCACTATTATTACTTACCAGGGAAATGCAAATTAAATCCACAATGAAATGCGACTACAGACCCACCAGGATAGCTAAAGTGAAAAAGACTGACAGTACTGCGCTGGTGAGGATGTAGCAAATGGGACTAGAAAATGTTATAACCAATTTGAAGAGCTATTTGGAAGTACCTACTATCGGTAAATATACGCATACCCTGTAACCCAGCAATTCCACTTCTGGATAGAAAACCAAGAGACAAGAGCTCTCTTATCCACCACAGGTTATAGTTACACCACATGAATAGTCGCAGCCACTGCGATCACAGTGCCCAACAGTGGGAGAGGGTGTGAGGAAATTACGGCCCCTTCTTACAATAGGTGCTACAAGCAATTTTTATTGGCATGCACTTCTGCTACATTCAACCAAATTGGTGAATCCCCCAGATAGAATGTGGGATTCTATCTAGCAACAGGAGCCAGAACCAAAGAGCCCATGCTGTGTGGTTTACATGAAGCTCAGAATCACCAAGGACAGGGTCAGATGAATGGCTATCTCTGGGGGTACAGACTGGGAGGGGACAGGAAGGAGACTTCCAGGTGCTGGAAATATTCTATACCTTGATCTGGGTGGAGGTTACATGGATGTGCACATATATAAAAATACGTCAAGCTGTACACTTAAGATTTGTACCAAGCAGATTCAGGGAAGATGGCAGAGTAGGAGGCACCTGTGAGGTGAGACTCCATCTCCCACCTGGACAACAACTGCAGGGGAAGAACCCTCTGATGTAACCATCTGGGAACTCTGGAGTCTGCTGATGGCTTCCAGGGGAAGCCCTGGATGATAAACTGCAGTTCATTTCGGTCAATGTCAGCTCTTAGTACCATAGAAGCTACCCACCCCCCCTCCCCTCAGCCAGGAGGCCCGAGGCCAGGAGGCCATGCACCTGTTTCTGGAGCAGCCTGCCCACAGCTTGCAGGAACTGGTGGGGCAAGAAAGACCCTGTACAGATATTGGGGGCCTCTGCTCTGATCACTGCTTCTGATCACAGAGGTGCAGATGAACAGGCCAGCGGCCATTGTTTTTGCACTTCCCCCATTATTGCAAGACCCTCCCCCTCCAGCTGAAGTGACTTCCAGGGGACTAAAAGGGCCAGTGCCCTTTTTAACCCCTCTGCATTTTTTGCTTTTTCTCCTTTGAAGCCAGATATTAAAGACAAGGACATTCAAAAATAACTTCACATACATGGGGAAAATTAGAAAGTGACCGTGCATGCCAAGGAAAAGGCTCAGAAAAGAACTGTGAAGACCTTAGGTTTATACTTTAGGTTGATCCTCAACACAGAGACAACCTACAGCAAATAAAAAAACCCAAGACAATAAACAGAAACAATAACACACAGAAAGAGCAAACTGTGGGAAAGGAGAGAAACTGATTTCCGGAGTTACCACATTATTAGATCCAAATGTCCAATGTTCAACAAAAATATCACAAGACAAACACAGAAACAGGAAAATATGGTATATTCAAAGGAAAAAAAAAACAACAGAAACTATCACGGAAAAAAAAGACCTAATGGCAGATATATACCAGACACCTTTAAAACAACCATCTTAATGATGCTCAAAGAACTAAAGAAACATGTGAAGAAAGTCAAGAAAACAATGTGTGAACAAATAGAAATATTAATAAAGAGACAGAAAATGTAAAAAGAAATTTTTGGAGCTGAAAAGTATGATAATTGAAACTAAAAAGTCACTTGAGGGTTCAAAGGCAGATTTGAGCAGGCAGAAGAAAGAATCAGTGAACTTGAAGAGAGAATAATGAAAATTATTGAGGCTGAGGAGCAGAAAGAAAAAAAGATTGAAGAAAAGTAAACAGAGCTTAAGGGTCCTGTGGGACACCATCAAGCAGACCAATCACACTGTGGGAGCCCCAGGAGAAGAGAAAGAAAAGGATAGCAAGAATATTTGAGGAAATAATAGCTGAAAACCCCTCAAATTTTTTTTTACATCTTTATTGGAGTATAACTGCTTTACAATGTTCTGTTAGTTTCCACTGTACAACAAAGTGAATCAGCTATATGTATCCATATATCCCCCATGCCGTCCCTCTTTTTTTTTATAAATTTATTTGTTTGTTTGTTTGTTTTTGGCTATGTGGAGTCTGTTACTGCACGCAGGCTTTCTCTAGTTGTGCGAGTCGGGGCTACTCTTTGTTGCGGTGCCCAGGCTTCTAATCATGGTGGCTTCTCTTCTTGCGCAGCACGGGCTCTACGTGCACAGGCTTCAGTAGTTGTGGCTCACGGGCTCTAAAGCGCAGGCTCAGTAGTTGTGGTGCATGGGCTTAGTTGCTTTGTGGCATGTGGGGTCTCCCCATACCAGGGCTTGAACCCGTGTCCCCTGCATTGGCAGGCAGATTCTTAACTACTGCGCCACCAGGGAAGTGCCCTCCCTCTTGAGCCTCCCTCCCACCCTCCGTATCCCACCCCTCTAGGTGGTCACAAAGCACCGAGCTGATCTCCCTGTGCTATGCAGCTCCTTCCCACTAGCTATCTATTTCTTGCTGTGATTTATGTCACAGAGTGTTCTGCCTATGTTTTCCTCTAAGAGTTTTATAGTGTCTGGCCTTACATTTAGGTCTTTAATCCATTTTG
>NC_041220.1:144523078-144537917 GCF_002837175.3 Physeter macrocephalus | reverse complement strand
CTTGCCTCCTTTGTCAAAGATAAGGTGACCATATGTGCATGGGTTTATCTCTGGGCTTTCTATCCTGTTCCATTGATCTATATTTCTGTTTTTGTGCTAGTACCATACTGTCTTGATTATTGTAGCTTTGTACTATAGTCTGAAGTCAGGGAGCCTGATTCCTCCAGCTCCGTTTTTCTTTCTGAAGACTGCTTTGGCTATTCAGGGTCTTCTGTGTTTCCATACAAATTGTAAAATTTTTTGTCCTAGTTCTGTGAAAAATGCCCTTGGTAGTTGGCTAGGGATTGCACTGAATCTGTAGATTGCTTTGGGTAGTATAGTCATTTTCACAATGTTCATTCTTCCAATCCAAGAACATGTTATATCTCTCCATCTGTTTGTGTCATCTTTGATTTCTTTCATCAGTGTCTTATAATTTTCTGCATACAGGTCTTTTGTCTCCTTAGGTAGGTTTATTCCTAGGTATTTTATTCTTTTTGTTGCAATGGTAAATGGGAGTGTTTCCTTAATTTCTCCTTCAGAATGTTCATCATTAGTGTATAGGAATGCAGGAGATTTCTGCGCATTAATTTTGCATCCTGCTACTTTACCAAATCCATTGATTAGCTCTAGTAGTTTTCTGGTAGAATCTTTAGAAAACTAAAGATGAAAACTCCTCAAATTTGATTAAATACATGAATACAAACATCCAAGAAGCTCAAACACTTCAAGTAAGATGAACTCAAAGAGATGAACATGAAGATATAATATAATCAAACTTTCAAAAGACAACGACAAAAGAGAATTTTGAAAGCAACAGGAGAAAAATGTCATCACATACAAGGGATCCTCAATAAGATTATCTGCAGATTTCTCATCAGAGACACTGGAGGCCAGAAGACAGTAGGTTAATATATTCAAAGTGCTAAAAGAAAAAACTGTGAACCAAAAATCCTTATCTGGCAAAACTGTCCTCCAAGAGTGAGAGAGAAATTAAGACATTCCCAGATAAACAAAAGCTGAGGGAGATGTGAACACTACACCTGCCCTGGAAGAAATGCTCAAAGAAGTCCTGCAAGGTGAAATGAAAGGACACTATACAGTAACCTAAAGCCAAATGAAGAAATAATGATCTCAATAAAGGTAAATACGTGAATTATAAAAGTCAGTATTATAACAATTTGTAACTATACTTTTTGTTTTCTATATGATTTAAGAAAAAAACAATTATGAGTATAAAAGCTAGTAGTACTGTAACTTTAGTTTGTGACTCCAAATCTTCCTTTCTACATAATTTTAAAAAATTATTAGTTTATATTTTGGGACCCACAATGTATAAAGATGTAATTTTGTGACATCAATAACTGGAAGTGGGGGGACAGAGCTGTAAAAGAGCACAGTTTTTGTATGTCATTGAAGTTAAGCTCATATAAATTCAAATTAGAGTGTTATAACTTTAGGGTGTTAGCTGTCATCCCCATGGTAACCACAAAGAAAAATGTTGTGGAATATATACAAAAGGAAATGAGAAAGGAATTTAAACACTTCTACAAGAAATCAACTAAACACAAAGGAAGACAGTAATGCAGGAAATGAAGGACAAAAAAGCTATAAGGCATATAAAAAAACAAATAGCAAAATGATAGAAGTAAGTCCTTCCTTATCAGTAATTAATTAAATGTAAATGGGTTAACTCTCCAATTGAAAGACTGAGATTGGCAGAATGGATAAAAAACCATGGTCCAACTATATGCTGTCTTCAAGAGACTCACTTTAAATTTAAAGAGACAAACAGGTTGAAATTGAAAGGATGGAAAAAGATATTCCATTCAAATATTAATGAAAACAGAGCAGGGATGGCTGTATTAATATCAGACAAAATAGAACTTAAATAAAAACTGGTTACAAGAGACAAAGGATGACATTATATTTTCAATACAGCAAGAAGATATAATATAAGCATTTACATACCTAATGACAGACCATTAAAATATATGAAGAAAAACTAACAGAATTGCAGGGAGAAATGGATAGTTCGACAATAATAGTTGGGGACTTGAATAGCTCACTCATGATAATGGACAGAACAACCAAACAGAAGGTAAGTAAGGAAATAAGAACTTAAACAATGATAAACCAACTAGAACTAACAGACATGTACATAACACTCTACCCAACAATAACATGCGCATGGGATATTCTTCTCAAGTGAACGTGGGATGTTTTCCAAAACAGACTATATGTTAGGCCACTAATTAAGTCTCAAGAGGTTTTAAAAGACAGATATCATAGAAAGTATCTTCTCTGACCACAGCAAGTTGAAGTTAGAAATCAATAACAAAAGGAATACTAGAAAATTCACAAAATTGTATAAATTAAACAACACAGTTTTAAACAACCAAAAGATCAAAGAAGAAATCAAAAGCAAATTTAGAAATTACTTAGAGATGAATGAAAACAAAACCACAACATACCTGCATATGGGATGCAGCAAAAGCAGTGCTAAGGAGGAAATTTATAGCTATAAATGCTTATATTAAAAAACAAGAAAAATCTGAGCTCAATAACCTCACTTCACAACTTAAGGAACTAGAAAAAGAACAGACTAAACCCAAAGAGCAGAGGAAGGAAATAATAAACATGAGAGCAGAGTTAAATGAAATCGAGAATATAAAAACAATAAAGAAAATCAATGAAACCAAAATTTGGTTCTTTGAAAAGATCAACAAAATTGACAAACCTTTAGCTAGCTAGACTAAGAAAAAAAGAAAAGGCTCAAATTACAAAACTCAGAAATTTAAGTGAAAAATATTACTATCAGGGAATTTCCTGGCAGTCCAGTGTTTAGGACTCTGCACTTTCACTGCCAAGGGCCTGGGTTCAATCCCTGGTCAGGGAACTAATCCCACAAGCCTCACGGTGAGGCTAAAAAAAAGAAATTACTATCAATTTTACAGAAATAAAAAGGATTATCAGAGAGAACTATGAACCACTGTGCACCAGCAGAATGTTTAACCTAGATGAAACAGACAAATTCGTAGAAACACAAAACTTACCAAGACTAAATCATGGAGAAACAGAAAAACTGAATAGACCTGTAACTAGTAAGGAGACTGAATCAGTAATCAAAAATCTCCCAACAAAGAAAAGCCCTGGATGCAATGGCTTCACTGGTGAATTCCAGCAAACATTTAAAAAAAGAACTAGTCCAATCCTTCTGAAAATTTTTCCAAAAAATTGAAGAGAAGGAAACACTTCCCAACTCACTTTATAAGGCCAGCATTACCCTGACACCAAAGCCAGACAAACACACTACAAGACTACCAATCAATATCCCTTATGAACACCGATGCAAAATTCCTCAATAAAATGCTAGCAAGCAGAATTCAGTAGTATATTAAAAGGATTATACACCATGACCAAGTGGAATTTGTTCCTGGAATGCAAGGATGGTTCAACATATGAAAATTAATCAATGTAATATGCCACATCAACAGAATGGATGGGGGAAAACACACGATCACCTCAAATGATGCAGAAAAAGCATTTGACAATATATAACACCCTTTTATGATAAAAACACTCAGAAAAACTAGAAATGGAACAAAACTACCTCCATATAGCAAAAGTCATTAATAAAAAACCCACAGCAAGCATCATACTCATTAGTAAAAGACTGAAAGCGTTTCCTCTAAGGCAAGGATGTTTGCTTTCACCACTTCTATTCAACATGATATGGAAGTTCTAGCCAGAGCAATTAGGTAAGACAGAGAAATAAAAGGCATCCAAATTGGAAAGGAAGGAATAAAATTATCCCTGTTTGCAGATGACATGATTTTATATGTACAAAACTCTAAAGATTCCACAAAAAAAAACTGTTAGAACTTTCTGAACTCAGCAAAATAGCAGGATACAACACCAACACACAAAAATCAGTTTCATTTCTACACATGAACAATCTGAAATGGAAATTACAAAAACAATTCCATTCACAATAGTATCAAAAAGAGTAAAATACTTAGGAATTAACTTAACCGAGGAGGTGAAAGACTTATATGATGAAAACTACAAAACATTGCTGAAAGAAATTCAAAAAGACATAAATAAATGGAAACATGTCTCATGCTCATGGATTGGAACGCAATATATTAAGATGTCAGTACTAGTCAAAGTGACCTACAGATTCAATACTATCCCTATCAAAATCCTAAAGACACTTTTTTTTCAGAAATAAAAAAATCCATCCTAAAATTCATATGGACTCTTAAGGGACACCAAGCAGCCAAAACAATCTTGAAAAAGAAGAACAAAACTGCAGGACCCACACTTTCTGCTTTCAAAACTTACTACAAAACTACAGTAATAAAAAATAGTGTGGTATTGGCACTAAGACAGACATACAGACCAAGGGAATAAAATACTGAGCCCAGAAATAAACCCTGGCATATATAGTCAAATGATTTTGATAAGGGTGCCAAGACCATTCAGTGGAGAAAGGACAGTCTTTTCAATAAATGGTGCTAGGAAAACTAGATGTGCACATGCAGAAAAATGAAGCTGGACCCTTACCTAACACCATATACAAAAATTAACTCAAAATTGATCAAGGACCTAAATGTAAGACCTAAAATAATAAAACTCTTAGAAGAAGAGAGGAAAAATGCCTCACAGCATTGGATTTGGCAATGACCTCTTGGATACAGCACCAAAGGCACAGGTAATAAAAGAAAAAAATTTTAAATTGGACTTTATGAAATTTAAAAATTTTTGTGCATCAAAAGACAGTATCAACAGAGTAAAAAGGCAACCCATAGCATGGCAGAAAATATTTGAAATCATATTATCTTCATAAGGGATTAATATTCAAAATACAGAGAGAACTCCTAAAACTCAACAGTAAGAAAAAAAAACCCAATTCAAAAATGGGCAAAGGACTTGAATAGACATTTTTTCCAAAGAAGACATACAAATGGCCAATAAACACATTAAAAGATTCTCAGCGTCACTAATCATTAGTGAAATGCAAATCGAAACTACAATGAGATACCCCCTCATACACATTAGGATGGCTACTATCAGAAAACAGGAAACAGTAAGTGTTAGCAAGGATATAGAAAAAATTGGAACCCTTGTGCACTGTTGGTGGGAATGTAAAATGGTACAGGGGCTGTGGAAAAAGTATGGTAGTTCCTCAAATAATTAAAAACAGAATTACCACAAGATTTAGCAATTCACTTCAGGTTATATGTTCAAAAGAACTGAAAGCAGGGTATCAAAGAGATATTTGTATACCCATTTTCATAGCCCGTATTCACAATAGCTAAAATATGGAAGCAACCTAGGTTGCATCCATCAACAAATGAACAGATAATCAAAATGTGGTATATACATAAAATGGAGTATTTTCTTTAAAAATATTTATTTATTTGGCTGCATCAGGTCTTCGTTGCAGCGCACAGGATCTTCGCTGCAGCGCGCGGGCTTCTCTCTAGCCGTGGTATGGGGTTTTTCTCTCTTTAGTTGTGGCTCGGGTTCCAGAGCCCGTGGGCTCTGTAGTTTGCAGCATGCAGGCTCTCTCATTGAGGCGCGCGAGCTCAGTAGATGTGGCGCGCAGGCTTAGTTGCCCCGTGGCATGTGGGATCTTAGTTCTCTGACCAGGGATTGAACCCACGTCCCCTGCATTGGAGGGCAGATTCTTTACCACTGGACCACCGGGGAAGTCCCTACAATGGAGTATTATTCAGCCTCAAAAGGGAAGGAAATTCTGCAATATGCTACAACATGGATGAACCCTGAGGACACTATGCTAAGTGAAATGAGCTGGTCACAAAAAGACAAATACTGTCTGATTCCACTTATATGAAGCACTTAGAGCAGTCAGAATCATAGAGACAGAAAGAAGAGTGGTGCTTGCCAGAAGCTGCGTGGGTACGGGGGGGAGAATGGGGAGTTATTTGTTTAATAGGTATAGAGTTTTAGTTTTACGAGATGAAAAGTTATGGAGATGGATGGTGGTGATGGCTGCACAACAACATGAATGTACTTAATACCACTGAACTGTGTAGTTACAAATGGTTACGATGATAAATTTTATGTGAAGTGTACTTTATCACAATAAATTTTAAAAGATTTGCACTATTAATTGTGTGTAATTTCTTTCTCAATTAAAAAATTACATAAAAAGAAAAAATCAGTTGCAGGTTTATAAACCTAAGTGCGAAGGCTAATGAAAGTAGGCACATGAGAGTATTTCATGAGCTTGAAGTAAGGAAAGCTTTCTTAAACAAGATGCAAAAAGCACTAACCATAAAGAAAAAGATTGATAAATTGTGCACTACGTTAAAAATTAAGAACTTCTGTTGGTCAAAAGACCCCATTAGGAGAATAAAAAGGCAAGACAGAGAGGGCAAAGGTATACGTAACTGGCTTGTAACCAGAATATATCAAGATGTCCTAAAAATCAGAAAGCAATAGACAAAAACCTCAATATAAAAATGGGTAAAAATTTTGAGCAGATCCTTTACCAAAGAGAAACTCCTAATAGCCAACGATGAAGTAAAAGCTATTCAACCTCCTCGGTAATCAGGACAATAGAAACCAACATCGTAACAAGATACTATTACGTCCTCACCCAAATGGCTCTACTAAGAGGCCGGTGGACCCGTGCGAGGGAGGATGCGCAAAGACAGAACCCCGTGTGCACTTCCGGCAGCTGTGACTTTGGAAAGCAATTCGGTGTCGTCTGATAAAGCTGCACCAGCAGCCCACCCTGCCTTGTACCCCAAGAAGCATGTGCCCACAGGCCCAGGAGATGTGCTCAGGGATGCAGCACGGTTTGCAATGCCTGCAAACTGGAAATGACCCTGATGCCACCAACAGTGGGATGGAGTCCTTCAGTGGAGGACAAGACACCAAAGGACATGGACTAGAAGCCGAGACACAGGGGCTGAGTGAGAGAGGTCAGACACAACCGTTAACTTACAGCTCCTCCAAAAGGAGAGACAACTATATTGTTTAGGTTTTGAAGTGGAAAACTGTAAAGGAAACCAACAACGTAACGACTATAAAAGTCAGGACGGGGGTTGCTTTTGGCAGCAGGAAGAGGGTTCTGATAGGGTAGGGCAAGCAGGGCTTCTGGAAATTCTCTGCTTTGACCTAAGTGATGGTCATACCGGAGTTTCCTTTAAAATAACTTAAGTGGAACATTTAATGCATCTTTTTCATGCATCTTTATGCATCGCTCTGTATTTTTCACTTTTCACAGTTAGAAAACTTTGATTTTGCGTCTTTAAAGAATCCAAGAAACGTCACCAACTACAAGGGGCAATGTCCTTGCAAGAACCTAAGTTTGGAGAAGGTCAGTGGGTATCCATTAAACCACGCACACATCCACATGGAGAGCAACCAGATGTGACGCTTGTTTCAATCCTTTCAAAGCGTGGTACTCCCCTGCAGGAGTCAGAGATAGGAGGAACAGTGCCAACATCAGTCTGGGGCAAACAAGGAAGGGAAGAAAAGGAAGGTCACCCTAGAACTGCCAAGGGGACCAACTCATCAGACAGGAGAGAGCTACCACATGCAAACAGTCTGACAGAAGAACGTACCCCAAGAAGTGCTGAAGTCCTCTTCATCTCTTCCTTGTTCACCTGAATGCTGTGGCTTTCCATCACTGTGATTCAAAACCAAAGCAGATAAAAATCTGTACTACAGCAACAAATCATTTCTGGGAAAGACTGCAGTGCCGGGAGCAAGCCTCACCCCCGATGAGGACCAAGATGACAGTGTGAGCTTGGCGGTGTCCATGAGGGTCAGTACTGGAGCCCAGCAATGGTGGCAGTGGGCATGGGGACACTCTGGATGGAGAGTCACCCCTGGCCGCTCAGCTGCCACGCTGGGCGAGGCTCTGCTCTCCCGGGTGCCCAGCAGGACAGGGCGGGTCAGGGGCTAAGAGCAAAGGCAGAGCAGAGCCTGCAACAGTGCTTACAGGGGGTTCTCACGAAGCAGAAGGGTCCATCACACCAGGACCAGGACTAGTGCTGACCTGGAAAACATCCAGACAGGCCTCCTCCCCCCACCACTGCTCTCAGGGCTGTGGGAGTCCGGCAGGACACCTGCAGAACAGGCAGTACAGAAGGGATACCACGTGACCCAGACGTTAGAACCTCAGAGTCCTTCTAGACCAAGAGGTGATGCGGTCCAATCCCTCTTGTTAGAGAAAGGGAAAGTTAAGGGCTCACTATCTCTTCGGTGCCCATATGATGCACTGCCTGCCCCAAACTAAGTCAAGAGAAAACAGTCTTCCCAAAAGGTACAAAGAACTCTCTAGAAGGATGACTGGGCATCATCTTTAGGGTAACTTACCTGCCAAAATTGGTATCAGAGGAAGCTCCAAAGTACAAAACAGTTGCCATAAACCATAAACCTGTTTCATAGGAAGAAATGACATCAGTGTTACTTTTAAACTATTATTTCTACCTGCGTTTGCTGAACAGCTTACTTAATTTCATTGAGCAACTCCTCTGGTGGGCATGGTTGGTTCCCCTATCCTTCGTCCTAATAAAACTCCTATTTTTGTCAAGTATACTATTTTATTACCAAGCCCTAGTAGAGATATTCAGAAATACCTGGTAGGACAAAGTCCCACTCCCACTTTTCTTTAATCTTTCTCATTTTTAAGTGTGATTTAGGATTTGTGGACTTTTAGTCTCTTTTTTTTTTTTTTTTTGTGGTACGCGGGCTTCTCACTGCTGTGTAGAAATGACTTTTTTTTTTCTTTTTCTTTTCTTTTTTTTTTTTTTTTTTGCTGTACGCGGGCCTCTCACTGTGGCCTCTCCCGTTGCAGAGCACAGGCTCAGGACGCGCAGGCTCAGTGGCCATGGCTCACGGGCCCCGGCCCGGGGCACGAACCCGTGTCTCCTGCATCGGCAGGCGGACTCTCAACCACTGCGCCACCAGGGAAGCCCTAGTCTGCCATTTTAATTTCAAAATAGGTTTTCTGAATTCCCAAAAATTTAACTAGAATTTTCATCGATTTTGCACAGACTTTATAAACTTATGTGGGGAGACGTGCATCACCTTCGTCTATTCGGATCACCTCCCACGCTCTTTATCAGGGTTTCCATCTGAGAGCCCTCTGCCTCGTCTGTCCTTCTGCTGTGCCCTCACCTTCTCGGCTGCCCCTAGGACCCATCCTCTGTCCTGCTCTTGGCCCTGGAAGAAGGGTAGACGTCCTCCAGGCCACATCAGCCGGGCTCCTTCTCTGCTCTCGGGCTGGTTTTGCCCATTCAGGAGCAGGAGGAAACGGAAGCGGGTTTCCCCTGCGCCAGCCCACAGTGCACTTCTGGCCCCAGTCCTTGGCCTGCAGCCACCACTTCTGGCAACCAGCTCCTGGCCAGCAGCCCCCTGCAGGGCCACTGCTTTCCCAGGGTCCCTGTAACAGCCTGCCCTTTGAGCCCAGGGGTGGAAAAGCTTCCAGCCAGTGCCTGCCCCTGCAGGCTTCTCCGTCCCTTCTGGCCCCCTGACTCCTGCCCTTGCTGTGGTTCACAGTCCCTTCATTCAACCCTTCTTGACAGGTCCTTCAAATGACCTCTGCTTCCCAATGAGACTGAGTGGAGCTGTGTCTATCACCACTAACTGAAATAAACTCTTAGCTTTTATGTTAACTGCAGAGTTAGAAACATTCCAATTGAATTGAGTCTTTAAAAAAATGTTACAATTGTTGTCAACCTATAGAAAACATTTTAAAAATTTCAGGTCTTATCACCTGGACTGCCCTTCTATGAGTGATGCACAGGTTCACTTGGCCTCAGAACCCCGTTTCCTGCACAAAGACACTGAGGGTACTGTTTCCTGTGAGCATGGTTGCGAATGAAAGACAGCCCTTGAACAGTGAAGTTACAATGAAATGCCTTGCCTTGAGCTGGGAACAAAGGCCCATCGTAAGTCTGTAGAGCACCCTCAGGTTCGCATGTACACTCTGATTCTTTAAAAGATCAAAAGAATTAAACATTAGGCACATTTGGCAGCAACGTTCATCACGATCTAGGAAGCGGCAGTGTTTCCTCGGCAGAGAGCACATGTCTGGTGCCGCCACCCATCGCCTCAAGCAGAGCAGTCCCCACACTTCGGAAGGTACTCCTCAGGCAAATTCAAGCTACCTATTGCTTTCTTACTTTCTCCCCAACCCAGTTTTCCTCATTTTACAGGAAATGACCCACAAAGAAGCTAAGTGCCCAAGGTGCAAAGATCGCATGGTGGTAGAGACAGACCTGGCCCCTCGGCTTGCCCCTCCACCCACCGTGGGCGTCTGGGAGCCAGTGCCTCGCCCGCACTCACCGCTGGCCCCCGCCCCAGACACACACAGAGACCCTGGGAGGTGGGCCAACAGGGTCTGTGTCCAGCTGACCAAGAGGGCGGTGGTGAGCCGCGGCCCCGACAGTCAGTCGAATTCTGCCCCCTGCGCAGAGCCTGCGTCCCCAATGCACCCCTCCCACGGCCACACGGCCCCCCAGACTCCAGGCGCCCAGCCTCAGTTTAGAGACACACACCCCGCCACCCCCGCCACGATGATCGGCGGCTGGCTGTGCACCCCGCGTCTGTCTTGACGCCATCCCTGGTCTTGGCTCTCCCGGGAACCACTAGCTGGGAGGCACCACGCGCACGTCCACGTGAACGCGTCGGCTGGGCCCGGCAGACGCGCCTCCCCGACGGCAGCGCTGAACCGCGAGGCTGCCCCGGGAAGGCTCGCGCTCGGTGGCGGAGCTCTGGCCCCTCGCGGCTCAGCCCGGCCGCAGCTGGTCTCCCCACGGGCGTCATCTTCCTTCTCGCCATGCGAGGTCTCCGGCCTCCCCGACAGAAGCCACACTCTCCTGAGTCCTCCCTCACTGCTTCCCTGCTGCTCCTTGACCCGGACCGCGCTCTCCTTTCCCCTCCTTTCATAGCACTGCTCCAGGGCAGCAGGAGACCCTGCGCAGCAGCGGGCCGCCTTCCGCCTCCAGCAGACGCACTGCTGGCCTGTTTAACAAGATACCAGCCGAAGTTCATCCCAGGCAGCCTCCTTCCCGCCTGGCGTGTGGAGGAGGGCCTCGGGCGAAGCTTCCCGGTGGAAGCATAAGGCAACGGCGCGCGGGGAGCGACTGAGTCGCACAGCTCTGGGAGCAGCTGCTCGGCCTGGGTGAGGGGCTCCGACTTCTCGCCAGGGAGGAAACACACCCGCTGGAGCTGGTGCTTTGTTCCGTGCAGCCACTCCCATCCCTAACTTGCACGTGTGTATACTGGAAAGAAACTATACTTTTGAGTCAGAAATCCAAACTCTGAGGTGAACCATGACCTTGGGCAAGGTGCGTGTACATGAACCCTTCTGCACCTGGGTTCTCCTCTGTCAACCTGGGCTACCACAGAGGCGGACAGCTCCCTCCTTCAGCAATGATATCTCGGTTTGTGTCTGGGGAAGTTCCCGCTCCAGCAGCATGGATCTGGGGAGACTGCCAATCTCCACGCCCCGCCTGCCCTGCCGAGGGGCGGACATGTGACACAGTCGTGGAAAGGAGACTCTAAGTGCTAAAACTTTGAATCTTGGACAAAAGTGAAGTGTAGAGAAAATGATCACAGCTCATTGCTGGGCCCCGGCCCGTGGGCTCCTGCTGCCTGGGTCCCCAGACCCGCCTGACGCCTGTCTTCCCAAAGCTTGGTTCTGCTTTTCCTCTGAGGCTCTGAGCTACCCCACATTCCTCTGACAAATCTCTTTTTAAATTAAGGGAGAGTGAGTTTCTGCATTTCCAACCCCAAGCCCCTATCTGACACAGATCCCTCCCCAACTGCGGGTCTGTAGGATCAAGCACCCCAAGCAGCGACCAGCCCCCAGCTCAGCCCCGGCACGCAGGCAGGCTCACGTGGCCTCCTGCGTGGCTTTCTATTCGTGCTTTTAACATGTGCCTGTTAACTTACACCCAGGAAGTCTGAACAGAGTGGCCTGATGGTGGCCAGCGCCCCTCCCGCTGGAACGCCTCCTCTGCCCCTGCTGTGCGGCCATGTCAAGTCTCCCTCTCGCTGGGCTACGGGCAGGTTCCAGAGCTGCAAGCACCCGTGCTTCTCCAGACAGCGGTTCCTAACAACTGGGTGCATCTTGAAAGAGGGGGCTCAGAGAGACAGACCTGGACAGTCTTACAATTCTCCCCGCTGGGACTGAGGAGAGGCCTTCCCAGACCTCGGCCACAGCAGCTGTGTCACCAGCATGCAGAATTTATAAACAAGCAGCTCTCTGCTCACAGAGCTGGCGACTCTCTGACACAAAGAATCCATTTAGAAGAATCACGCTGTGAATGGCACCTCCCAGGAACAGTTGACAGAAATCACCCATCTTTATTCAGTATCCTCTACCAGAAATGTCAGGGTAAACAGCATTTCAGCTGGATAAGTAAAAATGAATGTCAGCAATGTTCTTTTTACTACTGGACTGTCTATGAAGTAGAAGAAGTTCCTAGAGGAAAATTTGGGTTGTATTAAGGTTGATAAACCTTATCTTAAAACAACTCACCACAGTCTTTCTTGAGGAATTTCCATATGTGCTGTTCACCTTAACTGTGATGGAGTTTCCAAAGTATTTTGCCACTAAATCTTCAAAAGAGGGTGCAGCATCAGTAGGATCTATAAGCCATGCAGCAATTCTGGGATCTAGCCCTACAAAATCAGCAACTACAGAGAGAAAGATCATTTAATCATTCTAAGAAAAATGAATAATTATACTTTTCCCTGCTTTAACAAGGTTCTCAAGGTTCCAATTAATAATTATGGTACTACCATCCCCTCAAATCACAGACCTAAGTACCAAAGTGATGCTCCCTCACTCCTAAAGAATGTTGAGCCTTTGATAAGAGTGGCCCCCACAAACCAGGTCCCACACAGCCAATCTCCATGGGGAATCCATCCCCAAGTGACTCTCTCAAAAACGTTAAAAGAGATGGAAGTCAGAATCCTCAGCCACACCCTTGCCTTCTCTTCCCCACTTTTCTCCCTGCTCTGGAGCCCTCTCTGCCCCCCACACCTCTTTTCAACCACACATGTCCCCGTGTCCACTCTTTCCAAGCCTCCCCTCCTCCACCCTCCTGCTGGGCTGCCTCCCAGGCCACCCCTAACCCTGCATCGGGGTGTCAGGAAAAAAGTCTCTCGAGTGAAGGAGGAGCGGTGGAGCCGCCTGAGCGCACAGAGGCTGGTGGGCAGTGTACGCAAGGGCGAAGATACTGGACATTCTGTGCAGTCACCCTGAGGTGAGGAAACCCTGTGAGACAGCTCGTGTGCTGCACCGTGATGTGTGAAAAGAGTGGTGGTAGAAGGCTGTCTGTGAGCCTGGGAGGCCACATCACCCCTTAAGTGTTAGTTTTCTCGTCTGAAAACTGGGAGAAAAATCACTGTAAGTATCCATGGGACACATATGAAGGTGCTTTTCAAAAAATAAAAGTGATGGGGACTTCCCTGGTGGCGCAGTGGATAAGACTCCGTGCTTCCAATGCAGGGGGCCCGGGTTCAATCCCTGGTCAGGGAACTAGATCCCACACGCATGCCGCAACTAAGAAGCCCGTGAGCCGCAGCTAAGGAGTTGGCAAGCTGCAACTAAAGAGCCTGCATGCCGCAACTAAGGAGCCCACAAGCCATAACTAAGGAGCCCACCTGGTGCAACTAAGACCTGGCTCAACCAAATTAAAAAAAAAAAAAAGAGCCCTATAAGAGTATGTCCTACTATTATTAAAAAAATAAAGTGATATTTGCTAAATACATTTTAGTACCAGAGTATTTTAGACATGGAGAGGAGTTATAAAAGGATGGGGAGGCTGATAAATTAAGACATAAGTCTGAATCCTAAGTGACCGCTTTCTGAAGTTACTTTAACATTTTGAAGTGTGCTTTACAAAAACAAGGACTCTGCCTTTAAATAAAACTGTAATCTTAGATCACATCACACTAAATATATTTTCTGCCATCTTTAAATGATAGTAGTCTAAGAGATTTATATTTACCAAAGCAGCCAGTATCATCGCTTTTCTGTTTGATGCGTGGGACGTTTCCTATGTTGGCAGATATGGAACTTGGGGTGACAGGAAGTCTGTAGGCACTCTGGCTACTTGCCGCCCAAGTCAGCCGTCATGACTTCATGTAACCATGTCTGCCAAAACTGACTGAACCAGATTATTTCATTCTACTTGCCTTTTCAAAGCTCTAATGTTCCAAAATTATGGGTTCTTATCAACATTTGTTTAATTAAAATTTACTTTTTTAAAAACATTTTTATTGGAGTATAATTGCTTTACATTGCTGTGTTAGTCACTGCTGTATAACAAAGTGAATCAGCTATACGTATAGATATATCCCCATATCCCCTCCCTCTTACATCTCCCTCCCACCCTCCCTATCTCACCCCTCTGGGTGGTCACAGAGCACCGAGCTGATCTCCCTGTGGTATGCGGCTGCTTCTCACCAGCTATTTTACATTTGGTAGTGTATATATGTCAATGCCACTCTCTCACTTTGTCCCAGCTTACCCTTCCCCCTCCCTGTGTCCTCAAGTCCATTCTCTAATTCTGCGCCTTTATTCCTGTCTGCCCCTTGGTTCTTCACAACCTCCTTTTTTTTTTATTCCATATATGTGTTAGCATATGGTATTTGTTTTCTCTTTCTGACTTACTTCATTCTGTATGACAGACTCAAGGTCCATCCACCTCACTACAAATAACTCAATTTCATTTCTTTTTATGGCTGAGTAATATTCCATTGTATATATGTGCCACATCTTCTTTATCCATTCATCTGTTGATGGACACTTAGGTTGCTTCCATGTCATGGCTATTGTAAATACAGCTGCAATGAA
>NC_041220.1:144520653-144521970 GCF_002837175.3 Physeter macrocephalus | reverse complement strand
TCCTAGGTATTTTATTCTTTTTGTTGCAATGGTAAATGGGAGTGTTTCCTTAATTTCTCTTTCAGATTTTTCATCATTAGTGTATAGGAATGCAAGAGATTTCTGTGCATTAATTTTGTATCCTGCTACTTTACCAAATTCATTGATTAGCTCTAGTAGTTTTCTGGTGGCATCTTTAGGATTCTTTATATATAGTATCATGTCATCTGCAAACAGTGACAGTCTTACTTCTTTTTTTCCAATTTGTATTCCTTTTATTTCTTTTTCTTCTCTGATTCCTGTGGCTTGGACTACCAAAACTATGTTGAATAATAGTGGTGAGAATGGGCAACTTTGTCTTGTTCCTGATCTTAGTGGAAATGGTTTCAGTTTTTAACCACTGAGAACAATGTTGGCTGTGGGTTTGTCATATATGGCCTTTATTATGTTGAGGTAAGTTCCCTCTATGCTTACCTTCTGGAGAGTTTTTATCATCAACGGGTGTTGAATTTTGTCGAAAGCTTTTTCTGCATCTATTGACATGATCATATGGTTTTTATCCTTCAACTTGTTAATATGGTGTATCACATGGATTGATTTGCATATATTGAAGAATCCTTGCATTCCTGGGATAAACCCCACTTGATCATGGTGTATGATCCTTTTAATGTGCTGCTGGATTCTGTTTGCTAGTATTTTGTTCAGTGATATTGGCCTGTAGTTTTCTTTTTTTGTAATTCTGTTGATTTGAGTCTTCTCCCTTTTTTTCTTGATGAGTCTGGCTAATGGTTTATCAATTTTGTTTATCTTCAGAAAGAACCAGCTTTTAGTTTTATTGATCTTTGCTATCATTTCCTTCATTTCTTTTTCATTTACTTCTGATCTGATCTTTAGGAATACTTTCCTTCCGCTAACTTTGGGGTTTTTTTGTTCTTCTTTCTCTAATTGCTTTAGGTGTAAGGTTAGGTTGTTTATTTGAGATTTTTCTTGTTTCTTGCGGTAGGAATGTATCGATAACCTTCCCTCTTAGAACTGCTTTTGCTGCATCCCATAGGTTTTGGGCTGTTGTGTTTTCATTGTCATTTGTTTCTAGGTATTTTTTTATTTCCTCTCTAATTTCTTCAGTCATCTCTTGGTTATTTAGTAGTGTATTATTTAGCCTCCATGTGTTTGTATTTTTTACAGTTTTTTTTCCTGTAGTTGATATCTAGTCTCATAGCATTAGGGTCAGAAAAGATACTTGATATGATTTCAATTTTCTTAAATTTACCAAGGCTTGATTTGTGACCCAAGATATGATCTATCCTGGAGAATGTTTCATGAGCACTTGAGAAGAAA
>NC_041220.1:144520234-144520623 GCF_002837175.3 Physeter macrocephalus | reverse complement strand
CCTCTGTTGTGGCCTCTCCCGTTGCGGAGCACAGGCTCCGGACGCGCAGGCCCAGCGGCCATGGCTCACGGGCCCAGCCGCTCCGCGGCATGTGGGATCCTCCCAGACCGGGGCGCGAACCCGGTTCCCCTGCAACGGCAGGTGGACGCGCAACCACTGCACCACCAGGGAAGCCCCTAATCTTTATTTTAAAGTCTATTTTGTTTGATATGAGAATTGCTACTCCAGCTTTCTTTTGATTTCCATTTGCATGGAATATCTTTTTCCATCCCCTCACTTTCAGTCTGTCTGTGTCCCTAAGGCTGAAGTGGGTCTCTTGTAGACAGTATATATATGGGTCTTGTTTTTGTATCCATTCAGCAATCCTGTGTCTTTTGGTTGGAGCATTT
>NC_041220.1:144465160-144519604 GCF_002837175.3 Physeter macrocephalus | reverse complement strand
CATCACTTTAAATATGTCCTGCCACTCCCTTCTGGCTTGCAGAGTTTCTGCTGAAAGATCAGCTGTTAACCTTATATGTTATTTGTTGCTTTTCCCTTGCTGCTTTTAATATTTTTTCTTTTTATTTAATTTTTGATAGTTTGATTAATATGTGTCTTGGCATGTTTCTCCTTGGATTTATCCTGTATGGGTCTCTCTGCACTTCCTGGACTTGATTGACTATTTCCTTTCCCATATGAGGGAAGTTTCAACTATAATCTCTCCAAATATTTTCTCAGTCCCTTTCTTTTTCTCTTCCTCTTCTGGGACCCCTATGATTCGAATATTGATGCATTTAATGTTTTCCCAGAGGTCTCTGAGACTGTCCCCAATTCTTTCCATTCTTTTTTTAAAAAATTTATTTATTTATTTTTGGCTGTGTTGGGTCTTCGTTTCTGTGCGAGGGCTTTCTCTAGTTGCGGCGAGCAGGGGCCACTCTTCATCACGGTGCACGGGCCTCTCACTATCGTGGCCTCTCTTGTTGCAGAGCACAGGCTCCAGACGCGCGGGCTCAATAGCTGTGGCCCATGGGCCCAGTTGCTCCGCGGCATGTGGGATCTTCTCAGACCAGGGTTCTTTACTATCATTACTCTGAATTCTTTTTTCAGGTAGACTGCCTATTTCCTCTTCATTTGTTAGGTCTGGTAGGTTTTTCCTTGCTCCTTCATCTGCTGCATATTTCTCTGTCTTCTCATTTTGCTTAACTTACTGTGTTTGGGGTCTTCTTTTCACAGGCTGCAGGTTCGTAGTCCTATTGTTTTTGGTGTCTGCCCCCACTGGGTAAGGTTGGTTTAGTGGGTTGTATAGGCTTCCTGGTGGAGGGGACTGGTTCCTGTGTTCTGGTGGATGAAGCTGGATCTTGTCTTTCTGGTGGGCAGGACCGTGTCTGGTGGTGTGTTTTGGGGTGTCCGTGAACTTAGCTGGATCTTGTCTTTCTGGTGGGCAGGACCGTGCCTGGTGGTGTGTTTTGGGGTGTCCGTGAACTTAGTATGAGTTTAGGCAGCCTCTCTGCTAATGGGTGGGGCTGTGTTCCTGTCTTGCTAGTTGTTTGGCACAGGGTGTCCAGCATTGGAGCTTGCTGGTTGTTGAGTGGAACTGGGTCTTAGCTTTGAGATGGAGATCTCTGGGAGAGCTCTCGCCAATTGATATTACCTGGAGCCAGGAGGTCTCTGGTGGTCCAATGTCCTAAACCCGGTTCTCCCACCTCAGAGGCTCAGGCCTGACACCCAGCTGGAGCACCAAGACCCTGTCAGCCACATGGCATCTTGATCCCCAAGAAAGCTGCTCACTGGATGCACCACCACAGTGGGGACCCAAGGGGCTCGCTGGGAACAGGAAACGATGCCGCTGCTCAGCCTCGGGCACCTGAGGGATGACCTGGATGCTCCAGGGGCACCGTCCAGGGCAGGGCGAGAAGAACTCCCACTCAACATATAGTTTTGAAAATTCTGTGGGGAAGTTCTGACAGCACTGGAGTGGTCTGGGGGCTGGTCCCTATAAACTCTTTTTTTTTTTATGGTACACGGGCCTCGCACTGCTGTGGCCTCTCCCATTGGGGAGCACAGGCTCCAGACGCGCAGGCTCAGCGGCCATGGCTCACGGGCCCAGCCGCTCCACGGCATGTGGGATCTTCCCGGACCGGGGCACGAACCCATGTCGCCTGCATCGGCAGGCAGGCTCTCAACCACTGCACCACCAGGGAAGCCCCCTATAAACTCTTATAACTAATAAACTGAAGCCACCAGGACAAGCCTCACACTGGGGAGAATGGCAGTAACTGAAAAAGAAATGCCAACAAAACAGATTTTAAATGAGCTAAGAAAAATTAAGAGAATGATAGAAGTTATGAAAAACAAAGAACTCAATTAGAAATACTTAGAGATTAGGTGACTTAGTAAAAGAAAAGCTTAATGAAGAAATGAAAAAATTCAGGAAAGCAAAGTAAAACAAAACAAAATTTCTGAAATAAAAATTAAACTGGCAATACACAAAAGCAAATAAGTGCAATAGATAATGCCTTAAGTTTTTTTATTTTTAAAAAAAGTTTTTTTTAACTTTTTTCTTTTTAAAAAAAATTTATTTATTTATTTATTTTTGGCTGCTTGGGGTCTTTGTTGCTGCACGTGGGCTTTCTCTAGCTGTGGCAAGTGGGGGCTACTCTTCATTGTGGTGTGCGGGCTTCTCATTGTGGTGGCTTTTCTTGTTGAGGAGCACAGGCTCTAGGCATGCAGCCTTCAGTAGTTGTGGCACACGGGCTCAGTAGTTGTGGCTCATTGGCTCTAGAGCGCAGGCTCAGTAGTGTGGCACAAGGGCTTAGCTGCTCCATGGCATGTGGGATCTTCCCGGACCAGGGTTCGAATCCATGTCCCCTGCATTGGCAGGCAGATTATTAACCACTGTGCCACCAGGGAAGTTCCTAAATTTATTTTCATTTTTTTAATTTTTGGCCACACCATGTGGCTTGTAGGATTTCAGTTCCTTGACCAGGGAATGAACCTGGGCCATGGCAGTGAAAGTGCCGAATTCTAACCACTAGAGCATCATGGAACTCCCTTAAGTTTTCTTAAAATGAAGATGGGAAAGAGGAAATTTTTTTAAATTAAAAAAAATGAAGAGATTGAAAATGGATTCTAGATAAAGTGATAAATAGGAAAGATGGAGAAGATTCAACAATATGAAGTCACAATAACAATTCAAACATCACAAAAAAGATAGACAACCAGACATTATATATTTCCTGACAGAAGGACACAACACCACTTGGAGTTAGGGTCAGGACTATGAAGCAGTCTTGCACTCCCAAAATCTAGCCTGAATCTGATCAAGCCACTGAATCTCATGGCCAATGTACAAGAAATAGAAGAGAGAGAACATGCTAAATGCCAAGAAAGGGAAATCCTACAGGACAAAAGCCTGGTCTGTTAAAAACGACAAAATGATTGCAGGAAAATACAACAGATGGAGAGAATATACAGAGTAAAAGAAACACCCAACCCAAGTACAGGATAACACTAACCCTTGTTTGGATCCCAATTCAAACTGTGAACAACAAAAACAAACCAACAAAAATATTTAAAGACAACTGGGGAAGCACAAGCACTGACTGGATAGCTAATAATGTGAAAAGATTATGGCTAATTTTGTGGGGAGATGATGATGGCATCATCTGAAAAATGAAATCCTCATATTTTACTCATCTAACTGAAATATTTACAGGTTAATAATATGATGCTTGGGATTTGCTACAAGATAACCCAGGGGATGGAGATTTGGCAATGTGGGAAGTTATAGGGGAGAGAAGACTGGACATAGTTGATAGCTGTTGAAATTGGGTATTGTGTACTCTGTTGTGTTTTCCCCACCACACACCTGCTGTTCTCTGCACACGCCAGCCAAGTGTCCAACAACTCAATTCAATTCTGACACAAACTACCTGGGGTTAGTGCAGACCCTGCAGGTCAAGGCTCAGCCCCACAAGACGGCCCCACTTCAGGCACCAGCCCCAAGTCCAGGGCCTCCTGGACTTCCGACCAAACAGCTATAAATAGGGGGTTCCCACGAACCCTCCTCAGTGTCCATCATTTGCTATAACGGCTCACAGAACTCGGGAAAGCACCTTATTTACGACACCTGTTTATTATAAAGGCTACAACACAGGAACTACCAGATGGAAGGGATGCGTAGGGCAAGGCATAGGGAGGGCGCGCAGAACCTCCACACCCTCTCCAGGTGCACCACGCTCCCAGCACCCTGATGAGCTCACCTAGGAACCCCACCATTTAGAGGATTTTATGGAGGTTTCGTTACATCAGTATGATTGATTAAGTCACTGGCCACTGGTGATTAACTTGCTCTCCAGCCCTGCTCCCTTTCCTGGAGGTCTCAGGTGGGACGGAGAGCACCACTCCTCTAACGGTGCCTCTTCTTCCTGTTGACCACGCCCACCCTAAAGCCATGGGGGCCTCCAGGCACCAGTCCTCCATCAGCATACAAAAGACACTCCTCACTCTGGAGACCATATGGGTTTTGGGAGCTGAGTGCTGGGAACCAGGAACAAAGACCAAATATACATTTCTTGTCGTATCACAGGCACTTTTGTACGTGTTGGAAATTTTGTACCATAAAAAGATTTTTTCCAGTATCTTGTTATGAATATTTTCAAACATTCAACTTGAAAAGAATTGTACAGTCAACACTCATATATCTACTACCTAGAATCTACAGTGAACATTCTTTCAATATTTGCTTTATTACATATCTGTCCATCTAATAAAAAAAAGGTTTTAAAAATTCTTATTTACAATTTTAAATGAAAGATAAAAAATGTGTTTTATATTGTTTTGATGTTAATTACTCTGGACTTTAGTTTAATTCTTAGAAAGTTGATATATAAGCTATTTGTGGTAACAACAAATCCCATCTGCCCATGCTGCATAATTTACTTCTTCCTGTTTTAAATTACAAAAGTAACATATACTTGAAAAAATTCAAATAAGCTAAAACACAGAGGGAAAGTGTCTCCTCACGCTCAGGGCCCATGGCCACACAGGTAGTGCATCGCAGCTGTGCGACCTCCCTTCCACTCCCAACCCACGAGTTGTGCAACACGGCAGCCCTTGCCGTGCTCCCATTCCCAGGAGGAATCACTGTTGGAAAGTTAAGTTTAGGAGATTATAAAAACTAAAACATACCACACTTCCAAATGCCATCATCACCAAAAAACTGCATCACTGTTCTCAGAAAATCCTTGGCGTTAAAACAAATAACAGGACATTTACATTTCAGTGTTTGAAGCAGCACCTTCCTAGAAAATGAAAAGACATTCACTGATTGACACAGTAATTTGGAGCTTTTCACCTTGGGAAAGTATTATTTCTACTCCACTAACAGCTGTCACTTATGCAGTTCTATGGGCAGACATTCTTCTTCTGCAAGCTTTCCACAGATTAACTCAAATCCTAAGAGGTGTGGAAGGAAAAGCGAAACAGGGACGGTATTGCTCAGTCCCCAGAACGGAGCCAGGAGGCCTCTGAGGAAGTGGGACGCGTGTGTCTCAGCTTGGATGGAATCTGACCTTTCAACCTGGTGAGGGTATCCAGAACCTCTGCCAGAAACCCGGGACACCCTATCTACTTGTCAGACCCCTACCCTGAAACAATTCGTGATTCCTTAAGGACAAATGTTTTCGGACTTGTATCAGAGTCAATGCCCAATTCTTGCCAGGCGACTTTTGACAATCTTGTGGCGTTTTGTTTTTATAAGTCCCTGACTCTTTCTCTTCCCCAGAACACTCTTTTGGGGTTTCCTGAATCTTTGTCTCCTGAATTGCAATTCTTAAGACCCCAAATAAACTTTTTTTAAAAAATAAATTTATTTATTTAATTTTTGGCTGTGTTGGTTCTTCGTTGCTGCACGGGGTATCAGAAATGTTCTTCTACATCTAGAAACGAATGGTGGTTACTTGGGTGAATACCTTTGTCAAATGTCATTGTGCTGTAGATACTTGAAATGTTATTGTATGTAAACTATTCCTCAATAAGGTTTTTTTTTATTTTATTTTTGGCTGTGTTGGTTCTTCGTTGCTGCACGCGGGCTTTCTCTGGTTGTGGCAAGCGGGGGCTACTCTTCGTTGTGGTGTGTGGGTTTCTCACTGAGGTGGCTTCTCTTGCTGCGGAGCACAGGCTCTAGGCACGCGGGCTTCAGTAGTTGTGGCACGTGGGCTCAGTAGTTGTGGCTCGCGGGCTCCAGAGTGCAGGCCCAGTAGTTGTGGCGCACGGGCTTAGTTGCTCCGCATCATGTGGGACCCTCCCGGACCAGGGCTCGAACCTGTCCCCTGCATTGGCAGGTGGATTCTTAACCACTGCGCCACCAGGGAAGCCCCAAATAAACTTCTTATATGCAGCCTCCTGCGTTATATTTTGTAGGTGTTACTTATTATCTGCAATTTACAGATGATGAAGCCAAGACACAAAGAGGCTAGTAATGAACTCAAGTTCACACAACTGTTCAGAGCCAATCCCTGGGTGCAGCACAACCACCTACAGACTCAGCCTCCAGCTCCTGAGCAGAGCTGACGCACCCTGGACTCCTCCCAGCTGGCCCCAGCCTGCGCTCCCAGCACATCCCCAGTCTACCCTCTGCCCACACCGGATTCTCCTTCCCCCATCACCAGATTGTGCACGTCCTCTCACACTCCAGGGCCACAGGCACATGCTGTATTCCTGCCTAAAATTTCCCTCCCACAATTTCTACAAACTCAGGTGTCTGATTCCCTGGTCAGGGAGTTGCCCGGTTCCCGGTTCCTTTAGTACTCCTGGTCACACACCTGCTACAGCGGGGACCACATCTGCGATACTGTAATTTACCTTGGCCCATTAAATCACGAGCTCCTTGAATATAGGATTCATAATAGTTGACGTTTATCGAACACTTACCATGTGCGAATACCACACTAAACACTTCACGAGGATTGTTGTGTTGAAACCTCATCATAATCCCATCAGGCAGGCACTAGATCCATTTTACAGATAAGGAAACTGAGGCTCGGAGGGGTGAAACAATTTTCCGAGCCTTACACAACTGAGAAGTGGCAAAGCTGAGGTCTGAGACCCGATCTTGCTGCTGCCAGGGCCCAAGGTATTAATTCCCCTTTATGGTGACTGCTTATTAATACATCAGTGAGGGTCTTCAGATAAGGCTGAGGAAGAAGGAAACCTGGGGTCCGATTAGCTCTGCTTGCTCCGTGGGCAGACATTTTCAGGCTTTTTGCATTTTTTTGTGTGCTTTCACTTTGGTTTTCCTTGAAGAGGGCCACGGCTGACAGCACAGCTTCAGGTCTTGCCTCTGCTGCACCTGGAGAGGTGTGTAGGAGTGGGGGCAGCTTATGAGGGAGACAAGCTGGGACTACTGGAGAGTCCTCCCACTTCAATGCTCTTGTAGCTAGAAACCCGGAAGTTCTCAATAAGGCCATCTAACAACTATGATCTCTCCCACTAAGAGACAAACCCTAGCTGATTTCTAGCTTAAGAAAGGACATGCGACACAAAGAATATCTTGTAAGACAAAGTGGCTAAAGCACAGTGTATTTTCTAAGTCAGTTACAGGAGTCAATTATGCCACATCTGCTAAACAAAAGGCACAGGGAGGATGGGAGCCGAAGTGACCATCAGATGTCCACGTGGAGAATGTCGAGTAGAATATGTAAATCCAGAATTCAGAAAGGGCTGTCCAAATATTAGGGCCCTATTCTCACAGAGGTCTTCCACAGAAACAGCCTGCCCAGTTGTTCTTTCAAAAGAAAATTATGGAAAAAAAAGGTTACGGGCTCTTGGGAGCAGAGTGCTCTATTGTCAGACATCGTCCCATGTACACACTGTGGTGTCCATGCCTGACATCACGCTCCGATTGCCAAGGCATCCATTTCAAAGACATCCATCCTGAATAGACGTGTTGCCAGCTGTGCAACACAGCTGCTGGCAAAACAACCAGAAAAGGAACCAGATGAAGCTCCCTCTTCCAGAAAGCCCTGGGTAACCCAGACAACTGACTGCGTGATGACACGGCTTCTCAACTTTCCGGTGCCCTAATTCCTGCTCTTATGCTTTAAATTCGCCAGTAAAGAGTGAATCCATGAAAACCTAGACACCCCACCTTCAAACCCTAATAAAGGCAGAGGCCCAGGTCCATGCACTCTCTCCTTCCCTCTCTCTCCCTCCCTCTCTCTCTCTCTCTCTCTCTCCCTCTCTCTCTCTCTCCCTCTCTCTCTCTCTCTCTCTCTCCCCATAACCTCTCTGTGTACTCTCCAGAACTTGTGATAAATCTTGTTCCTCAAATTGCCTAATAGTTTTTGCTGAAGCGTGTCCTGTGATCATAAGAACCACAAGGGCTGGTCCATCTACGGCGCTGGCCCCTATGGAGGAAATGTCTGTGGGGGCTTGGTGTGAGGAATGCAGGCAGAACCGGTGCCTCAGGCACTCCCAGTCTAGACAGTATCACTATCCGTAGGCTGGAACCGACACAACAACTATGTAAAACCCACCCCGAGACCAGCGAGAATGTATTACGCAGGAAGGGCCAGGACCAGGCCCCCACCTTCTCACCCCGAGCCTCCTTGAACACCTCTTCAGGGCAGTGGCTTCAAGGAGCTCCTTCCAGGCACCTAACTGACTTGAGTTCAGAGGGCTGGGCAAACAGCAAGTGGATGCCCACCCAAAGCAGAAGTGAGTCAGGCTGACAAAGTGAGCAAAGAAACAGTGATGAGGGGCACAGGCTCCAACCCAAGACGAGACTTTTCAGGATTGAGAAGGGGCAGCGGAAGCATCCCTGCCTGTTCTGAAATTCTAAGATTCTAGGAAGGCAAATACAAGTGAGACCTTTCTTGTCTATTTTCACAGAATGAATCTTTGAAATTAGTAATATCTTGGTGGTATTGAGGACTACTTACTCTTTGAAGGCAGTGTTAACTTAATTTTCTAAGGCCATGAGTGAGAGAACAAGTGTAATGAGGAAATCAGCCAGGGCTCCAGCAGCGACAGTGGGTTTTCACGCCTTAAGATGATGTTTTTCTCACCAACCTCGCACTGCGATGGTGACTCAAATCCTGGAGCAGGCTCCCATGGATGGACCCTCCATTCCAGAAGCTCTTTGAGGGAGAGGGGGTGTTTGTAGCAGTTTCTGTCATTTAGATCCATTTTATTTTCATGTGCTCATACAAAACTTCTGAAAGTTTAAATAACTAAAACTGGAGCTTGGGAAACTCTAAATTAGGATAAAGCAGGTGAATAAGTAGGATTTAAGGTAATTAGTGAAGAATTCTTACCTGGCAAATTGATGATGTGCCTCTTGTTCTTGGCCCCAAATAGAAGAGGGCTCAGTTTTTATGTAGATACACTGATCACTGGGCATGAAGCCTTCCTCCAGAACACTGTCAGAGGCTGGGGCAGCCAGAGGACCACTGCCTTTCTCTGTGTGGCTCCTTGGTAACATCACAATGCCTTCAACAGAGGAAACCAGAGCCTGTGAATACACAATAAAGTTCCAAAATCAAACATAAACAGTGCATTTATTCAAGAAAGATCTGTCATGTTTTTTAATTAAGCAGAAAGAAAAGGCCTAAAATTAAAATTTGTAAATGAACACCTCTTTTAATGACAATCAAGGTCAAAAGCCAAACCCATGATCTCACTCTCCAAATCTGGTCTCCTCCCTATTCAACATCATAATGGAAGTCTTAGCCAATGCAACACAGCAGGAAAAAGAAATAAAAGGCATATAAATTAGAAAGGAAGAACCATACTGCCCCTATATACAGATAACATAAATGTTTGTGTAGAAAACCCAAAGGAATCTACAAAACAAAACACCTCCTGGAACTAATATGTGAGTTTAGCAAAGTTGCAGGATACAAGATCAAAATAAAAAAATCAATTATATTTCCATACACTAACAATGAACATGTAAAAATAAACTTTTTAAAAAAGAAATTACCATTTATAATAACTATTCCACCAAATTAAATACTTAGATAGAAATCAACACAACATGTATGGGATCTGTATACTGAAAACTATAAAATACTGATGAAAGAAATCAGAGAAGACCTCCATAACAGAGACACATACATGTTTAAGGAATACAAAACTCAAAATAATAATGTCAGTTCTCCCAAGCTGAGCTGTAGAACCAAGAAGATCAATAAACTCCAAGTACAAGAAACATGAAGAAAATTACACCAAGTTACATCATTATCAAATTGCTTGAAAGCAGTAAGAAAGAGAAAACCTTAAAAGAAGCTGGGGAGGGGGGATGGGACACATTGCCTAGAAAGAAACAAAGATAAGGGTGATAGCCAATTTCTTATGGGAAACAAAGCAAGTTAGAAGACAGAGGCATAACATCTTTAAACTACTGAAAGAAAAAAACTATCAACTTATAATTCTTTATCCCATAAAAATGCCTTTCAAAAGTGAAAGGTAAAGCAAGATTTATACACTACACTGAAAATTACAAAACATTGCTAAAAGAAATTGAAGTTTTAAATAAATGAAAGGGCACCCCCTGTTCATGGATCAGAAAATTCAATACTGCTAAGATGGCAAAACTGAGCCAGGCTGGGACTTGGGATCCTCTACCAGAGTGCTTGTACCTGGACAAATGTCTCCTTGAGCAATAGGATACAAAGAAACTACAAGTGACTAAAAATAACTGCATGCATGGGTAAGCTGGGACAATAATAAGCAATAGGATACAAAAAGGCCACAAACAAACTGCCATTTCTGAGGTGCTGGGAGCAAAAGCAGGGCACGGTGCATGATCTCTGCACATGGCACCACCAAGGGGGTGGACAGACCCCCAAGCGGTGCCTTATGCCCAACCCACAGACCCACCCCCATTTTTACCCCATTTAAGGACCCAAGTAGGTCCTCTCAGGGGGCAGGCAAGGGAACCTGTTTCTTGTTCTTGCTCCCTTGTGCTGCAGCCCGAGCCCCAATAAAGCCTTGCCTGAAATTCTCATCTGGCCTCTTGTCAATTTCTATTGATTAAAGAGTTCAAGGGCCCAGGATGGTAACAATTTTTGGCAACTCTGCTGGGACCTGTGGGGCCTTCTTTTCTTCCTTGCCCCTCTGAGAGAGGATCTGGGCCCATTTGGTACAGCTGATTGCAGCTTCCTTGCAGCTGACAAGTGGCCACCTGAATCTTTGCTTCAGTGCTGCAGGGATTGGTAAGTCTGCCTTCGTTGCCCCAGGGGTCTCACTACCCTCATTCAGGTAACTTTCCCCTTCCGTTTTCCCTTTGTCCTTTTTCCCTCTTCTGATCTCTTTCTCTCTCTCTACAACTCCTTTCTCTGTCCTCTCTTACTTCTCTGTCACATCTTTCTGAGAAAGTGAGTGTTGGGCAACTACGGCCTAACTCCTTAGTTGGTGAGACCATGCTCCCTCTGGCTGGCACCGGCTCACCCTGACAGGTGACAGAGGTGGGAGAGGCTTGCCTCATACTGTGCAGATCTTGGTCCGGTGGGCTTTCCTTGAGGGGAGATTTCTGAGAGTGACAGAGGTTCAATCCTCATTCTGTGTGGTGGCTGGAAGCCCAGTCGTCACAACTTCTCAACTTCTTTTTCCTGGGTTAAAGTCCCAGTTGTGGGTTAGAGTCCCACCAGCACTGGTTTCTGGGTCTGATCACCCTGGTGGGTGGTGCATGGAGTGCCTCCCTCCACTGGCCCTTGTGGAAGAGCACGGCAGACTGGAACTGCCTGAATAGACACGTGCAGAGGGGCAGGCTGAAACAGCAGGCTCTCTCTCTTTCTCCTATTTCTTTTTCCTTACTTCATACATCTAAACCCCCAGCCCCCGAGGTCCCTGTTGAGGTGAACTTTACACAACCCCCCAATATTTCTCTGTCCTGTGTGTTCAACTGTGGGGAAGGGAGTTCTGAGATCTCCTTTGTCATTTCACCCTTTGGTTTTGTTATGCCGGGTCTTGAGGACTCCATCCAGCCCCAGGATCTCAGTTTGTTAGCCACCAGATTTATATGTAAACATGGGAAATGCCCCCAAAGATTAAAATTCTTAAAAATTGGGGACAGTTTAAATTAGATGGTTTAAAAACCATCTTCTTTTGCAACACAGCCTAGCCCCAATATGCCTTGGGTGACCAGAAGAAGTGGCCACAGAACGGATCCCTTAACTTTAGAACCATTTTACAGCTGGACCAAAATACTGTAAGCAGTCCCCAAAATGGGGGGAGGTCCCTTACGTGCAGGCCTTTATGAAACTTTATCAAGACCCCAGTTTGAGGGATTCCGGTTGTGTGTGTGGCCTCTATTTCTGTTTTGTCCCCAGAAGATTTAGAGCCAGACTTTCTCACAGATCCCCTTTCAACCGCCAACTAGTCATTGGCACATTGAGCCTCTTTCTCATTGGGCTTCTTCCCCTTCAACATCACCTTCAGCCCTCGACCCCCACTTTACCCCGTTTAGCCAGGAGCCCTGAAACCAGAGCCTCCAGGGCTGTCCCCAGTGGAGCCCTGATCAGGTTCAAGATTAGCCCCCACTTTCACACCACAGGGCCTTTACCCCCTCTGGGAAGTAGCTGACGGGAACAGGGAATTACCAGAGTGCATGTCTCCTTCCTGATGGGAGACTTCGGAATCCGTAAGGAGGGGTTTGGCAGGTTCTCATAGAACCCTGACCAGTTTAGGGACAGATTTACCACGCTGGGGTTAATGTATTCCCTGACGTGGCAAGAATTACAGTTATTCTGAACCACTGTTGCCCCCTGGACAAGAAGGAATGTATACTAAGAAAGGCCAGGGAACACACACAGCCTAGTGGCCACCAACCCGCAGCACCAGATTTATTGAACTGGTGACGCAATCCCACAACAGGACCCCCACTGGGATTGTGAGGATCATGTAGGCCAAGCCAGGATGAGACGTTATATTACTTGTTTATCAGAAGGAATGAAAAGGCACATGGTGAAGCCTGTAACTTATGATAAGGTCCAAGAGATTACACAGGAAAAAGATAAAACCCAGCAGTCTTCCTGAGTCGGGTGACAGAGGCATTCAGGAAGTACACCAATACAGGCCCTGAGTCTGCAGAAGGGAGGTCACTATTGGCCATGCATTTTATCACCCAGTCCTCTCCTCATATCAGGAGGAAATTACAAAAGCTTGAAGCTGGGCCCCAAACCCCACTGTCAACCTTGGTAGAGGAGGCCTTCAAGGTCTATAACAACGAGGATGTGGCAAAGGAAGCCAACACGGATAGGAGATTAACAAAGAAAACACAGCTCTTAGCTGCTCTGATCCGCCCGCCATCCTGAGGGGACACTAGACAGCTGAGAAGACCAGACCAGCAGCCCAGGAACCACCTGGGCAGGAATCAGTGTGCCTTTTTCTGGAAGGAGGGCACTAGGGAAGGGAATGTCCTGAGCACCCTCCTGTGGGATGCCCAAACGACAACCCCAGCTGGCCCCAGCTCCTGGCGATAATATCCTTTAAAGCCTGAGGCCCTGAGGGGGATCCAACAGCTGCTCACCAAATTCCTAAAACACAGAGTCATTAGGTCCTGCCAATCCCCTTGTAACACCCCGATCCTCCCTGTTCAGAAGCCTAATGGGGAGTATCGGTTTGTGCAAGACTTACGAGCAGTGAACTAGGCAGTCACCCCTATTCACCCCGTGGTGCCAAACCCACACACCCTCCTTGCCCAAGTGCCAGGAAGCACTCAGTATTTCTGCGTTGGACCTCAAAGATGCATTTTTCTGTATTTCTCTACATCCAGAATCTCAATACCATTTTTTAAAAAATTTCTTCTGGAAAGGGAGGAAAGTGTATATATACATACGTATATATATATATATATATATATATATATACGTATGTATATATACACATATGGGGAGTATCGGTTTGTGCAAGACTTACGAGCAGTGAACTAGGCAGTCACCCCTATTCACCCCGTGGTGCCAAACCCACACACCCTCCTTGCCCAAGTGCCAGGAAGCACTCAGTATTTCTGCGTTGGACCTCAAAGATGCATTTTTCTGTATTTCTCTACATCCAGAATCTCAATACCATTTTTTAAAAAATTTCTTCTGGAAAGGGAGGAAAGTGTATATATACATACGTATATATATATATATATATATATATATACGTATGTATATATACACATATATACACATATATATTTAATATTTATTTATTTGGATGCATCGGGTCTTAGCTGTGGCATTCAGGATGTTCACTGCGGTGCACAGGCTCTAGAGCGCGTGGGCTTAGTTGTCCCGCGGCATGTGGAACCTTAGTTCCCCAACCAGGGACAGAACCCACGTCTCCTGCATTGGAAGGTGGACTCTTAACCACTGGACCACCAGGAAAGCCCCTCGATACCTTTCTTGCCTTTGAATGGAGGACCCTGACCCTCTGGAGGCTACTCAATACACTTGGACAGTGCTTCTGCAGAGTTTTCAGGAGAGTCCCCATTTTTTGGAAACTCGTAGGCAAAAGAATTGAGGAACTGAGCGTGAAAAATGGAACTCTATTACAATATATTGATGATCTGCTAATAAGTAGTGAGACAAAGCAAGGTGCAGATCAGAATACTGTTAAGGTCCTAATTTTCTGACAAAGGCTCAGATTTCACAACAGTGTTCAGCATTGAGGATTTATTTTGACCCCAGGAGCACAAGTCCTGGCCATGGATTGAAAGATAGCAATTAGCGCCTACCTTCTCCAACCACGAAGAGACAACTCCAAGGCTTTCTCAGGATGGCTGGCTATCGTATCTGGACTCCAAATTATGGCCTTACAGCAAAACCCCTATATGAGGCTCTGAAGGGGGAAGAAAGGGAATAGGGGCCACCAGCGGGCCTTTGAGACTCTAAAGACTGAGTTGAGTAGGGCACCAGCATGGGGGCTTCCAACATCAGACAAACCCTTCACCCTATACGTCCATGAGAGGTCAGGGATAGCACTCGGAGTTCCGACCCGAAAGCTGGGGCCAGATCAAAGACTGGTGGCTTACTTTTCAAAACAACTGGACTTAGTGGCCCCGGGATGGCCAAACTCCCTGTGAGCAGCAGCCACGGCCCTGTTAGTTAATGAGGCCTCCAAGCTCACCCTAGGACAACACTTAGGTGTGTTAACCCCTCATCAGGTACAATCTGTGCTAGAAGTCAAAGGACATCATTAGTTGACTGGAGGAAGGTTAACAAGATACCAGGTCCTCCTAATGGAACCCCCGACATTCCCTTAAAGGTGTGCCAAACCCTGAACCCAGCAACTCTGCTTCCAGCGGCCAAGAATGGAGACTTAGTGCATCAGTGTATAGAGACCAGAGAGCAAACTTACTCCAGCAGGCCTGATCTTCTAGATGAGTCTTTGACAGCCCTGAAGTTGAGTGGTTTACTGATGGGAGCAGTTTTCTAGGGTGGGGTATGCCATAGTTAGTCTAGTTGTAGCACGTGGGATCTTCGTTGAGGCATGCAGGATCTTTTGTTGTGGCGCACAGACTTCTCTCTAGTTGTGGCGTGTGGGTTGTTTTTTTTTCTCTTCTCTAGTTGTGGCGCACAGGCTCCAGGGCACGTGGGCTCTGTAGTTGTGGCGCACGGGCTCCAGAGTCCATGGGCTCTGCAGTTTGCGGCACGCGGGCTCTAGTTGAGGCACACGAGCTCAGTAGTTGTGGTGCGCGGGCTTAGTTGCCCCGCAGCAAGTGGAATCTTAGTTCCCTGACCAGGGATCGAACCCACGTCCCCTGCATTGTACGGCAGATTCTTTACCACTGGACCACCAAGGAAGTCCCGGGTCACAGGTTTAAATGTAAAAGCCCAGACTATAAATTCTTAGAAGAAAATATAGTAAATCTTCATGACCTGGTATAGGCAAAGCATTCTTTTTTTAAAAAAAAAAATGTATTTCTTTATTTGGCTGTGCCAGGTCTTAGTTGCAGCATGCAGGACCTTCCTTGAGGAGTGTGGGATCTTCGTTGCGGCATGGAGGATCTTTAGTTGCAGCATGCGAACTCTTAGTTGCAGTATGTGGGATCTAGTTCCCTGACCAGGGATCAAACCCGGGCCCCCTGCATTGGGAGTGCAGAGTCTTAGCCACTGGACCACCAGGGAAGTCCTAAAGCATTCTTAAATTTAACAACAAAAGCAGAAGCAATAAAAAAGTACTTGGTAAACTGGAGTTCATCAAATTAAAAAATTTTGTGCTTCAAAAGACACCGTCAGGAAATTGATAAAAACAAGCCACAGATTTGGAGAACTGCAAATCATATATCTGACAAGAGACTGGTATTAAAATATATAAAGAACCCTTACAGATCCAAAATACAACACAAATAACCCAATTTAAAAATGAGCAAAAGACTTGAATTTCAAGACATTTCACCAAAGAAGATACACAAATGGCCAGTAAGCATACGAGGAGATGCTTAATGTCACCAGTTATTAAGGAAATACAATTTAAAACCACAATGAAATACCACTTCACACAGCAGAATAGCTAAAATAAAAAAGACAAGTATTGACGAGGAGGTGGAGAATTTGGAAACTCACATTTTGCTGGTGGAATATAAAATGGTACAAGTACTCTGGAAAACATTCAGCAGTTGTTTTTTTTTTTTTCTTTTTTTTTTTTTGGCGGTAGGCGGGCCTCTCACTGTTGTGGCCTCTACCGTTGCGGAGCACAGGCTCTGGACGTGCAGGCTCAGCGGCCATGGCTCACGGGCCCAGCCGCTCCGCGGCATGTGGGATCTTCCCGGACCGGGGCACGAACCCGCGTCCCCTGCATCGGCAGGCGGACTCTCAACCACTGCGCCACCAGCGAAGCCCTCAGCAGTTTCTTAACAACCTCATGAGAACTATGCAGTATCAGTCACTCACCCCTGGGGGAAAGGGGAAGGCTTAAAATCTTACTTCTAGCTCTCCTATCAAAATCAGACACTAAGAAAATGGGTTTCTTTTATGGTGCCAACAAAACAGAACAAACAAACAAAAACCAACACCGTTTACTAACCTGGTCTCCTCTCAGCTGAGTTGAGCCATCCTTATATATCAGAGTTACCACCAGAGCTACTGCCTGTTTGAGCATTTCAATCAGCTGGCTTTTCTCCAAAGCATCCAAATACCTAATATCACAAAAATTGTTTGTGAATGCTTTTGAGTTCCTAGAATTTAGGTAGGTTTCAACCTCATCAGCATCTTCTTCCAATGCCGTAAGTTTACTTGTTTTCTCTGATGAATTATTACATGTGATATGTTTTCTTTTAAGACTCATGCTTTCTTTATTGTTTTCATTATTTATGTTTTCCTTTGGTAGGTGTTTTCTTTTATGTTCCATTTTCTGTAGAACTGAAGCCTCTTGGTCACACGGTGGAATTAAACACCTGGAAGCAGCCAATGAGCTGATATTCTTCTCATTTTGGTCAGTAGACAGTTGATCTGTGAGTCTGATACTGGAGGACCGAGAAGAGAACTTGATGGAAACTCTTGATGTCTGGCTCGTAAGAGAATTAAGATTCTATGGAAAAATGGAAAATATTTCACTAAAATATGGATTCAGAAGACAGGTCTAAACCAAAGTAAAATCTGATAAAACTCATCTAAGGTAAAGTGGGAACACAGCTTCACATTAACTATGATCCAACTTTCTAATGAACTATGGAGTGTCTTCCAGAGCAGTGGTTTTTCCCAACCAGGCAGGAGTGCGTATCTGCATCCTGGGCTGGAATAGGCAGGAGCTAGTTTAGAAAGTCTCCCACCACAGCTCTGCGCTGGCACCATGCGTGTAACAGGAGATGCTGTGGAGGGGAATGTGCTGCACATGTGCATAAGAGTGAGGATGAATCACTGACAACTTCCAACCAAAGGCCATTTATAGAGAAAATTAAATCCCCACAACTAGTCGATAATATGTTAATCCACCTACTAAAATTTTTTTTAAAATACAGCTCGGCAGCAATCCTCTTCCTGATTCGATCTAGCAATGTGCAGTATTCATTCATCAATTCACAGACTGCGGGGGTAAAAGCATCTCTCCGTTTCATTGTAGGATTCACTTACAATAAAATTTTATTTTTTATGTTTATTTTTCAGATTTTATGATATATTTATGCTATTCTGAACAAACGTATACCAATAATACTTTAAAAATAATTTTGAAAGAAAATGTTTTAACCCAGTCACATGATCACAGAAAATTTAAATTTATAGTCATTTTTATTGCAGAGAAATATTATATGCTTTTCAAGAAAAGACTTCCAAACATAAAATTATATCACATTAAAAATTCTGTGGAGGAGTATACAAGAAAAGGAGTCAAGAAGGCAAAGGAAAATATAAAAATTCAGATTGTTGAAGAATATCCTGCTCATGTAGTTTTTAAAGGAATGATTGTAGATATCAAGTTATCAGAGTACAGTATTTAGATATTAGTGGATGTATTTTAAACTGTGATATAACAGTTTTTTAAATGTCAACATTATTAATACACCAGAAATCATGTCCTATGAAACTTTTTAAACTTGTGATGAATATTTTAAATGTCAACTTAAAAATATGTCAGGAGATACATGGCTTTTCAAAAGTCTTTTGTGAGAAAGGGAGCAAAACGATTTGAAGACCTCTGCCTTAGGGATCGAAGGAGCACAGTTTGAACACCTTTGGGAGAGAGAATTTCCATTCACTTTCGAAGGGCTGCACAGTCCCATACCTGTCAAAGATGCTGCTCCTTCCACTTCAGGGGCAAATAACCATCCCATCAATCCAGGGATTTACTAAGGGAGCTTACATTAGACTAAGTTAGATCTGGATTTGGACACAGGTAGTTTGCTCCAGAACCCACTCTCTTAACCATTATGCCACCTCCACCACTGCTTCCTATATAAGGTCTTGGGTAATAACATGACCTCTTCTCATCTCTCTCCCAAGCCCAAACCATGTAACTCACCCATTGTAAATTTTATACCGCTTTCTTTCTGAACTTCTCTTTATTTCCACTACCCCAAAGTTCCAAGCTCTCTTCCCCTAACCTAAAAAATTTTCCCAAAGTCCTTCCCCCACTCTCTAAAGGTGAGGATCTTTAGACTGACCATTTCTTAGTCATCCTTTAGACCTCAAGTCAGTGCTTATACTTCAGACAAACGTCCCAGATTCCTCTCCCCACCTTCCAGAAAGAGCAGAACGAAACAGCACAAAAACTGCGTTAGCCATCTCCCCTATGGTTCCCAAAGCGCTTGGCCCTGTCTCCTATGGTGACACTAATTCACCACGTCATAGAGAAATACTGTGCTTCTCTGTCTTCCTAGTCCCCTCATACAAATTAAACTATCAGCTCCTGGAGAAGAGCTCCTTTTGTTTTTTTAACCGTTGCACCCACAGTGCCTAGCATATAGTGGACACCTGAGAAGTATTTATTGAATGAGTGAAAGTTATCTGCTGAGAATGAGTCATACTTGCAAAGCTTTCACCTTTTTTTCCAGTGATTGATTCTTCCCATCTTCAAGTAGTACTGAATACCTAACACTGGATTTGTCCACCACTTCTGCAGCTTTAAAAGACACAGAAAGGAAGCATGAGGGAATAAAGAAATTAAAATCATATAATTAGCTAAACATTGAAAATAGCCTCTATAATCATTTACTCATTGTTTACTTAATTAAAACAATGTAGTAAAATTTACAACCAAAATGCATACTACCATTGTAATAAACATTTATGCAAAGTATCTTCAGATTAACTGGAGAGAGATCTATGTAATCATGAAGTGTTTATTAAAAAGTATTACTTGGTATTTGCATTTGAAGACTTGATTCTGAAAACCCAAGTTCACCATTTTACAGAAAGCTTGTAAGTATTAAAGGTGAAGAAATTCTTAGACTGAATACTATTGTAATGGAACAATTAGAACTTCAGTAAAATATCATTAATACAAACTTCTCATTTAGATTTTGTTTTAATTTTAATAAGCTTGGGCTGGACAGGAAGTGATGGAACCTGGGTTCAACCCCAGGCAACATGACTCAAGTCTCCACTCGTAACCTCGGGGATGTACGTTCTCTCTACAGCAACGATAACAACGATGAAATGCAAATGGGGGAAATCTTTCACTTACGAGAGAGGAAAGTTATACTCAGGATTAATTTAACAGGAAAAGCACAAGGCACTCAATGATGGAAACTTAAAATCTTATAAAATGGCATAAAGCATGATCTATACAAATGGAAAAACATAGCACTGAGATATGAACAAAATAGTTAATTCTCCTAAATATAAATTTAATGCAGGGACTTGCCTGGTGGTCCAGTGGCTAAGACTCCACGCTCCCAATGCAGGGGGCCTGGGTTCGATCCCTGGTCAGGGAACTAAATCCCACATGCCGCAACTAAGAGTTCGCGTGTCGCAACTAAAGACCCCACATACCACAACTAAAAGATCCTGCACGCAGCAATGAAGACCCCGTGTGCCACAACTAAGACCCGGCACAGCCAAATAAATAAATAATTTTTTTTAATTAATGTAATTCTCATCAGAGACCCTACAGGGTTCTTTTAATTGAAAAAAATAATAATTTCGAAGGACATATGAAATATTAAATGTCTGAAAATGGAGAAGAAAGGTAAGGGTTTTTTTTGGCTGTGCCGTGCAGCATGCAGGATCTTAGTTCCCTGACCAGGGATCGAACCTGTGACCCTGCATTGGGAATGTGGAGTCTTAGCCACTGGACCACCAGGCAGGACCCAGAAAGGTAAGTTTTTTAAAAAAATAAAAGAAGACTTGCTTTGCCAGATTATCAGAACATACTATAAAGGCACTGTAATCAAATCCACAAGGTATTTGAATAGGAATAGACAAAAAGATCTCTAAAACAGAGTAGACAATCCAGAAACTGACCCCAGGACTTACGAGAATTTAATATACAACGAAGATGGTATTTTAATGCAGTAGAGAAGGATAGATTAATGAATAGGGATAGTACAACTAGCACCACTTCTGAAAGAAAATAATACATTGGGAAAACTAATTGGGACAAAAAAGACAAAGGGTTAATATTTTTATTATACAAGTTACACTGACCAAAAAAGAAACAATTCAATGGAAAAATGAGCAAAAGATAGGGAGAGGCAACACACGAAATAACAAATCCAAAAAGCAAACAAACATGATGTAATACTCAAACTCACTAGTAGTCAGGGAAACACAAACTAAATATAATTGGAGATGGAGGAGAAGAGGTAGTCTCACTCACTGCTGGTAAAAATGTGTTAGGATCTTTTTGGAAAGCACAGTGTCAACACTTATTAAAATTAAAAATACACACATCAGGGGCTTCCCTGGTGGCACAGTGGTTGAGAATCCGCCTGCCGATGCAGGGGACACGGGTTCGAGCCCTGGTCTGGGATGATCCCACATGCCGCGGAGCAACTGGGCCCGTGAGCCACAACCACTGAGCCTGTGCGTCTGGAGCCTGTGCTCCGCAACAAGAGAGGCCCGCGCACCGCGATGAAGAGCGGCCCCCTCTCGCCGCAACTAGAGAAAGCCCTCGCACAGAAACGAAGACCCAACACAGCCAAAAATAAATAAATTTATTAAAAAAAAAAATACACACATCACTCTCAGGAGTTGGGAAGAAAAGGACGAACCCAAAGGGAGGAAAGATGGGCCTCTGAGATGCTACCAATGTTCTGTTTCTTGATCTGGGTGAAGGTTATACAGGTGTTCAGTTTGTGAAATTCTGAACTATAATCTTAGGATAGTTGTGCTGTGTGTGTGTGTGTGTGTGTGTGTTGTAACCTCAATAAAAACAAAGAGATATAAATATATAAATCATCTAACCAAACCACCTCACTCCTGGCTATCTGTTTCACAGAAATATGTGCAAGAGTAAATAGGTTTAAAGCAAAACATTTGTGACAGTATTGATTTATGGCAAAGGACTGAAAACAAAGGAGATACCAGTCAAGAGGGCAGTCGATGAATAAATTATGTAACATCCACACCCTGAAGCACGGAGCCATTGAAAAGAATGAGCTGTATTAGTTGACTTGAAGATGCAGAGATCTGTGAAAATATGATCCCATTTTTGAAAACAATGACCAAATCTCCCCATTTATGTACTTGAGTATGTTATACCCATACACTGGCACAGGTCTGGTCCCCGGGAGGCTGACCCTGAGATGAGGGCTTGCATTCAGAAAGGTTTTGGGGCAGCGCTCTCGGGATCAACGTCTGTAGGGGGGTGAAGGAGGGAGGACTGGTCCAAGATGCGGCCGCTACAAAGGCCTGCTCTGGACCGGGCACGGTCCTGTAGAGTTGTCCCCCACGGGGTCAAGGGAGCTGAGCCTTTATTCCCCAGCACCCACCAGTCGTTACCTGGTTGCTCCTGGGAAAAGGGTGCGCCCTTGGGCAAAGAAGCTCTTGGCAGCTGAGGCAACCATCAGGAGGGGCTGCGTGCTGAGCAGCAGCTGGGGTGATGAATGGGGGGCTCGGGGTACCCACCATGTTCACTACAGTCCTGCCTACGGTTCACTACACTGTGCAGCTCAGATATGTTCTGGGAGCAGCTCCTTCGGGACTCTGCTGGGCCTCTTCCTGAGGGAACATAAAAGGAAGGTGAATGGGGTGAACTGCCTGTCCTTGTCCTGCAACTGGTCTCAAAGTTGCCAATGCTATTCACCTCCCTCTACTACCCATTCTGAGGTCCCCTCACCCTGGCTTGGCACCTCTGCTGGTCTAGGTAGCTTTTGCCTGATCGTGACCCAAACCCTCATCCCTGAGGGGTGTAAGTCCCTGGTCACCATGCCCTTCTCAGGCCATGGCCACTGCATTCACCAGCAAATTTGGTCAGAGGACCAAGAGGTGTCCAATCACATCGCTTGAGTGCCACGTAGATGCTTTCCTGCCCCATTACGTAACGGCAGCCCTGACCTCTGGTGAACAGGAGGTCACCCCTAACAGGATGGAGAGTACCTCACTTGCCTGCCAGTCTTGGAGTACAGAACTTCAAACGACTGTGCAGCAGCTATAGCTTGAAATCGAACAGTCCTCTTCCTTTGCCCCTGGTGGGTTTCCCCTGGGGAGTCAAGACTAAACCTGCAGAACCCAGAGGTGTCGGGAGAGAGAAACACAGATTTACTGGGAGGGGCGTCGGGAGTGATGGTAAGCAGGGCCACTCCTACTGCCACCTTTCGGTTCCCAGAGCCCTTAATTATCTATACTGGGGACACTGCATCCTGCAGTGGTCACTGATGTACAGTGTACACTGCAGCCTGGAGGCCACCTGAGCTCAGCCTGCTACCCACCACCCCACCACTCTGTTGGGCTGGCATTTCTGGGTGTGTGGCTGTGACGGAACCTGGGGGTCCCACGACCATGTGCCCACCGCAGCTCCTTTGTTGTAAAGTGGGTCCCTATATCCAGGGCGATGCTATGCAGGATTCTGTGTCAGTGGATCAAATGCTCTGTGAGCCTTGGATTACGGAGCTCACTGAGGCCCTGCGTATGGGAAAGGCCAACCCGTGCCTGGAATACGTGTGGATTCCAGTCAAGACGAATCACGGCACCTTTGGCAGCACAAGGGGTCCAGTATTGCCAACTAGCCCCCAGGTGACTGTTCTCAAAGTTCAGTACTATCGGGGACCCAGAGTTCGGTGTGTCATTGGAAATTCAACAAGAGGCAACGGCGAGATTGGCCCTGGTGAGTGGGAGCGCCATGCTGTTGGGCACACACGTAGCCTCCGCCCCAGCCCCATGGTCACTCCGTTAAAGAGCCCAAGTTGCCCGTACAGGGACAACAGGTGACAGAGGCTGGTGGATGTCACCTGGCCAGGTCATTCTTCCAGTTTTGTTCCTTCCTTCAACACTGCCGCAGGTAGATGCTCCCTGAGTCTGCTATTATTGTAATCTTCAGTTTTCTTTACTTCTTGTCAGCTAGTCCCATTACTAGTTAATAATGCTTTAAACTTTCCCTGTTCCAATGACTATAGGGTTTCTGTTCCCTGACCAGCCCATGTCTCATCCACTCCTTAACAGGCCCTGGTACCTCTTGGCCAGGTTATGTAGTGACTTAATGGCCAAAACAGGAGGTGGCAGTTCCTGAGGGAGGATGTGTTATTTCTCAAGATAGAACCCTCTTGCACTGTCTTCAAGCTGGGGGACTGGTGGGTAGAGAGAAGGGGGCTGGCCTTTAACAGAGAGGAGTAGCTACTTCTGCAGGTCCCAGAGGTACCTGGGATTCAAGACTTGAATGCACCAATCAAGACGTCCCCATCCTGCATCTCAGGGTCAGGTCCCTCTTCCTGGTGAAGGCCCTGACCTTGAGGTAGAACACCCGCCAGGGCTGAGCATCCGACCTCCTCTGGAGCTCTACCAGCCTTACTAGGCTGGGGGTGGGGGGGCAGCCTGTGACTGCAGGTGGTCTCTTCACAGGCTAGCAGGTGAGCCCTCTGGCTATCACATTTACCCTTTAATTGCTAATTAACCACCCTTGGCCTTTGTCTTTTTCCAAGGGACCCAGCCACAGCCACCAATGCCATTCTCTTCCATTGCCCTATTCTTTTCAAATACATAGTACTGCCCAGCAGCTTGCACAGCTGCTTGCACCGGTATGCCAGACCAGCCACCCCTAGTAAAAGCTTTAACTGCACCGCTGCCGTCCGTATTTCACCTACAACTTGTGATGAAGTCATCAGTGCCAGCCCGCCTAAGGGTGACCAAATTCCAAAATGCCATGTCTGCTTTCTCAGACCACTACTGGCACCAACTGCACAGATCAAGTTCCCTGGTGACCAGACTGAGCTTTTCCTGCAAACGTTTACTTGGGGACGCTCTTCGAGAGCAGAAGGACTGAGGGAGTGGAAGCTCAAATGTGATACAGTTGCAACAAAGCCCTCAGCCAATCCCATCCAAGGAGGCAGAGGTCTGGGTGGCACAACATAGCCACACACACACAAGCTATAATTACTATCATGAAAAAAACATAAAAGGCATACGCTAGGTTGTTAACATGGGGAAGCAATAAGGGGAGATGTTTCAACAAAGAAAAAGCCTGAACTAAGAAAACAATGTACATATAAACCCTTTCACTGTGTGTGTGTGTGTGTGTGTGTGTGTGTGTGTGTGTGTGTGAGTGAATACGTAAAAAAAAAAATTTTTTTTAAATAAATTTATTTATTTATTTTTGGCTGCTTTGGGTCTCCATTGCTGCGCGTGGGCTTTCTCTAGTTGCAGTGAGCGGGGGCTACTCTTTGTTGCAGTGCACGGGCTTCTCATTGTGGTGGCTTCTCTTGTTGTGGAGCACAGGCTCCAGGCATGCGGGCTTCAGTAGTTGTGGCACGCGGGCTCAGTAGATGTGGCTCGTGGGCTCTAGAGCACAGGCTCAGTAGTTGCAGCACACGGGTTTAGTTGCTCCGCGGCATGTGGGATCTTCCCGGACCAGGGCTTGAACCCATGTCCCCTGCATTGGCAGGTGGATTCTTAACCAGTGCACCACCAGAGAAGTCCCCCGCCCCCAATTTTTTTTTAATGTGGGATTATGGACTTTGTTTTTGGTATTTCTGTTTAAAAAAAAAAAACTTTTTCTGAAGTAGTACAAACAAAAAAAGACCCCCCAAAATGTTGAGGAAAATACAACATAAATAATGAAATAGTAAAGTCCTTCATATATGTTTTATATGTCTGTAGAAAGCTCTTACAAATCGGTAAGAGCTGAATTCACAGATCAACCCACCTGTGGCAGCATCAAAGATGAGACCACCTTTGCCTGCCTTCAGAAAGCTCAAAACATACCAAGAGTTAAAGCATTATGCAAATAACCCAAAACTACATGACGGGAAATTCTCTAAACTGAGTTGCAAATGAATCAAACGCAGTTTACTTCCAATAAGGCATTCTGGTAATGAAGTATCATTTGAGCAGAAATTTGTAAAATGTTATAATTTCACCACTCAGAGTCGTGTACGAAGGAGAGAAAGAAAAGGTAAGCAGAGGATGAAGCCAGGAAACGACGCGTGTTTGGAAGTTAGAGTCAAATCTGAACAGGAACTAATCCCTTGTCGGTCGCATCATTTGCAAACATTCTCTCCCATTCTGTGGGTTGCCTTTTTGTTTTGTTTGTGGCTTCCTTTGCTGTGCAAAAGCTCCTGAGTTTAATTAGGTCCCATTTGTTTATTTTTGTTTTTATTTCCATTACTCTGGGAGAAGGATCAGAAAAGATATTGCCGTAGTTTATGTCAAAGAGTGCCCTGCCTATGTTTTCCTCTAAGTTTTATAGTATCTAGTCTTACATTTAGGTCTTTAATCCACTTTATTTTTGTGTATGGTGTTAAAGAATACTCTAGTTTCATCCTTTTACATGTAGCTGTCCAGTTTTCCCAGCACCATCTATTGAAGAGACTATCTTTCCTCCATTGTATAGTCTTGCCTCCTTTGTCATAGATTAATTGACCACAGGCGCATGGGTTTACTTCTAGGCCTTCTATCCTGTTCCTTTGATCTATATTTCTGTTTTTGTGCCACTATCATACTGTTTTGATGACTGTAGCTCTGTAGCATAGTCTGAAGTCAGGGAGCCGGATTCCTCCAGCTGAGTTTTTCTTTCTCAAGATTGCTTTGGCTATTCAGGGTCTTTTGTGTCTCCATACAAATTTTAAGATTTTTTTATCTAGTTCTGTGAAAAATGCCATTGGTAATTTGACAGGGATTGCATCGAGTCTGCAGATTGCCTTGGGTACCAGTGGGGAAGGGTGGTGGGGGGAGAGACAGATTCGGAGTTTGGGATTGACATGTACACACTGCTGTATTTAAAATAGATAACCAAAAAGGACCTGCTGTAAAATTAATTAATTAAAAAAAATCTGAATGGGGCATAAAGAGAAGGAAAGTGATGGGACATTAAGACTTAAAGGGCAGGCAAGGGCCAGGCTGCACTGTAAGAAAACAAGGGGATGTTTCTACAGATAAATTCTGCAGAGAGCAAGGACAAGAGCTGAGCTAATCCCAGTGACTGTTCAAAGGCAGGAGCAAAGTGGCAATAAATTGACGGCAAACAGCAATTAGGAAACTTCTGCAAATTCTCAAGTGAGAAGGAATGAAGGCTTGAATTAGAGCGGTGGGAATTGGAATCCAACACCTGGCAGAGTTTGCTAAGTGACTGGACATACGGATTTTATGTTTATTTGATAGAAATAAAAATGTTTATCCACATTATTCTTGACCAGAATGAATATAATCAAAATAAATCTATTTTGTCATTTAGCTTTATGTTATCTGTCCGTGAAATTACAAAGATTTCCACTAGATGGTGGGAATAAAGACACACTTCACATTAATGAACTGGATTTTGACAGATATTTACCCTGAGGAGCCTTACACCTGTATTAATTTATAATATCTGGGCTTCCCTGGTGGCGCAGTGGTTAAGAATCCGCCTGCCAACGCAGGGGACACGAGTTCGAGCCCTGGTCTGGGAAGATCCCACATGCCGTGGAGCAACTAAGCCCGTGTGCCACAACTACTGAGCCTGCGCTCTAGAACCCACGGGCCACAACTACTGAGCCCACATGCCACAACTACTGAAGCCCGTGTGCCTAGAGCCCATGCTCCACAACAAGAGAAGCCCCTGCTCGCCACAACTAGAGAAAGTCCACGTGCGGCAATGAAGACCCAACGCAGCCAAAAATTAAATAAATAAATAAATAAAATAAATGGCCCTTTAAAAAAATATATGTAATGTCTATAGAACTATTCTTATTTTACTAGAAAAAAAACATATTCACCCCTAAGCTCTATTAAGTTAAAAACAATTCTGGATAAATGTGTACCAGAAAACGTTATTTGATTTCTATAGGTACTTAGGCAAAATACAGAGATGTAGTCTAATAAACATGTGCTTAATCAAATGCACAATGTTATACATAGCACCAGGCCAGCTGACAACCTTGAAATCACCCTGAAAAATCTTCCTTCCCCAGTATTTCCCAAAGACTTTCAGTGGCATTACTAAACACTAAAATGACAATGTAAATTCAAGTCTGATGAACCCAATTCTGAATCTAGTTTAAAGGTGTAAGAGTTAAGGTAAAACCCTAAGCCACAGTCACAAAAGACCCACCCACACAGTGGTTTAAACCACAAAAGTTTATTTCTCTCTCTTGTTCTGAGGCGAGTGGTCTCAGCTGGTGGAGCAGCTGTTTCATGAAGTCACTCTGGACCCGGGGTCCCTCCAGCACGTTGGTCCACAGTCCTCTAGGACACTGTTATCATTTGCAGGTTGGAAAGGAGTCGTTTTGGGTTCCAACTGGATGGAAGGAAAGAGGCCAGCTGGGAAGCAAGTCAGGTGTCTTCGGGACTGCCCTGGCAACAGCACACCCTGCTGACAGGAACCTGCCACTTGGCCACACCTGGCTGCAAGGACACTGAGCCATGTCATCTGCTGGCATGCCTCCGAGGAGGATGGATGGACTCTGGTGTGGCGGACAAGTAATCTCTGCCAAAAAGGTCTTTGGAGCAATGTAAAACGCCCTCATATGATTAGGAAGTGGAAAGTGGCTGCCATAAAAGTCAGCATAATGGTTACCTTTGAGCAGGAAGAGTTTTGAGAAGGATATTTTGAGATATTGGCAATGTATGTGGTAGTTACATGATATCCTCTTTATATTAACTCATTAAGTTGTATTTTAAGTTTTTGCATCTTTTTTTCACAGCAAAGGATTTTTAAAAATAAAGACCAACCTTGCTGCAAGAAGATACACACTGTCCAGTTCTTACTGGGTGTGTATACCTCTGTCAGTCTAGCAGATCAGAAAATTAGATCCCAAAGTGACGTATAACATTGTTTGGTTTTACTTAATACATGTTTGTAAAAGAAAATATTTGTACTTTATTTCCATTGATTTCTAAGTTCAATTTCGCTATTTATCTGGTATGAAATGGGCTTTCAGAAATGAAATGCTGATTTACGATTTTATTTATAAGAGAGAAGGATTTGACATAACAGCTCAGCATGTGACAAGAGTCCAGGAATCAATTCAGGTTCAGCATCATTCATTCACCACAACCCACCAGCAATCCAACTTTAACTCAGATTTGTATGAAATAAGAATAAAACTGGTGGGACTGTGTGGCAGACAGACTCTAAGGTCCCACAAGCCCTGCCTTCTAGTATTCATGCCCTTGTGTAACCCCTTGAGTGTGGGTGGGACTTACTTCTAACCAAAAGAATATACAGCAACGGTGACAGAATGTGATTACCTTACATAGGAGTGTAATGTCAGTCTTGCCAGGGACACTCTCTTGCCGGCTTTGAAAAAGCAAGCTGCAATAATGTAAAGCTGCCCACGGAGAGAATCACATGGAAACGAACTGAGGGTGGCTTCTAGCCAACCATCACCAAGAACCAAGACCCTCAGTCCAAGAGCCTACAAGGCGGCTGAATTCTGCCCACAACCATGTGAGCTTACAAGCAAATACGTCCCATTTCGAGCCTCAGATGAGCCCCCAGCCCTGACTGGCACCTGCACTTCAGCCCTGCAGAGGACCCAGCTAAGCTGTGCCCAGGCTCCTGACCCACAGCAACTATGAGGTAACAAATATGTGTTGTTTTAACTCACTTAAGTTCATAGTAAGAGTGTGACACAGGAACAGATATAATCTTTGTGAAAATTCCACTCTTTTTTTCAAGTCCAAGAACACTTGACAGAAAATACCTTATCTTCTCAATAAATTTATGAAAACTAGGATTTTAACAGGGTATTTTAAGAGCATGACAAGACAAGGGCTGACTACCATAAATTTTTCTCAACAGAGACTCACATTACTGCTTCCAGAGGCATTTTATTATTTTATCAGTTTTTGAAGGTAAGTATATTTTGAACTCTGTCAAGTGCACACTGCTCTTTTATTTTGGAAAGCAAGTATACAGAATAAAGGAGAAGGCTCTTTGATTTTTTAAAATTTATTTATTTATTTATTTATTTATTTTTGGCTGTGTTGGGTCTTCGTTGCTGACTTCCATAACAAGGGCAACAGATGCCTGAATATGAATAGACTGAAATGTTAAGCGTTACTGTATCTTAATCGACAAACTGCATTTATAACAGCTTTTGCACTATTTGTTAATACTTCTCAATTATTTCATCTCAATATAATTAATTATATCTCACTCACTTACAACCTACTCTGTAGAAGAGAAAAACAAATGATTGGTCCAGACTTACAATTCAAAATAAATCTGCTTTGCTAGTAAAAACAAACAAACACACCTGGCCTCCTCTAATTGGGACTCCGAGCCCGGGCTATTTCTGGCCCTGGCGCGGCTCCAAGAAGGCACCCGCATTTGCTACCGGCGGCGGCGGCGGCGGCGGCGGCGGGGCCAGGCCGGTCCTCAGCGACCAGCCCCGTCGCTCCCGGCAGCCCGGAGAAATACCCCGCGGGGGCCTGGGCGGCGAGCACGCGGCGGCGGCGGTCTCTGAGCGCCTCTGCTCTCTCTCCCGGTTTCAGATCCGCATTTGCTACCAGCGGCGGCGGCGGCGGCGGAGCCAGGCCGGTCCTCAGCGCCCAGCACCGTCGCTCCCGGCAGCCCGGAGCGCGCACCGCAGGCCGGCGGCCGAGCTCGCGCATCGCAGCCGTCGCTCCTCCTCCACCTGCTCTGCCGACAAGGGAAGATGAGCGAGTCGAGCTCGAAGTCCAGCCAGCCCTTGACCTCCAAGCAGGAAAAGGACGGCACTGAGAAGCGAGGGCGGGGCAGGCCGCGCAAGCAGCCTCCGAAGGAGCCCAGCGAAGTGCCAACACCGAAGAGACCTCGGGCCGACCGAAGGGGAGCAAAAACAAGGGCGCTCCCAAGACCCGGAAAACCACCACAAACAACTCCACGGAGGAAACCAAGGAGCAGACCCAGAAACCCGGAGAAGGAGGAAGAGGAGGGCATCTCGCAGGAGACCTCAGAGGAGGGGCAGTGGCCGTGCGTGCCGCCCGCTCCCTCACCGAGGAGCACTTTCCTTCTGGGACTGGACAGCTCCGCTCCGCCCCCACCCCTTCCCCAGGCTCTCGTGTCACCGCCACCCACCTGCGCCCTCACCACCGCAGGACACAGCCCACCAGCCGCCGCCGCAGGGCCCCCGGGCCCGAGTCGGGAACAGTTTCCTTTGATTTCAGGTCCCAGCGACCCCTGACCCACACGCCTGACTTCCCACTTAGCTGCTCCCGCGCTGCTGCATCCCCACTCCCTCAGCGTGGGGACCTTGCTGGCTGGGCTCTTGGTTTCGGGGTCCCTTCTAATCCCCGACTCTTCCCTCTGGCTTCCTATTAAGGGGCCTGGGAGGGCTCCCCTGGCCTTAAAAAGGGGCCCAAGCCCCATCTCATTCTGCCATGCCCCACTCCCACTGTACTAGCGGCAGCAGGTGTGGCCCCTCGAGAGGGGTGATTGGCCCGATGCCCCCAACCAAGCTGTGTCTCACCAGGGGTGGCTCACACCCCCTTTGCTTCCTTCCCACCTTGCCTAGTCCCTGCAGTAGTTGGGCCGCCCCCTTGGGGGCACAGGAAGGCAGGCAGGACGGCTTTAAGCCCCCTCCCCGCTCTAAGCAGGCTCCAACCTACCTTGCCCTCACCCTGGAATCCAGTGCAGTGGTGAAAATGCAGAGTCACCTTTATCCAGGTGAGGCCCAGGAGGCCTGGGCTCCCGGTGGCAGCCACTTAAGGCGGGCTAGAGCCACTCCCTGTCCCTGTCTGCTTCCACTCTAGACCTCGGTTTCCCCTTCCTTCCCTCGCTCAGGGAACTAATAACAAGGAGCTAGCCTTGCCCACCCCCACCCTTTTGCTCCTCCCCACCCCCCAAGGTTCTGGTTCCATCTTTCCTCGGTTCACAAACTACCTCTGGACAGTTGTGCTATTTTTTTGTTCACTGTTTCGTTCTTAGACATCCGTCACTGCTGCTGCTACCAGCGCCAAATGTTCATCCTCATTGCCTCCTGTTCTGCCCATATCCCCCTCCTCCAAGATGCTGTTGGGGGAAGGGGCCTGGGGCAAAGCAGGCTGGGTTACCAACTACCCCAGTCCCAGGGAAGGTGGGGCCCTGCCCCTAGGATGCTGCAGCAGAGTAAGGAGGGGGGGCCTGTGTTGACCATCGGGTGTAGGGGACACCTTCTCCCCCCGTTCTGTCAGGGAGGAGGTAGCCATTATTTGTCCCAGCCTGGGGCTGCCCCCTCTGGTTTCCTATTTGCAGTTACGTGAATAAAAAAATATCCTTTAAAAAAAAAACAGGGGTGGGATAGGGAGGGTGGGAGGGAGGGAGACGCAAGAGGGAAGAGATATGGGAACATATGTATATGTATAACTGATTCACTTTGTTGTAAAGGAGAAACTAACACACTATTGTAAAACAGTTATACGCCAATAAAGATGTTAAAAAAACAAAACAAAACAAAACACACACACACCTGGTATTCCAACCATTTCAGTCACACTTGTGAGCATATGTCACTGCTTTTACTATTATATCATATGTCATAAACATATGTACACAGATCCACTGATCTGTCACGTAACAGTTTATACATTTCTACAGCAGTATAATACACATACTGTCAAGAACACTTCTCTTGTCCACCACAAATAAGCAAATACAGGTTCAATGACCTGAGAGCTAAGGGTTTAGAAACGGGCACTATGAAAGAGCCCATCTCTTTTGAAGTTACTTAAACAGCTGATCCAGATTCTAAGGGAATGTTTGGCAGAAATGCCTGAAACAACGAAGAGAGTGTCACATTTTCAAAGCAGTAAGGGCTAAGAGAATATAAAATGTAGTGAGCAGAAGCTCAGTCATCACTGAATGAGAGTAAAACAAGGGGAAGCTGGACTGTTTGTAGGCAGGAACTTCCCTACACAATAATAAGTTCTATAGAAAAACTCTGCTACATTTCATTTTGTGAAAATTAATAAGGAGAAGGCTCACTAAAATGGAGTTGGGAGGCCAGAAGGGGGAGCTCTCATGCAGTACCACTCAAAGTCAGCAGGAGGAAGAATCAACAGGAAAGAATCATCAATTACAGGTCCCCACAGGAAAAGATGTACAGGGCATCTCCTACAAGAAATCCACTTCCCCAGCAACTCAGCCAGAAACCATCAGCACTTTGAACTCTCACTTTTCTCCAATGGACTTTGATTCAAAACAACCCCTGCCAACATCCACCTTTTTCTCTATAAAGTGTTCCTCTCCTTTGTTAGACTTGCCTTTTGGCCTTTGTATAGCATGCTTGTCCCAAATTGCAATTCTCTGCTATTCTCGAGTAAACCCATTTTTGCTGGTAAAATAACTCTTTCATTTTTTCTTTTTTTTGCGGTACGCGGGCCTCTCACTGTTGTGGCCTCTCCCGTCGTGGAGCACAGGCTCAGCAGCCATGGCTCACGGGCCCAGCCGCTCCGCGGCATGCGGGATCCTCCCGGACCGGGGCACGAACCCGTGTCCCCTGCATCGGCAGGCAGACTCTCAACCACTGCGCCACCAGGGAAGCCTAACTCTTTCATTTTTAAGGTCAATGATTTTCAAAACTTAGTCTTAAGAATAATTAAGACTCACGGTAACAAAAACTATGAAGGTTCATAAAAATTACTCACTCTTTTCACTCTCTCTCCAATTCTTAGACTCCACTAAATCACCTGAATGCATAGCAGACATAATCTTCTGAGCAACACTGGAGAGTGGTATCTTACAGAGGTCAAAGCCTACAAATGCCTCGTCATTTTCCATTTTCACAAAATCCTAAACATAAGATAAACATAATACCCATATATTAATTTTGAGACTTCAAAATAAGAAACAAGTCATGTAAAAATTTTTATGTAGAGACATTCATAAAAATTACTATATTCACCACTGCAGGAAATAGATATTAATTGTCCCCATAACACAGATAAGACAGTAAGAAGAAAGTGAAACATTTAGAGGCTCAACTGGGTATTATGGTAAATAGACAACAAAGTAAAGAATGCATCTCCAATCTTGAAGCAAGCAATCTACTCAAATATTTCCTACTTCCTGAGGTTTGAAACAAATGGCTATTATAATCTTCAAACATACAGATCTAGTAACATAAAAATTATTTTTAACTGACTTGGGTTATTATGACTGACACATAACCTAACATCCTTTCACTTGCACTGCTGGGCTGTACTGGCCCACTGGGCTGAGCAGGTGAAGGTCTAGAAGGGACAGTGCAAATCATCGAGTAGCTGGTAATACATCTAATGTATCTGGCACTAATCTAAACAGAATTTGCTGTTTCATGAACCAGAAAACCAGGGGACATTTTCCCACATTACTGGAGAGGAAAAAATTTCAGGTAAATTCTCAATTCCAAGGTAGGGCAGAGGGAAATCAGGAACAAACAAAGGTCACCTGTGAGGAGTTCATAACAAAATCTTAGGCAAAACTTGTTGCTACAAATTTTTCAAGCATATTAAGATCTACTTAACAAATACAAAATTTGAAAAATGTACAAATACAATAATTAGCAAAACATATTTGTCCAAAATTGTCAAGGCCCATATGCCACTTAAGCATACCCATTTTCTGATGGTTATAGCTAAAAAACTCCATAAAGATCACCTAAAATGTGAAGTTTTTAGACAGGCATTCCACATTACAAGCAGGTAATACATTTCTGGAGCAGTAATATTTCTTGAAAGTAGTGTCTAAATCTTCTCTTTTCTCCATAAAGCGTACTTAGTATGTAACAGAGGTCACATATAAACCAGGCACTCCAGAATCATTTGATGTAATAACTGAATAATAAGCTACTTCAAATTACTTTACCTCAACTCTTGAAATAATTTCTAATTGTCCAAATACTACATTTGTATCCCAACCAATAGAATCCAACACTTAGGTATTTTCACTCCTAAGAAACTGATTAAAATAGTGTTATACATCATCTGAGCAACCACTTCTATGGAACTTTGAAATTTCATTTTGAAAGACATTCATTATATGTAAGACAGACTGAAGTCAAAGCACTGCTGAGATCTGTCCTGCAAGTATGTTGAATCCCTAGGACCCAACCGCTAAAATGAGCAATGGCCAATGGAGACTTGACATTCTTTGTGGTACAAGCAGGAACATTAAAATAGTCTCGAAGTCTACAGCAGGGAATTATGGGTGAATACAGTTTGAGTGGCAGAATTTCACTTCATAGACAAATATGAGGGGACTTAACTATTCCATTTATTAAGGTCTACAGCTTTAACAATGCTGATTCAAAGTCCTACAAATTTTTTAAAATATTTAACAGCAGAAATTTCTATCTCTAAAAAAAAAAAAGAGAGATACAATTAACTCTGTAAAAAATATCTGCATTATATGATAATGCTTTTTCCCTGTAACTTAAAAGTTACCAGGACTAAGTGCCACCAAGCAAATGTTCAAGTCATAAAAAGCACTGGTACTTTGAACAAACATATAATAAACCAAATTGATATAATACTTGAATTCATTAAATGAAATGTTCCATTGACCTCAAATTTAAAATTTTCAGCTATATTCTATATATTCTAGATATCTATATTCTATATAGCTATATTCTCCTCCTAATATATAAAATATTAAAACACAGCACGTGCAGTAAAGATTTCATTTTCAATCTTCAAGACCAACAGCCTTAATCTTTGACTGGTTTTCTAAATTCTCCACAATATCTTTCAGATAATCTTCATCTTTTAAAAAATATACATATAATTCTCTTTCCATTTGATGCAGTTTATTAGATGCCAAAATTTTTCTTTTTGTCTTCACATCAGCAAGAATATCAGTAAGAAGATGATTTAGCTTATTTAGTTGAGATCCAACTTGATGAAACTGCTCCATTAACTCCTAAAAGGAAAATAATAATGCTTTTAATTCAAGAGCTCTATTCATACTACCAATTATAAATTTAAAATGTAATTTACATAAGAAGAATCTAAATGATATAATGATTATTCCCACAATCTCAACAATAAATGAACCTCAATTAAAAATCCATGGCAGGGGGTACTTCCCTGGTGGTCCAATGGTTAAGACCCCGAGCTTCCACTGCAGTGGGGGGCGGGGGGAGTTCCATCCCTGGTTGGGGAATTAAGATCCCACATGCCGCGGGCCCCGGGCAAAAAAAAAAAATCCATAGCAGGATTAATAAAAAGTCTATGTATTGATAAGATCCATTGCAACAACTTCCTATAGGCAATTTTAAGTGATTCAAAGCAAACTCCTACTCCCTGAAGAGTACTTGATATGTAAACTGTTCTGCATATTCATACATTCAACAAATATTACTGAATGCCCGCCACGCACCAAGCACTGTTTCAGAGTCTACAAATAGAAGAATGAGCACCATTTCCTTCATGGAACTTACATTCTGCTTAAGTAATCAAACCTTGTTTTAGCCTAAACTGTTTACTCTCGACATCACAGGTACTGAGAAGACCTTGAAATGAAGCAATTACCAATATAAAAGAATAATCTTAACAAAAATCTCATTTTTCTTTTTTCACACTGTTACAGAAGATGGAACTATATATGACATTCAACAATCCTGACTTACCATGTAATTCTTCTCAAAAACCTAGACATGCTGGACCCTTCACATTTAATAACTGAAATTCCTCACTTCTTAACATTAAAAGCAGTTTATTAACAAGTTTCCATGGCTTTCTAGTCATGTATTCTACTCCTATAATTTTTCAGCCAGTATTACCAAAGAGGTCCTCAGAAAATCTGTAGCTGTAACTACACCTCAACCTTCCACAGCCTCTCAGCATGGTCCACAGCATGGTAATCACCTGGGGGAGTTTGTTAAGAATAGTTTCCTGCACCTCATTCCACACTAAATCACTCTGCGACAGGGCCAGAAGCTACATTTCAACAGGCTCCTTGGTGATTCTAACGTACAAATTCATGAATAACAGCTTCACACCTGTCATAAATGCCAGTTCCAGAGAGTATTTCTTTAACTACATTAAAAAAAAAAAAAAATCAAGTAATACCCACATTAAGCAGTCTCTCTTTGAGGAAAAACTGTAAACTTGAATACAATGAGAAACATCTAACCTTTAGTTTCAATACTAAAGAGCTTAACAGTTACTAAAATAATACTCCTACAAATACTGAAAAATATTCAACTTCATTAATAAAAATGCAAGTTAAAATTCATATGGATGACACTTTATACCTCACTGGGATAGGGAAAAACATTAAATAATGATACCCAATGACATTATAGTGAAATCACCATATTTTAGTGATTCTAGGATGGAATCTTTCACATTTTAATATAACTGAAATCAACATGCACTGTACAATCAAGAGCATCATGTAACTGTTATTGACCAGACACTCATTAGAAGCACTTTATCACCAATATTTTATTTTTTGCCATGCCACAAGGCTCGCAGGATCTTAGTTCTCCCAACCAGGGACTGAACCTGCGCCGCCTGAAGTGGAAGCGCCAAGTCCTAACCACTGGACCGCCAAGGAATTCCCTCACCAATACTTTTTTTAAATTTTTTATTGCGGTAAGAACACCTAACATGAGATCTCCCCTCTTAAATTCAGGAGTACAATACGGTATTGTTAACTACAGGCACAATGTTGTATAGCAGATTGCTAGAACTTGTTCATTTTGCATAACTGAAACTTTATACCTGTTGATCAACAACTTCCCATCCCTGGCCACCACCATTCTACTCTGTGCTTCTAATAAATCTATTTTAGATAGCTCATATAAGTGGAATCATGCACTATTTCTTCGTGACTGGCTTATTTCACTTAGCATAATCTCCTCAAGGTTCACCCATGTTGTGGCATTTTGCAGTTCTTTTTTTAAGGCTGAAGAATATTCCATTTTATGTGTATACTATATTTTCTTTATCCATTCCTCCACTGATGGACTTTTAGGTTGTTTCCACAGCTTAGCTATTATGAGTAAGTGCTGCGATGAACATGTGAGTGCAGACATCTCTTTAATATCCTGTTTTCATTTCCTTTGGATATATACCCAGAAGCAGGATTACAGGATCATAACAGTAGTTCTATTTTTAAAAATTTTGAGGAAATTCCAGTTTTCCACAGCAGCTGCACCATTCTGCATGCCCACCAAAAATGTACAAGGGGGCTTCCCTGGTGGTGCAGCGGTTGAGGGTCCGCCTGCCGATGCAGGGGACGCGGGTTCGTGCCCCGGTCCAGGAGGATCCTGCATGCCGCGAAGCGGCTGGGCCCGTGGGCCATGGCCGCTGCGCCTGCGCATCCGGAGCCGGCGCTCCGCAGCGGGAGAGGCCACAGCAGTGAGAGGCCCGCTTACCGCAAAAAAAAAAAAAAAAAGTACAAGGGTTCCAACTTCCCCACATCCTCACCAATCCTCGTCTTTTGGTCTTTGATAACAGTCATCCTAACAGGCGTAAGTTGTTATCTCACTGTGGTTCTGATTTGCATTTCCCTGATAATTAGATAATCGAACATCTACTCATAAACCTGTTGGCCATCTGTATGTCTTCTTTGGAGAAATGTCTATTCCAGTCCTTAGCCCATTTTAAAATCAGGTTATTAAGTTTTCTGCTATCACCAACATCCTTGATGTATAATGTGGAAAAATATTAAAAGTACTTTGAGTCAAGAAATAACATAGAAGTGGACACTAAATGTGAAGCTTTAGAAACACCTTAACCATTTTAATTGACTTTTTCCCTTTTAATGTATATTCAAAAGTGATATGATAAAAACCTATGCGTACCCACACCTAAAAGGTATCTTCTAATAGGCATGAAATAAAAATTCTAAATAAGGAAGTACTGTGTCAGTTTAACTGAAAGTTTTTTCTTTCTTAGAAATTCATGAAATTATGGTGTATCATATGATAAGTGGTGTCTAGCAGACATTTAATAGTGCTGGTGGCATTGTAAATAGGTACAACTCCTTTGAAAAGCAATATGGCAGTATCAAAGGCCAAAAAATAATGTGTATACCCAAGAAATCCAATAATTCTACTTCTAAGAGTTCATCCAAATGAATGTATTAAAAAAAAAAAGTACCCAACAACAAAAAGCTATATACACAAGATATACATGATCTCATTCAAGAGCAAACAAAAGAAAAAAATGAAGACTATCAAAATACCCGAAAATGGTGGACTGGTTACACAAATTATGACACAGTAATTAAATCAAGAGTATTATAAACATTAAAAATTAAAATCATTTAGCATGGAAATGTTTATTTCATAATGCTAAGTATAAAGGAAGAACATGAAAGATAAATTAAGTAAAGGAAAAAAGCATCCACCTTGCAAATACTAACCAAAAGAAAGATAGCATAGGAATATTAATATCAGACAAGAGAATATTAACACAAAAATCACAACACAGGGTCATTATATAATGCTCAACGGTTCAATTAACTGCAATTTAAATCTACCAGAATAATTCACTGCGATTTTAAATCTGGATGTAACTTATAAAATAAACTCAAATATAAAGAAAAAACCGACAGAACTACAAGGAGAAATTTTCAAATCCACCATCATGGGATTTTTACATAATTGTCTAAAAGATCAAGAAGATAAAAATCACTAATAGGAGACTTTAAAAAACTAATCACAAATATCACTTCACATCCATTAGGATGACTTTTACATATTTTTTAAAAAGGGAAAATAACAAGTGTAGGCGAGGACATGGAGAAACTGGAACCCTGGTGCAGTTGCTGTAGAAATGTTCAGCAGTTCCTCAGAAAGTTAAACACAGACTTACCACATGGCTCAGCATCCACTCCTAGGTATATACCCAAGAGGAATGAAAACAGGGACTCAAATACTTGTACAACAATGTTCACAGCAGCATTATTCACAACAGCCAAAAGGTGTAAACAACCCAAGTGTCTATCAAACAGATGAACAGATAAAATGTGATGTATACACACGATGAAATACTCAGCCCCAAAAAGGAATAAAATTCTCACTCCTCATGCAATATGGATGATACTTAAGGACATTATGCTAAAATAAGCCAAACACAAAAAGGACAAATATTATACAATTCTACTTACATGAAGTACCTAGAGTAGGCAAATTCATAGAGACAGAAACTGGAATAGAGTTACCAGGGATGGGGGAAAGGAGGAATGGGGAGTTAATATTTTACAGGCACAGAGATTGGCCCATTTGGGATGAGGAAAAAGTTCTGGAAATGTATGGTGTCATGGTTGCACGACACTGTGAATGTATTTAATGTCACTGAATTGCACACTTTAAAATGGTTAAAATTGTAAATTTTACACTTTGTGTATTTTACCACAGTAAAAAAATTATTTAAAAAAACTAATCATAAGCCTTCTTATTTCAAGAAAGTAAGCTAGTTACTCAGATCAATTCTTCCACAGGAAAAAATGTGAAAGGTGAAATGAAGTACTTAAAGAGTCAAACAAAACAAAAGCTTCCTAAAAGCAACAAAAAGATAACAAGACATTAAAAGAAACTACATGTCCATAAAACAATGCAGATAGGTAAGGGAGCCCAGGAGGTGCTTTACTCAATTGCCAATCTTGGAAAATCAGAATCCATGATTACTGAGACTCACAAGATGAGTGGGAGAAAAATCAAAGTCCAAGGTCCACAGAAGGTGGGAAGTCAAACAGGAGACTCTCTTCATAATAAACTAAGGACTCAAAGGACACCAACAATCTTAAGATTGGGATGGCCAGAGGTGGAAGAGCCCTTGGTTAGAATTACAGCCCAGATAGGAGTCACCTGGGTCCTTCAAAAACAGAGTTTGAACCCAGTTTATGGTTCAGAAGTGGTGGTGCCCAAAATATCTAACAAAACATACATGAAGGCAGAAGGCATTGAAGGATCCTTTATCTCATAATGTCAGAGGGTCCCTTCACCAGAAAGATACTGATTTTAAACCTGTATGCCTCAATAAATGGTGATGGGACAATTTGGTTATTCATAGGGAAAAAATAAAATGAGAACTCTACCTCTCATGTCACACATAAAAATAAACTCCTGGTGGATTAAAGAACTGAACTTGAACAGCATAACTTTAAGATAAAGTAAAGGGGACTATCATTATGACGTTAAGGGCAAACCTGCACAAGGTATAAAAAAGGGCAAACCATAAGAGTGATAAATGACATGACATTAAAATCTCACAAAAAAAACAGCCAAAATTAAACTAACAGGAAACAGTAAAAAAGAAAAAAACAAGCCACAAATAGGGAGCAAATATACATAACACACATCACTGACAAAGGACTGGCATTTGAAATACATAAATAACTCCTACTGAAAGGGGGTTCAACCTCCCCAACCATCAGAGAAATGCAAATTACAATCTCAACGGGACGCTATTTTACATCTCTACAGAGTGAGAGAAAATTATAAATCAGACAGTGCTATGTGATGAAAAGGATATGGATACAGAGCATCTCTTAAACAACGCTGGTACAATATGGTACAACCCCCTTAGAAATCAGTTTGATGTACACTGTAAAACTGAACCTGTTATCTAGTAATTCCACGCCTGTGTGAGCGGACAGCGAGTGGTGTGTGTGTGTGTGTGTGTGTGTGTGTGTGTGTGTGTGTGTGTGTGTGTGTGTGTAGGCATGCATCTATAAGACATGCAACAAGACTATACATAGCAGCATGATCTACAACGGCAAAAACTGGAAATAATCTAAATGTCTGTCAATAGAACAGATAATTGTGGAATTTCACATAAGAGAATACTAACTATACAAAAGAGAAAACTATAAATGAGCTATAGCTTTACAAATATCAACATGGATGAATCTCAAAATCATATTAAGAAGCAAGCAAGCTACTAAAGAATACATTAATACAAGCTATATAAAGTTCAGAAACATACAAAACTAAATAACACATGGTCTGTATTATAAATAAAAGAAAGCGAATGACAAAATTAAGCGTAGTAGTTACTTCTTGAAGAAGAGAGGGGAATGCTATTAGGAGGAGCACGCTATTACTAAGTGTACACAGGATTTTAGCGATATAAGGGCAATCCTCTATTTACTAAGATAGGTGAAAATAACACAAGGGTGGTTTTAGTTTTCCTAATTCTTAGCATAAACATTACATATCCTTCTACATCTGAAATATTTCAAAAATTTTTAAAATTCTGTGTACACTGATCAAAACTATCTGAAAAATATATTTATATGTTTTTATATGAATAAAAATGAGATATGAAAATGTTATCATTAGGGCAATGGGATATGGAGTAATATTTTCCTCATGTTAACATTTTCTTTAGCATCTTTTACAATGAACCCTATTTTTTTTTTTTTTTTTTTTTTTTTTTGTGGTACGCGGGCCTCCCTCTGCTGTGGCCTCTCCCGTTGCGGAGCACAGGCTCCGGACGCGCAGGCTCAGCGGCCATGGCTCACGGGCCCAGCCGCTCCGCGGCATGTGGGATCCTCCCAGACCGGGGCGCGAACCCGGTTCCCCTGCATCGGCAGGCGGACGGGCAACCGCTGCGCCACCAGGGAAGCCCCAAGAACCCTATTTTTTAAAGTATTTTTAATTACTATGGCATGCACCCACCTGATCACTAAGCAAAAGCTGATTTCCTCCTTGATACAAAGCATCACAAAGCATGTCCACTTCATTATTTAGTTTGGACAGAAAGAAAGAATGCTCTTGAGCAGATACTGCTAACTGCTCTTGTACCAAAGAAACGTCCTGTTTTAATTTCTCAGCCACTTCTTCCAGGTTTCCATGGGTTATAAACAATTCTTTTTTCTTATTCTCTCCTTCTAAAAGTTGATAAAGCCTAAAATGTGAAGATTAAAAATTACAGAAAAAAAATTCTCAAGTCAGTACAGTTTTCAAAATTATAATCCACTATATATTGGGGCATCTTTGGGGAAAGCTAACAACCTATAAATATTAATCAAACCAATAAAAACATTCCAACTAAAATACTACCTCATTACAGAAATATGTATTCTAATTATTGTATCTGAATCCCCAGTTTTCCCATCTTCCAAGTTTTAGACAAAAAATTCTTTTTGACTTTAACTGCCATTATCCTACTTCAAACAAACATTTCAGAGATACCTCCCTAGAAAACAATTCTTTCACAGAACACAACTATGATGTAGTAGAAACAGCAATGAACTTGAAACAGAAGACCTAGATCTGAGTTCTGGCTGCCATGTAAGACCTAAGTCAAGTCAACCTCTGAGACTTCATTTTCACATCGTAATACCTACCTAATTTGAAAGGACTGTGGTAAACATAAAAGAGAAAAACTGAAAATATAAACAACGTAAAATGTTTTAAAAAGTAAACAGTAAAGAGCTACGTAAATAGCAATAGTAAACTTGCTACTCCAGTCATGTCCATATTTGCTTGACAAATTAAATTCCTAATGAAACATGAGGTCACTTTAACACTTCAAACATTAATGGCGGAAATATCCTACGAGACAAATGGAAAAACGTGAGGCAGCACCTTCTACATATTTATGACACAAAGTGTCTGCTCTTTTTCTTAGAATTTTAAAAAAATGTATTATTTTCATTATTTTAACAAGTTGCAACAGGTTTCCTAAAACAGGTTCAAGCCTAAGGCTAATTCTGTTCTTGTGGAATGTCACTACACAATTCCAGGGGGCACCATTTACACAGACTCATGAGGTCAATGCCACCTCTGAAAGTGTGCAGTGAGGCAGCCCTATCCATGCCCCTCATTTCATTAATAAGAACACAAAGTATTAGATGATTTTCTTCTAGCCTAGAGAAAAATCAGGAGTAGGATCCAGATTTTTGAGTCCTTTGACTACTTCAGCCCTCCAATTTCAGTATTCCCATACCATCAATTGCTCAGACATCCAGAAAAGACTGGAAGCTAGCATTCATTCTTGCTGATTCACCTGACTGGACGCAAAAATGAAGTCTTCTCTCCTCTCTACTGCTGCCTTCTCCACATGAAGTCAATTCTCTGCTCTGCAATACTTGCTATACACCCAGCTGTATTCAAACTTCCTGCTGTAAGTTAAACTCCTGCCCCAAATCTAAAAACATCTATCAATAAATAGTGCCTAAACATGAATAAAGACCTTGTACTGTATATTTTCAATCCTCCAACCCATCCACCTCACCTCTAAACCAGCTTCCATATTTAACATAAATGAAAAAGAGAGCAAGAAATTAAAAAGGAAAAAGAAACATATAAGAACAGAAAGGTGGAAGAAAAGAATACAAAGGCCAAAAATGGAGTGCAAAGAATTCTTTAAACGTCCACAATTTTAGTTCAAACTCTAATATTTTACAAAAACAAATGGAAAAATAATTATTCACTAAAGAAACAATGAAGCCTACCTATGAGTAGAATAATCCTTGGTATCAATGGTATTCCTTGGATTTATCTGCTGAGATACAGATGGGTCTGTCAGCATTTCTAATTGGTGGCGGAGCATCAAATTACTTTGACTAAGTTCTTGAACCAAGTTTTCAAGCTGACGATATATGTCCCAATGCCTTCTCAATTCAATTTCATATGACAATTGTACAAGTTCAAATGATGCCTTTTGCTTTATCAACTGATTTAAAACTAACTCTTGTCTTGCTGTGTAATAGTCTTGTTTAGCAATCTGCCGATCGAAATCTCCCTTTACAACTGGCATATTCAATAACTGGGCATTCTCTTTTACCACAGCAGGCAAAATTTTGTCTTTTATATGAGTGATTTGTTCTTCAAGTTTCAGAATCTCACTGTTCAAGCTAGAAATTTTAGCATCCAAAATATCTTTGCCAAGAGCCTACACAAAGAAAACAATTACATTTCAAACTGTAAGTATAAAGTTGAAATAGTTTTAAAATTATTTTCACTTTCCATTTTAGGTTATCAGATAACATACTCACTAATAAAAACTTATTTCATATTAGCAGAAGCCAAAATCACAGTTTAAAAAAGAAAAGTGTAGACTAAGCGAAGGGTAAAGTCATTAAGAATTGCTAACTTTTAATGCTATTACTACCATGTAAAATACTAGACACAGTAATGGACATCCTGTCCAGACACAAAACAGACATCTTGTCATGTTTGTCTTAATAAAAATCACACTACTCACTGAATGCTAATGTATACTATTTAAGTTTTTCTTAAAATTAAAATAATCTCAGTAGCTATTCTCCCAGCCTGCCTGTTGATTTTAGCACTTCTACAGAATAACAGGACTTCACATATCATTCCAAAGTTTGCGTCAGTTATAGGTATTCAGCTTCAGAAAAGCTGTTATTTTTACTCAACTATCTAGTGGTTACATTACCAAGAAAGCAAGCTTCCCAAGAGTGCAGATGGCTAACTATAATACATCTATACATTTTTAGAAAAGAATCAGGGTTTCAATCCACTAAACTGGATCTCTAACTTCATTAGCACCATCCTCTGGTCAGCGCAAACAAGGCAGAAAACCCGTAACACAGCAATAAGGCTCTTTACCCATTCATCATAAAAAAGGAAATGTCAGGGTCATCTGTATCTGAACCAACACAGAATGCAAAAGTACTTTTGCTTAAAATGAGTTAGATAACGTGGTCGGGTTATAATTACTATTTCTGCCCTCGGCTAATATGAAGATCCAATTGTAAGAAACAATGACACAGATCACAACTAAACACTGAACAAACAGAAAATAAGAGACTGTGATTCCTTATTATATCCCCCTTTCTAAAGACTTTACTATCAGTATTACTCCATTATCAACAACAATGTCAATATGAATCCAGTCTCATTTCTCATGTTTACCTTGCTAGTGAGGCTATGAAGGTTCTCCTCTGCCCATTTGATACTTGACTTCAGGCTCAAATTTCTTGCTTTCAAGTGAATTAACTGATGTTGAGCACAAATATATGCCAGCTGCAGCCTAGCCATCTCTAGCCGTCTCTCCTCAAGAACTTCTTGATTATCACAAATAGAGGATGCTTGTATATCTAAAAGTTGAAAATTTTCTTCGTTTGAACTTTCAACTACTTCGTGTACACCTTGAAAGAACTGTTTTTTGGTATATAAGGTTAATGCTGCTGTGCTTTGCTCTTCTTGGCTTAGATATTTTTCCAACGAAAATTGAGATAAAAACACCAGTGGATCTGTCCCTTGACCCAAATTCGAATGTCTGAAGAACACCAGTAATTTTGCAACTCCATCAGTAAGAGCGTGAAGCTCATTACTGATCTTAGTATTGGTAGCATTTAGAATTCGTTGACTCTGCTTCAGTTTTTTATTGGCTGCTTCTTTTTTAGCATTTAACCGCAGAGATTTGTGGCTAGTTACTGAAGCCATCAACTGGCATTTATTACGTCGCTGAATTTTTAGGTTCTTTAATTTCTGCAGAGTTTGAACCTCATCCTCTAATTTCTCCAGCTCTTTGTCATTCAGGGTAGGTGTCTTCAAATCAGAAGTTTTACAGGTTTTAAGAACTTCATCCAACGCTGCTCCTTCTAGGATGGGCTTGTCTGATTTCTGAAGAATGCTAAAAGCTTCCAATTCCTCTTCAGACAATACGTTCTGTTCACTCACATTCCCACAAAACCACTTCAAAAACGATTCATTTTCAACAGTCTCAAACAACCAGTCAAAATCTTCCCCATTAAGAATATCAGCTTTGGGATAATCAATTTTTTTTAACGTTTCCACAAACTCCTTTCCACAACTCATGGTTTAACTACCCAAATTTTTTGTAACTGATAAGGCTTTATGGTGTTGATATTTAGAAAATGAATCCAAATACATACAAAACTAATTTTATGTTAAGTCCATAGAGAAGGGGGAAAGATATTTTTAGACTCTATAATAATTTCTCCTGGAGGGGGAAAAAAAACAAGTATTAGACCACAAATAGGGCGACTATTATCTTTGAAAGGACGATACAGCTAAACATCACAAGATACAGCTGTAGCTGGAAAGTCTGATGGAGATAAACAATTAGGGTATTACTTAGAACAATGCAACAGTAATGAACACCTAATTAACAAGGAAATCCTATTTTTTCCAAAGATAACACGGTTTAAAATACGTTGTATTTTATAGAGCAGCAGTTCAGTTTTTAATTCAAAATACATGGATGTAAATATGTCCAAGCCATCACGCGGCTAAGCAGCCTCTTTTCCCTGTCCTTCCCGAGAAAACAGAAATAAATATGGTAAGATTTTTGAGGAAGAGCCAACTAAATATTTACCTGAATGACTCAGTCAGCATCCGCATTCACGCAAGAACCAAAGTCAGATACGACGAACCTGGTGCAGAGAAAATCAGGCTTAAGGTTTAAGAACCACGCCCGACTTGAGAAGAGCCAAAGGACTGAGCAGTCATTCAATAAAGGTACTTCAGGCATTTATTATTTTCAGCACAGGGACCACCTGTCCACGCTGCGAACTCCAGGGACGGAAACAGGAGGCACAGAGGAGGGCCCCCAGTAACACATCTGCGGCACTCGGTGATTTGGGGTGATGCATTCAGCGATGACTGCTACGCGCGTCAATAAACTACTCGTCCACAGAGGCCGCCGAATCGGCGCCAAGGCAAACTGCACGGCGGGTGCCCGGCCGGCCTGCGGGGCTCAGGTACGCCCCCCCGCGTCCTAGCAGCGCCTCAGGGTCGGGCCTGGACGGGTGGGGCCCCAGGCGCCCCCCCCCGCCCGCACTGGAGCCCCCCGTTTCCGGCCGCGCCCCTCGCCCCTCACTAGAGCCCTCGGCCCCCCCACCCCCGCACCGGAGGGAGCCCCTAGTGTCCCGCCGCTCTCCTCGCCCCTCCGGGCGCCGCCCCCCGACCGCACTGGAGCCGCCAAGCTCCGGACGCTCCCCTCGCCCACCCGGCCCCCACTCGCACCCCCGGCCCCTCGCCCTGCGGACAGCGACTGCGCGCCCGAAGGAAGTCCCCAGGGCCGCCCGGAAGAAAGACGCAGCCCGCTGACCCGCGCCGCTCCCACAGTCCCACCTCCCGCCTGACAGAACTACGAGGCGGCCGCCACACACCTCAGAGAGCTCGGCTCGCGCACCTCAACAGCCCGCCGCCGCGCCTCGCACGGCCTCACGGGAACGCCGCCCGCCGCGCGCGCGCAGAAGGCCGAGGCCGGGTCGCGGGGCAACCTTCTGCAGAGGCGTAGGGTCGGAAGAGGCGGGGCTGGCTGGGGCGGGCCCAGGCCTGACGTCTACCAGCAGGGAGCGAGATGATTGGCTCCCTGCCTCAGGGGCGGGGCCGGGGCGCGCGTGGGGGAGGGGTGGGGTGGGGTCTGGGGGGTCGCCTAGGCGGGAGGTCCTGCCTCGCGCAGTCGCTGGGCCTGCACGCGATACCCCGTCTGCACCCTCTGAGGAGCCGGCTTTCAGCCGCAGCCTCGTTGGTTCGGGAGCGCGCACCGGAGCCAGCCCCGCCCTGCCCTGCCGCCCGCCCCGTGACCGGGCAGCCCCGGCGCCGTGGCCTCTGCGTCCCGTTCTCCCCGGCCGCGGGGCCGCGCTCCACTCCGGAGTGCGCGTGGACGAGCTCGCGGAGCGGACTTACTCGCCTCACAGCCTTTTACGATGATTTGCAAGAGCGCTTAGTTACCAAGCCCTCACCTGACAATCCCATTTTCCACATATGACTTTTAAATAAAAGTTGAAACTACAACTCGTATAGACATACAGTGGATATGTGCCGGGATGGAGACGGTTTCCAAGGAGGATGCCGGAAACGGAAGAAGTGTGGTCCGCGAAAGGAGCAGTGCTCAAATAAGACTGCCGAGTTTGATGCAAATCTGGTTGACGCCCTACCGTCCAATGAAACCAGACTTTGGGGGGTTATCATTTGTATTGGGCAGAATTCATTTGCATCTCTACCAGACACAAATCATTTTTAAGTTACCAGTCTACAAATTAACATCTAAATGTGCAAGGTTGGGGCCCTGGTCATTACTACATAGTCAATACCCCCCCACACCCCCAGCATCAAATGGCCCTAAGGTGGCTTGTTAGACAATGGCCTTGTCTAGTGCGACATCGGAAGGGCAAAAGTCTTTCCGGATAATTTTTCTTAGTATTTTTAAGAAGAGAAAGAATAACGTTCTGGGGCAGATACCATGAAATTAATCTTGAACATATTTATTAATTCATTTGTTTTACTTTTTTAATCCTCCTCTTCTAAAAGACGATAAAGCCTAAAAATGATCGGAAAAACAAACATTACAGGAGAAAAAATTCTCAGAGCAGTGCCCGGCCTGAACGCAGGGGCCTGGACCCGGGCGGGCGGGGAATGGTCCTGTTGGTGTGAGCTGGGAGGCTGGGTTAGAGCCCCGGGACCGGGAAAACTCACTCCTTTGCCCAGCCGTGGGGATGGGGATGGGGATGGGGGCGAGCTGTGGGGAGAGGAACCGAGCAGCTTTCTGCGGAGGAAGGGCAGGCTGTGGAGGCAGCGCCTTCAAGAAATTCTGCTGAGGAGGCAAAAGACTGAGGGAGAGAGAAAGCAGCAGGACGACAGGAGATGAGGGGGTGGGAATGCAGAGCTGGGGGGAGGGTTTGGGTTTTGTTTTGTTTTAAGATGGGAGGAACTTGGGGATATTTATAGACTGTGAGGAGGAACTCAGAGGAGACAGAAGTAAGGATGCAGAAAGAAAAGGGCTGCTTTCACGAAAGATCCCTGGACATGGGAGGGTGAGACCCCAGCACACGGAGGCTGAACTACAAGCCCACTTTTCCAAGTGATTCCTGCGTCGTTTCCTGGGCCCACAAAATTCCGCATATGACTTTGAATTGCTGACCGCAGTTATTTGCCTGAAAGATGTTCGTGGAGCCAAAAAAAAAAAAAGCCCTAAAAATATAAAGTACAACGGTGTTAGCCTCCAGGGTACAAATGACAAATACTAGAGGGTTAACTACCGAGACTCAGAAAGTTTTCCTTGGGAACTTGACTTATTAGGGTACCTCTTTACTTGAGGTTGCATTCGGAATTTAAGAAAGAAAGCGTGTTACACTTACTTCCAGGACAAGCTTTCTTTCCTCCAATCAAAATCATTTGGGGTTTCAGTGGGGAACCTAGGGAGTCAAAAGGTAAAGGGAACCAGTAATGGTTCTTCCCTGAGAAAGCCCGTGAGACTCAGTTGGACTCAACAGACCAAAATGTGAGTGTGTTTGTTATTTCTTTCCTTCCTGTGGAAATATTTTTTCCCCTATTGATATGAAAAAGAATTTTAAGTTTTGGACGATTTCTTTTCAGATACGTTAAACTGCAGTCTGATGTTGAAGATCTTTTGTTTTCAGGTGTGTGGGTAGCTTTCAGCGATGGTGGTGGGAGTCCATCCTACAGGTGGGGGAGTGACACTCTCACACAGTGTTAGAAGCTCGATTCTGCAGTCACAAAAGTGACCATCGGTGGCAAGAGACAGGCTGGGAGCCTCCTGTGCACTGGCGTGGGGGTGGGGTGGGGGGCGGAGAGCAGCCTGGAGGGCAGACGCCTGGGGCCTGATGGCCAGGGAGAGCCAGAGTCTGGATGACTCTCCGTGTGCAGCTGAGCAAGAAGTGGCTCTTGTTCCTTTTCTCCCTCCTGGTCCTTCCCCTTCAGAAGAACACCACTTGTGTACCTTACTTACACTGTGGGGCTGGAGGAGGGTGGGAGGAGATCGCGCTTGTCCTCCATCACGTTGACAATCATGTGCGAAGGTGAAAACTCCGTCCTCAAACTCCTGAGTGGCTGGGGGTGAGGAGCTGACCGAGATGACCCGGCGGGGGTGGGGCGGCAGCGAGGCACCTGGAGGAGGTTGGCAGCTCCGAAGGAGCATCAGGACAGGCTGAGGAGGCGGCAGGCAATGAGGAAGGAGGGGTTGAGAGCTACCGCAAACTAGACGGGTAAGAGGGTAATCCCACTGACATTCTGGAAAGATCCCTGCGGGGCTAGTGTGCCCTGAGGCTTGGCCTGGCGAGGAGCTGGGAAAGGAGGGAAGGAACCAGCCTGAAAAGGGCCCGGCCACTGAGTAGCCAGCTTACCCCAGCACCGATCTGGGCGGCCATATAACCCCGGCAAAAGTGTGATAGGAAGACCCACTTCCCAGAGGAGCTGGGAGCCGAGGGGTTGGTGAGCGTGGAAGGACAGTGAGGGAGCCGGGGCGGGCTTGGGCTGAGCTGAAGGCACAGGAGTGGGTGGGGAAGAGCGCAGGGCACCTGGGTTTGATCCTGGAGGCGATGGGGGCAACAGGACCACCAGAAGCCATTCTGGCTGCCAAGGAGAGCGTGGGCAGGAGGGTTGAGACTGAGGCAGGTGTCCGCCCGCTTGGGGCGTGGGTGGTGCTTGCTATAATCCAGGACTGACACTCAGAGATGGCACTGGGCTGTGGAAGGGCTTCCCAGAGGGCTAGGTCGGGTCCCAGGGCCACCACCTTCCGGCGGGTGACCAGAGGAAGGCAGGCACCTTCCCTGAGACTCAGCTACCTGTGAGACAGGCCCAGGGTGAGGACCTCAGGTGCTAACTACCTCAAGTGCTTAGCCCTGACACCCTCAATAAAAAGTGATGGTGAGGGGCCTCCGTGGTGGCACGGTGGTTGAGAGTCCGCCTGCCGATGCGGGGGACGCGGGTTCGTGCCCCGGTCCGGGAGGATCCCGCGTGCCACGGAGCGGCTGGGCCCGTGAGCCATGGCCGCTGAGCCTGCGCGTCCGCGCGATGGGAGAGGCCACAGCGGTGAGAGGCCCTCGTACCCCCAAAAAAAGAAAAAAAAAGTGATGGTGATTTAAAGTCATAGTAATATTTAGATTCAAATACTCTCACTTACATTCATGGCCGAGTCCCGGCGGCTCAAGGCCCCAGCTGCACTCCCAGTAGGATTCCCTTCTTTTCTAGAGGTGCCCCCAGGGGGCGCACAGAGGTTCAAGAGGCCAGAACACTGCTTCCTGCTGGGGGCGGGAGGACGAAGTCAGATGCCCCGGGGTCCCTCTAGGTCCTCCCCCACAGATGCGCACCAAACCCGCTGGCAGGTCTCGTGGAGCCGCCTGTGTGCGCTGTGCCTGAGCCCCGCACGGCAGCCCCGGTTCCCAGGAAAGCCCCATCCTGGCTGCCTGGCTCTCTGGGGGGGCACTTCCTCCCCGGGCTGCCCTCCCTGGGGCCACACCGCTTCACACCCCTACCCTGCACAACAGGACGTTCTGGGGACAGGGAGGGTTTCTCCGCTGCAGCCCTTAGAGCCAGCAGCCGCCGTGCAGAAAGGGCACAGGCACACGCGGGTGGGCTGCGGGCACCAGCAGAGGACGCCTGGCTGGCACGGAGCACCCTGAGGGCCCAGCTGTCCTCATGGGGCAGTGCCCCAGCCCCAGAGGCAAAGTCTGAGGCCGGCAAGAGCTCCTGCTTGGCAAACAGGCCAAGGCTGGGGGGGTAGGGCTTCCACCTTGACCCCCACCTTCATCTCCAGGTGACTGTCCAGAGAGGCAGCTGTGATGGTGGGGTCCTGGTGGCCGACTCGTAGGAGGGGGAGGCCCGTGGTCTCCTGGGACTCCCAGGAAGCCGAGGCTATGGGCAGGGTGCTGGGGACCACCAAGGCCGCCAGTGGGCTCAGGCTCCCTACGGAGGCCGAGGGGAGGGGAGCCCAGCACGGTAATGCAAAGAACCGGAAGCCAGAGAGGTGAGGTATAAAAATCTGTATTTATGTCACAAAGACAGAACGGTACAGCACAGTCCCTGCCGGTGAACAGGCGGGTGGGTGGCCCAGCTCTCTCCAGCGTGGCTCTTGTAACACGCCCACCTGGCCAGCAGCAGGCCCCCCGGGCGGCCCCAGACTCTGGCGCAGAACCCGCCCTACCGCCCGAGACGTGGCTGCGTGTGGTCAGAGTCCTTTGTGCACGGCAGCGGCGCGGCCCCCGTTAGCTGGCCCAGAGAGACGGGCTGGGAGAGTGCAGGAGCCGCCCCACCCAGCAGGTGGGGACTGTCTGGGGCAGACACAGGGCGGGGGCCCTCGGGCCGTAGCTGAGCTCGTGGCTCCAACCACCCGAGGAAGTGAGCTTGGGCGCCCGTGTTTCTGAGACCCGCTCTGCCCGGGCAGAGTCAGGGCCCCTGGTGGTGGGGGGGCGCCTTCCTGCAGCCGCCCCAGCCGGCTGGGCCCGCGCTGAGGCTTGAGGGCCGCCTCACAGCGAGGGCGCGGACCCAAAGCTGGGCCTGGGCTTCCAAGCTCTCGGCCACCGAGGCCCAGGTGGGCGTGGGAGGGCACCCGCAGGGAGGGCACAGGACGCCCAGGGCCCTGTTCTGGTCCCGCTGGCTCTCTACGGACCCCACAACACTCAGGTTTGCTCTTAACAACCCTCTGGGTCCCCCGGCCAGCAGCAGGGGCTGTGCCGATGGCCGGGGGAGGGGGGGTGTGGGTATGTGAGTAGCTCTAGCACCAGACCCTCACTGGTGTCTGCTGGTGGCGAGGAGTGGCATCTGGGACCCCAGCACCTCTGGATGGCCAGTGAGGCCAACTCCCCGGTCCACGTGAGAACCGAGGCCTGAAAATGGGCTGAGCTGCCCGGAAGGTCTGCTGAGGGCCACAGCTAGTCACCTGGGTAGGATTCTGCCGGCCAGAGAGGGGAGCAGGACCTCCCCCGCGTGTCGGGGCTGGCTGGAGAACGGTTGCTTTAAGAATTCAGAACACGGACCATCCCGGGGGCCTGGAGTTGTATCTCCTGAAGGCGGCTCTTAAACGTGGGTGTTCCCGCCCTGCTCAGATGGTGCGGGGCCCTCGCAAGGAGCGCTCAGCGGGCGTGCTCCGTCAGACGGCGGAAGCCCCTTCCGGGCACGCTGGACCCCAGGGGACCCCGGGGGCGCTGGAAGGAGGTGCCAACACAACGCTTTGCCTTGCAACCACCGGCAAAACGTTCGGATGGTCTCCCCGGCCGCGTGCACCGCCCCCCGACGAGCCTGCTCTCCACCGCCATCCCCGGCCCGTGGAGGGCAGGTTCTGTGCCAGAGTTGTTTCCAGGGATCCCTTTCTGCTTCAGCAGGCCACCCACCTGGGGTGTCCATCAGCGTGACAAAGATAAACACACATCTTCCCCCTGCGATCTGGAAATCGTCTGCAATGCACCAGACAGGGAGGCCGACACTGAGTCAGCCCAACAGCCCCCCGCCTGAACGCTGCTGTGTGGCCCCCGGCAACGAAGACTCAGGGACAAAAGGCCAGGAGAAGCCTCCTAATGCCCAGGCCGGACGGCCCAGGGCGAACAGCTGTCCTCAGCAGCCGCCGACGCCTGACACCCGGAGCCCTTGCTCGGGTCGGGAGGAGGCAGGCTTCAAGCTAGGTGCAGGGAGGAACCTATTTCTCTGGTAGCAGCCGCACCCACACCCCCGCCCCGGCCCCAAGGAGGCCAGGCTGCACGGGTCACGGCCCCCCCCACCAGGTGACAGAGCGTAGCCCTGCTGCTGACCTGACCTGGCCTGGCTGCCGGGAGGGGCGCCCCACGGGGAGGCGGCCAGGAGGGCACCCGGGGGCGTCCCCTGAGCCACGCGGGAGATGCTGGCGGTGGCGGTCGGGTGGAGCCAGACACGGGACACAAGGCACGCTTGGACAACGGTGACAGACAGACGAGTCCCTGAGACGCTGGGTCGCTCCCACCCCTCAGCAAACAAGGACGCGATAACGGCTAGGAAAATAGAGTAGAAAAATCTCGTACAGGAAACAGGCGGCACGCACCGGCATCGCGGCCTCTTTCTCTTTTTAAAAACGTTTCTCCTTGGTTTTTTGGGAACACCTTCTCTCCCGGGAGCCTCGTTCTGGGCTGCTGGGCAGTGCAGCAACTTTCGGTTTTGTTTTTGTCTTTTAAAGGGAGATAAGCAAGCCCTCTGAGGACCCAGCGGTTTCAACTCGTAGCCCCCAGCACTCCTCAGCCCCTGCTGGGGGGAGAAGTCCCTTCCCTGGCCAGACTGGGCAGGGGAGCCGTG
>NC_041220.1:144462806-144465117 GCF_002837175.3 Physeter macrocephalus | reverse complement strand
GATGGGGGGGTGGGGGATGGGGGGGAGGGAGAGCCAGGCACAGGCCGCGGGCCAGCATTTGCCCAACTGACCCTTGAAGGCCCCAGGACACGTGCCCTCTGGCTGCCAAGGACCTCCGGGTCCAGTGACCACGTGTGTCTGCGTGTGTGCACGTGTGTCTGCGTGTGTGCGCGTGTGTCTGCGCGTGTGCGCGTGTGCGCGGGCAGGCACGTGTGCCTGGCTGCGTGCGTGTGTGCATCTGAGGGATCTAGCGACGGAGCAGAAGCCGCCCAGGTCGGAGTGGGGTAGCCTGGCAGCCCCCAGAAGCCCAGCCCCGGCTCCGGACACCTGGGGGTGCAAAGGCCCCGGCCGCCCACCTGCCCCTGGGTGCTCACCCGAGTCCCGCCCTTCGTGGGTCCCTCTGTCCGCGCCTCAGGAGCCTGCGTGGACCAACAGGCAGATGGACGGATGGACGGAGAGCCACGCCTGCCTGCCTTCCTCGGTCCACTCCTCTCTCCTGGGATCCGGGGATGGGGTCTGAGCTCCCCGTGCTGGTCATTAAGCCCCCACACGGCGCCCGCCGAGGTTTGCAGCAACGATGTTTAATACTTCTGGAATGATTAGGAATCTGAGAACAGACCGTGGGCGGCTATGCTGGGCTCCGGGACGTGGGAGCTGGGCCCCGCCTCCCCGTAGGGGTCCCTGCCTGGGTGGGCGGAGCGGGCGGCGCGGCAGGCCCTGACCGGCAGGCGGGCGGAGGCGGGCAGCCCAGGCGGCAGCCGGAGCTTCCAGGATGGCACAGCAGTGGGCCCGTGGAGAGACTTCGAGGACCGGAGGGTTGACACGCTCGGCTGGGCGGGCAGGCGGGCCGAGGAGCAGAGGGCAGGGCCTACGAGAGGCCGGGGCGGCCAGGCCGCCTGCAGGGGGGCCCGTAGCTGCCGTGGCTGCAGCCGCCACGCAGGCTGTAGTGGTCGTCCACGTCACTGCCGCTGCCAACACTGTCCAGCTCGCCGGTGCCAAACTCCGTGCCCTCCACGTCCACTTCTGCAGAGAACAGACGGGGTGGGGTCGGACGCCGTGCCAGCGCCCGCCAGGCCCCCCGAGGCACGCCGCCGGGCCCGAGCCCGGCTCTGGCCCTCACGTGGGCAGGTCACCTGGCCTCCACGCCTCACCTTCCTCGTCCCGTCCCCTCTGCCACCTCACGCAGGGGCCCCGACGGGCCTCTGACGTGCCGGGGACTTTCGACCCATCCTCCCCGGGCCTCCACCAGGCCGGCCCCAGCCTCCCAGCTTCCCACGCGGGGCTGCACGACGCCCAGGCCCGAAGCCCCCGCAGGCGGCCCCCACCTCCCCACCTTGCTCCGAGTCATCGGTGGAGACAGCGGAGCCCGTGCTGTCCGTGCGCACGCGCTCCAGGCTCTGCGCCGACAGCTGCTCCAGGCGCCGCTTCAGGAAGCCGTGCTCCCGCTGCAGCTGCTCCTTGATGCTCAGCGCCCGGCGGTCCTGCTCCTCCAGTTTCTGGGGGCACGGGGGCCATGAGCCCGGGGCGGGGCACCCCGGCCACCGGGACGCGCCAGGGCCCAAGGGCCGGGGCATGTTCCCATCCCCACTCGGCCTGGGCCCCAGAGGCCTGAGGCCCCCGCTCCCGGCGCCCCCCGGGAGTTTACGTCGGTGCCACCTCCCAGCCCCGTGCCCTGCGCCCGCTGACCAGCTCCAGAAGGCCTACAGCCACCAGCCAGCTTGGCCAAACGGAGTCACGTGCGGGCCTGAAGCCCTGGGACGGTGCCGCCCAGCCGTGGCCCGGCACCCGTCCCAGCCAACAGCCCTGCCCACAGGGGCTCTCCCCTGCACAATCCGGCCGCCCTGCCCGCCCCACTGCTCCACACCCTCCCAGGTACTGAGCCGCAGCCTCTCCGTGAGGGGCCCAGGGCACCGGCTGTGCCCCCTCAATGCTCCTGCTGCCCTGCCTGGGGGAGCCCACACCTGCGCAGGCTCGGGGGGGCCCGGCAGGAAGACCGAGACCCTCCCTGGTTGGCCCAAGTGTCCCTAGACCCCCAAGCCCGTAGGTCTCAGTCTTAAGACGTGGGGGGCCAGCCGCAGGCAGCGTCTCACTCAGCCCACACCCCACCGCCAGCCCCTGGAGGGCAACCCCTACCCCCGCCCCAGAAACTCCCCACACGCCGGGGCCGGCTGCTTCCCACCGGCCTCCAACGATGGCACCGGCATGGAAGGACCCCATCCCACCCACCCCCCGGCCTTCCTTCCAGCTGCTGCCACCTGCCACCCCAGGGCCCGGGGGGCGACGTGCAGCCCCCGCCTCCCCCCCCCACCCC
>NC_041220.1:144389745-144458518 GCF_002837175.3 Physeter macrocephalus | reverse complement strand
TGGGGGATGGGGGGGAGGGAGAGCCAGGCACAGGCCGCGGGCCAGCATTTGCCCAACTGACCCTTGAAGGCCCCAGGACACGTGCCCTCTGGCTGCCAAGGACCTCCGGGTCCAGTGACCACGTGTGTCTGCGTGTGTGCACGTGTGTCTGCGTGTGTGCGCGTGTGTCTGCGCGTGTGCGCGTGTGCGCGGGCAGGCACGTGTGCCTGGCTGCGTGCGTGTGTGCATCTGAGGGATCTAGCGACGGAGCAGAAGCCGCCCAGGTCGGAGTGGGGTAGCCTGGCAGCCCCCAGAAGCCCAGCCCCGGCTCCGGACACCTGGGGGTGCAAAGGCCCCGGCCGCCCACCTGCCCCTGGGTGCTCACCCGAGTCCCGCCCTTCGTGGGTCCCTCTGTCCGCGCCTCAGGAGCCTGCGTGGACCAACAGGCAGATGGACGGATGGACGGAGAGCCACGCCTGCCTGCCTTCCTCGGTCCACTCCTCTCTCCTGGGATCCGGGGATGGGGTCTGAGCTCCCCGTGCTGGTCATTAAGCCCCCACACGGCGCCCGCCGAGGTTTGCAGCAACGATGTTTAATACTTCTGGAATGATTAGGAATCTGAGAACAGACCGTGGGCGGCTATGCTGGGCTCCGGGACGTGGGAGCTGGGCCCCGCCTCCCCGTAGGGGTCCCTGCCTGGGTGGGCGGAGCGGGCGGCGCGGCAGGCCCTGACCGGCAGGCGGGCGGAGGCGGGCAGCCCAGGCGGCAGCCGGAGCTTCCAGGATGGCACAGCAGTGGGCCCGTGGAGAGACTTCGAGGACCGGAGGGTTGACACGCTCGGCTGGGCGGGCAGGCGGGCCGAGGAGCAGAGGGCAGGGCCTACGAGAGGCCGGGGCGGCCAGGCCGCCTGCAGGGGGGCCCGTAGCTGCCGTGGCTGCAGCCGCCACGCAGGCTGTAGTGGTCGTCCACGTCACTGCCGCTGCCAACACTGTCCAGCTCGCCGGTGCCAAACTCCGTGCCCTCCACGTCCACTTCTGCAGAGAACAGACGGGGTGGGGTCGGACGCCGTGCCAGCGCCCGCCAGGCCCCCCGAGGCACGCCGCCGGGCCCGAGCCCGGCTCTGGCCCTCACGTGGGCAGGTCACCTGGCCTCCACGCCTCACCTTCCTCGTCCCGTCCCCTCTGCCACCTCACGCAGGGGCCCCGACGGGCCTCTGACGTGCCGGGGACTTTCGACCCATCCTCCCCGGGCCTCCACCAGGCCGGCCCCAGCCTCCCAGCTTCCCACGCGGGGCTGCACGACGCCCAGGCCCGAAGCCCCCGCAGGCGGCCCCCACCTCCCCACCTTGCTCCGAGTCATCGGTGGAGACAGCGGAGCCCGTGCTGTCCGTGCGCACGCGCTCCAGGCTCTGCGCCGACAGCTGCTCCAGGCGCCGCTTCAGGAAGCCGTGCTCCCGCTGCAGCTGCTCCTTGATGCTCAGCGCCCGGCGGTCCTGCTCCTCCAGTTTCTGGGGGCACGGGGGCCATGAGCCCGGGGCGGGGCACCCCGGCCACCGGGACGCGCCAGGGCCCAAGGGCCGGGGCATGTTCCCATCCCCACTCGGCCTGGGCCCCAGAGGCCTGAGGCCCCCGCTCCCGGCGCCCCCCGGGAGTTTACGTCGGTGCCACCTCCCAGCCCCGTGCCCTGCGCCCGCTGACCAGCTCCAGAAGGCCTACAGCCACCAGCCAGCTTGGCCAAACGGAGTCACGTGCGGGCCTGAAGCCCTGGGACGGTGCCGCCCAGCCGTGGCCCGGCACCCGTCCCAGCCAACAGCCCTGCCCACAGGGGCTCTCCCCTGCACAATCCGGCCGCCCTGCCCGCCCCACTGCTCCACACCCTCCCAGGTACTGAGCCGCAGCCTCTCCATGAGGGGCCCAGGGCACCGGCTGTGCCCCCTCAATGCTCCTGCTGCCCTGCCTGGGGGAGCCCACACCTGCGCAGGCTCGGGGGGGCCCGGCAGGAAGACCGAGACCCTCCCTGGTTGGCCCAAGTGTCCCTAGACCCCCAAGCCCGTAGGTCTCAGTCTTAAGACGTGGGGGGCCAGCCGCAGGCAGCGTCTCACTCAGCCCACACCCCACCGCCAGCCCCTGGAGGGCAACCCCTACCCCCGCCCCAGAAACTCCCCACACGCCGGGGCCGGCTGCTTCCCACCGGCCTCCAACGATGGCACCGGCATGGAACCCCGGCCTCCCTTCCAGCTGCTGCCACCTGCCACCCCAGGGCCCGGGGGGCGACGTGCAGCCCCCGCCTCCCACCCCCACCCCACAAAACCCAGCCTGCGCCTGCCGCGACCTCGACCCTCAGCGGCTCCCGCCACCGTGCCCCCCACCCTGGCCCCGCCGTGCACCTGCGGGGCGGGCTCCCCACCCCACCTCGGGCCCTCTGGCCCCTCCCCAGGGGGCACGGGGCCGGCGGGATGGGGGCGCGGCCCTCTCACCTTGATGTGCATCTTGGCACGCTTCAGGAGGCTCAGCGTGGTGTGGCGGGTGCTGTCGGGGCCCAGGGGCACCAGCTGCTTGAGCTGCTCCAGGTAGAGCCGGAGTTTGGCTCGTCTGAAAGAACCAGAGACGGAACGGTCGGGGGGGGGCGGCACAGCCCGGCACGGTGGCAGTGCGGCAGAGCAGCCCAAGAGCTTTGGGGGGCGGGGGTGGGGGCAGGGGGCGGCCAGCCGGAAGCCCGCACGGACCTGCCGAGGGTCCCTCCCCGGGCTCCCCTCCCAGCCCGGCGGGCGGCGCCCCCAGCCCCCTGGAGCACCCTGGCACCCACGGCCCTCCAGAAGCCCCAGTAAAAGGGCGGGGCCTGTGGCTGGGCCCGTGTGGCCGGCCAGCCCATCATGGCCCCCAGAGCCTCCGAGTGCTACGGCCAGGCTCCCAGAGCCCCAGCTCACCCTGTTGTCCCCACCCTCCCCAGTGGGGTCCAGGAGGCGGTGTGGGGAAACGTGGAGGGGGGAGAGGCACAGGGCGCTGGTCATGCTCTCCCGGGCGGAGGTCCGGGACGCCCCCGACGAGCCTTCCGTGCCGCACCGCGCCAAGCGCAGGGCGCTCTCCGGCCACTGTCGTCACCACAGAAACAGGAGTCCGTCCAAGGCAGGGAAGGCAGAGGACAGACCCCTCCCACCCGAGTCTGGGACCCCTTTGGAAACTGCTTCGTTCTAGGTTTTGTCCCCACGTCCATGCAGATGAATGCAGTTTCTCCCACGGAACCGGAACCGTACGACTCAACAGCATTTGCTCACGTACAGGGCGAGGAGCTGTGACCTGGATGTGCCCTTCTTCCCTGGCTCATCTGGTCTAGGGAGGGTGGGTGGCAGAGGCCGCGGGGGGGCGGGGGCACGGGGTGGCCAAGGTTCACCCCCAGAGCACACTGATGGCACGTGACCCACCGGAGCCCCTGCAGGCTGCCCGGGTGGTTTCCAAACAAAGATGCCCTGCTTAGGCGAAGCTCTTAGGAGAGGACCGCAAGGGCACACGGCAGGCTTCCCCGCCAGGCTCTGACGAACCGCCGCCCCCCCATCACCAGTGTCGGCGCGCTCCTTCCAGCGAGGGCGCCGACCCTGGCGGCCCCCCCGTCATCCCCCATGTTCCAAAGCCCTGGCAAATCCAGCTCCCTTAGACTCTGGAAGGAAATCGGGCAGCAATGGCCATGTCCCTAGGACAGAGGGGCCCCCGAAGTGCAGGGAGGGAGTGGGCAGCTCAGTGCAGGGCAGCAGTCCATCTGCAGAGCAACGATAACAGCCCCACCCGACGGGAGGAGGGCCCTACGTCTGTCACCCACGTCCACACGGCACCCTCCTGCTGACGAACCTCCTCCCCACCCGGCACCCCAGCCTCTGGCTCCCGGGGCCTCGAGTTTTCCCGGTGAACCTGAGTTTGATCTTAGAAAGAACTTCTAGAACACGAGACTGAGGCTGCACTCGGCCAGCAGGCCAGGCAGAGCAGGGGCCTGAAGCCTGAACACCGGGGATCTGCGTTCCGAGCAGGCCCCAGGGTCCACCTCAAGGCTGGAGGATCTTCAGAGAGGAGCCCTGCCCCACGCTCACACAGGGCTGCGGAAGGAGGCACACCAGGGGGCTCACTGCCGCATGGCCCCCAGGGTCCGGCAGCCTCAGCCTCCCCACCTCCAAGGTGCCGGGACCGTGGGGCGGGAGGCGCAAAGCCCCCCCCGCCCCCGCCGGCAAATGGCGCTGTGTGCTCAAGCACAGCTCACAATCAGAGACCCCCGACCCGCCACCTGCACCAAGTTCACAAGTGGGCGTCCCCTGTCCAGTCATCTATGGCAAATGGCAATTCTTACAATCTACCACTTGAGCACATACACAGTACGTGACCTTTGTGGAAAATTGGAAGATGCAAATCAAGAGAAAAAAATAAATGAAAAGCACCCCCCAAATTCTACCACCCAGAGGCAAGCATATCATCATTTCAGTATATTCCACATTTTCACATCACGAACAGAAGTGAAAATATCAGGATACAAAACCACCTATGTGACAACCGACCCAAGATAGGGTCAAAAAATAAAGCAACAGACGCACACGAGAGACTCCACGGGACACAATGAAGAGCAGGAAGCATGCGTCTCCACGTGACATGGTTGGCAACGTTTATTTCTTTGGCTTTGTACGTTTCTTGTATTTTCCAGATTTTCTATGCTAAAAAACCCACACATTACTTTTACAATCAAAAAAGACATATTTGTACATGAAAGAAAAAACACAGGTAAAAAACATAACAGCAAAAAAACCATCTGCAGTACACATAAAAGACAAACGGTTAGTATTCATGCCATTTTGAGTTCATACACACCAAAATTAAAAAGAGGAGTATCTTAACGTGAAAACAGGCAAAGGACACAGACAGGCAAGTTGCAGAACACAAACAGCTAACCTAACACAAAACTAACTCCATCTGGCAGCGATCTAGAAAGGGAAAGCTTACCGAGGAGATGGTAATTTGGGCTGAAATGAAAAGGTGCAACTAGCTGTTGAGCTGGCTAGAAGGCAGCTCCGGCTTCCCCGGCGGGATGGAAGTTCTGAAGGGCCACCAAGGCGACTCAAGCCCTCAACCGGCATTTCTAGATCTAGGATTTCGGCCCCACAAATCTACGCCCCAGCACCAGACCCAGCAGACTGCAGCACCGTCTGTGTTTACCGGAGAGCCATCACTCAGAACCCTGAGGTACAGCTGCATGGCCTGTGCGGGCACCCGGCCAAGGGGACGAGGAGGATGCACGGACACAGGCAGACGGGGCCCGCGGGGCGTCCGGGGAAAGGTCAAGTTAGGAAATAGCAGGTAACGAAGTTCCGTTCTTATCCCTCAGTACCCGTGTGGAGGAGGAGGCGGAGGATGCAGGCTTGGCCTCCCCGCTGCCTAGGATGCTGTCTCTGGGGTGGGGCACAGGCGGGTCCTCGCACGTCCACGAACAGACCGCTTTAGAAATCATAAGGCAGAGGCTTCTCAAGAGACAAGGAGAGGCCGTCGGCTGCAGCCGTGCCATGTTCAACACCGGACGACACACCAAGCCAACTCCCGGAGAGCATCCGGCGGGGCTGCAGGGCTGGGAACCAGCTCCGGTGGGGCCCCGGGCAGGCCCCCATCCATCTGAGCTCCAGGGTCCCACCCCTGTGGGGAGTGGGTATCGCCACCACCTCCCCGGAGCTGGAGGGGGTGCCAAGGACCTGGGCTACACTGGGCTCTCGCTGGGCCCTCCTCTGAAGCAGCTACAGTGCCCAAGCCCTGCGCCAGTGCCCCTCGGCTGCGCCCAGCATTCCTGGGAGCTTTGAAAACCTGCCACTTCCTGAAGGAACCCCGTGCAGACCTGCATCTGTGAACGGCAGCTCCTGCCCGTGCGTCCGGCCACAGCCCAGCCCTGACGCAGGCCTACCCAGCTTCTCACCGAGAGCCCCCTGCTCCTCAGAGGAGGACCCAGAGCTCCCTCACCAGGTCCCCCAGCCGCCGGGCAAAGCCACGCTCTGAACCTCCCCAAGCCTGGCTTCGGGGAAGAGGCGACAAGGACTCCCACCCGTGGCTCCTCAGGGGGTGGGACGGGGAGCGAGGTAGCCCGGTCCTCCCTGCCCCCCTGTATTTCCTAGCTGTTGTGAGGTCTCGTGTGGCTGCATCAGGCAGACGGGGCAGCTGCGCAGCAGGCCTCCCTCGGAAGGATCCACCCAGGACCCGAATAACCATCTCCATGCTGGGGAGAGGCGGGCAGCTCCACTGAGGGCCCTGGGCTGGCCTTTGTGATGGGTCCTGCCCCGCCAGGGGGATGCTGAGGGCCCGTCCCCCCGACAAAAGCTAAAGCCTAGAGCTGAGCCTGGGCGGGAGCATCCTGCCAAGGAACACGTGGCCATCACAGACCCCGGCCCAGTCCCCGGGGTCAGGAGCCAAGCACTGGCCTGAGCAGACCAGCTGGAGCTGCTGTCTCTGGGGGACGGGGAGGCGGGGAGGAGGGACAGGGCAGGCTAGGGTGGGCCCAGGGTGGGCCACTGGCTCCGAGCTCCAAGCACCGGCAGGGGAAGTCCCGCAGGCCCAACATGGCCTGCCTCCCGGGGAAGGCGGCATCCAGGGCCAGCCTCCCTGGGGCCGGCCGGGTGACCCAGCCAGGTGCTTCCTTCCTTCCTGGGGACGGCACACGGCCCCTCCTGTGGCCAGCAACCAGGAGCATCCGGCATCGGCATCAGGCAGCCACAGGTCCAGCCGAGACCGAGGGCCCCAACAGGGGCCCAAGCCCCAGGCCTGTGGGCTCCTCAGGGCGGACCACACCTGCTTAGGGGCCAGCCAGGAACAGAGGCCCCTGCACCTGCCCCACCTCCACGCTCTCTCAGGAACCCCCCAAACGCACAGCAACAGTCCAGGAAGTGCGGCTCCTCCAGAGAACAGAGCGCTCTGTCCCCGCTCGGCGCCCGCCCAGCAGAGGCCCTGATCCCGGGGGAGAAGCAGTCGGCACTGCCGTGGGTGCGGACACGGGGGGTGGGGACACAGGGCTGGCCGAGCTCCAGGGCAGCCTGGGAGAGTTCATCTTGGGTGCAGACCCCCATTCCCCAACCCCTCCCAAGCCAAGAAAGGAGGAAAGAACCGGCCCATCCTGGAGAAGGGAGCAAAGGTCGGTCAGGAGGAAGCTGCCGAGAGCACCCCTCTGGGAGGGAGTCACCCCTGGGCCTGGCTTCAGGGCTCCTGCCCTTGGGGCCCCTGTTCACACACACCGCTCCCACCAGCCCGGCTGCGATGGGCCATGAGGACGCCTGTCCACGGCACCTCGTCCCCACTGCAGAGGGAGGCCTGGGGCTACAGCAGCGGGCTGAGCCAGCCAGGGAGAGAGGAGGGCAGTCAAGAGCACAGGGCCCTGGGGCCGACTCGGGCTGCAGGGCAGAGGCTCTTCGGGCAGCCGTGCTGCCCCTGGCCCTCCTCACCGCAAGCCCCCCAACCCCTCAGAGGAGGACCAGAATGGGCCCACCCCTGTGGCCGAGGGGTGGCCATGAAGTGGACTCCCCCGGATCCTGCCCTGGGCCAGAGCTTCCCACCAGGCCCACGCGGCCGGGCACCGGCTGCCCAGCCCACCGCCCGTGGACAAGACTCCTCTGCTGGGAACTCCTTGGAAGGCAGGCCCCGGGGCACAAGGGCCCCCAGACCAAGAGGGCTGAACCTTCCCAGTGGCAGGCCAGCACCCTAAGGGCTAAGGACCTGCTCCCAAAAGGGCTCAGCCAGCCCAAAACAGATGGAGCTCCTCTTCCAGGGAGCCGGCCCTGAGGGACACACGGCACGAGGCGCCTGCCCCAAGTCGCTGACCCCCCACCTGGCTCCGGACCCCAGGCTGAGCTCCCAAGAGCAGGGCCTGGCCCCCCACCCCTGCCTGCTAGCATGGGAGTGCCTGAGAGCAGAGCCTGGCCTCTTCCGTCAAGAAGGCCCCTTCCCAAGATGAGGGCACAGCCCGGGAGCATGCTGAGCCATAGCCAGGACCCAGAGACAGGGAGAGGGGGTGGGGGTTGGCCACAGCGTCCCCGCAGCAGAAGGGTGGGTGGGATATACCAGGAGGCTCACGTGGCGGAGCGTGGGGAACAGGAGATCACTTACCTGTGCTTTTCTAGTTCATTGTGTGAAGACCTGTTTAGAGAGACACAAAGACAGAGCTCACTTTGCTGCCCACCACCAGAGCACAGGACGAGGGCCCTACTCCGGGCCCCGGGACCTGCAGACAGTGTGGGGAGGGTCTGGGCCCCAGCATGGCCCAGGACAGGCAGGGCTGGGGCAGGTGAGTAGCTACCGACCAAAAGCTGGAGGACCTCACACCCAACGACAAACACGAGAGACACAGAGGTGCAGCCGTGTCCAGGGGTGCCCGGCTGGCAGGAGGGTCCAGTTCCCTTTCGGAAGGGGAGGGCCGGGCCCGAGGAGCCACAGTAGCCGGTCCTGAGGCTGAGCCGCCCAGTGCTTCCAAGGCTGCCTGGGCACTGAGCCACCTGCCTCCTCAGCTCCCCAGTCCCCGAGGCTAGTGGCGTCCTGGGAGCCACCTGGGCTGGCACAGAAGGCCAAGGGCAGGTGACCACAGAGGCAGGACTTCAGGACACGGGCGTCCTGGCCCAGGATCACCAGCCAGAGCGCCATCGCCACCCCATCCGGCTCATACACCTGCATGATCATAGCCCACCAGGCCAACGGGGACACCTGGCAACAGAGGGGTCCCGGCCCAGGAAGGGTCAGCCCACAAAGGGGGCCTCTGGGACAGGGATGCTCCTGGGCCAGTGGGGAGAGCGAGGCTGGCCCTCTGCGTCCCTGAGGGGCCAGGGCCTGGCAGGACTGGCCTCTCTGGGGGCGGCGGCCCCATCTGCTGCCCAAGCCCTGCCCGCCCTCAGACAGGAGCACAGAGTCTGAGTGCCACGGAGAGCAGGAGCGCGGTGACGGGGAGACAGTGCAGCCCAACTCCCGCTTCCAGGTCACCCTCCTCGTCCAGGCAGGACTCCTGTGGGCCGGCCAGGGCCCTGAGGCTTCCCAGGCTGCCTCACACAGGAGCAGAGGACCCAGGCCCCCTTGGAGCACACCCAGCCCAGGCCCTGCGACCCCCACCCCTCACTCCTTCCCAGAGACTCGGCCGCCCCTGCCTACCTGCCCTCACTCTCTCCCGCTCCGGGAGCCCAGGAGTAGGTGTCTCCCTTCCCCACCCCTCGGGCTTGCCCTGCCTGCCTGCGCACCTGCCAGGCTCACGGTCCCACCTCAGCCACGTGGGGCCCAAGGCCTCCCCTCCTCCCACCAGGGCGGCCGGCTGCCGGGTTGCCCTGTGCAGCCTCAGAACCTCCAGACCCAGGTTCCAGGGCCTCGAGGGCCTTGCTGGTCACACGGGCTGGGCAAGGAGCCTCCGAACCTCTGCCAGGGCTGCCTGGGGCCAGGAGCGGGCACGGCCGTCAGGCTCCTCGCTGGCCTGAACCGCAGCACGGCGCTGTGGATCTGTGGGTCTGCTCACTTGTCAGGGGTGTGAGGGGCAGAGGGCGTCCCTCAGTGCAGAGAGGCCTGCCAGCCTGCCCCTCACAGCTGGGCTGGACCGCATCCTGGACGGACGGGGCGCTGCTCGGGCAGCCGGGGGACGCAGAGGGGCCAGAGTCCTCCTGACGCCCTCCCCTGGTCCAGACACTCATAGAGCCTTGTGGGGAGACGGTCACTCAGGTCCCAGGAGCACAGTGGCCTGGGGAGGGGAGGGACTCCCTGGCCAGGGCCGTGCTAAGTGGCTTCCCAGCTTCACCGTGCACTCATGCCTTAAACCCCTCGCAGTAGGCACCCTTCTGCCCACTTCCCTGCAGGACCTGATCCCTGGCAGGCTGGCTCCAGCCCCCTCCTGCTGAACCACTGCCCCCGAAAGCCCTTGCTGAAGCCCTGGCAACCGTGGAGGCCGCTGTCTCCTCCAACACACGTTGCCCTTCCGCCCCGTGGCTCACACCTCATGCTGGTCCTTGCTGTGCCCGCTCCTTCCCCTCACCTCAGGGGGACACAGAGCCTTAGAGGTGTAGAGCTGCCCTGCCAAGTCAGGGCTCTGCATCCTCTGGACCCTGCACCGCCCTGGACCCTGGGCTGGGCTGGCCGAGGCCCCGCTGGGCCGGGACAGCCGCGCAGGGCCGCCTGTGAGCCGTGGGGTGCCTGAAGCACTGGGGGAGCCGGGCTCCACCCAGAGGAGCAGCAGGGAGGTGCACCCTGGCTCGGGAGACCCTCTCGGTCCCTCTGCGGTGCCCTCAAGGTCTCCACCCTGGCAGAATGTCGGAGGCCGGGATCCCACCTCAGAACAGGAGCCCTAGAGATGGGAGGGTGGCCCTAGCAAGCAGTTCAATCTCCCTGTGTCTCAGACCTAAAGTAAGGATAGAAATAACGTCTCCTTCAGGCGGTGGGGTGGCTATTAACTAGCCCACGCGTGAGAACCTGAGCTATGATTCCGGTTCTCAGCTTTGGATACCCTATACCACGGAAGCAAAAGGTCACAGCCCAAAGTTTTCCACGGGTGGCAGGGCACCTGGGACCAACAAGTGAGAACCAACAGCAGGGCCCAGCTCGCTCACTAAGGAGCCTGAGGCAGTGGTGTCCCGCCCCCACCCATGCATGTCCTTTCCCAAACTGTCCCCAGCAGGGCACCAAGGGCTGGGACTCAGAGGCATGTCCAGCCAGAGCAGATGGAGACTAAACCAATTCCTTGCCAGGCCCAGGGCGCCAGGACGTCACAGGAGATGGGTTCTTGTGCCAGCCTTTCTGTTTCCCAAGAACAAGTAGGCCACAGGAATGAGCCACACCCTCTGCCAAGGGGCCCCAAAGCCCCTGGAAGTACAGCTCCCAGCCTGGTGACATGGTCCAGGGCCAAAGTGGGCCCCTGTGCAGTGCCAGGTGTGCTGTGGTCCCCACGGCAGCCAGGAGAGTGGAATCCCATGGGAGCCCTAGCTGAGGGTCCTCTCTCCCACCCAGGGATGTGCACGCCGTCTTTCGGGATTCCACAGCCTGGGTACAAGGCCAGAGGAAGGGGCGGATTACTGGCACCAAGAGAGGCTGCTGCACTGCAGCCTGCAGCCTCTTCCGGTCCCTTAGAAAAGGCTTTCTGACCCAAAGAAGGGTGCCCCTACACTGCTCGCTGGAGTTTCACTTGTGTCAGGAGGCTGGGTGGGAGCAGTGGGCACCATGCGAGGGGTGGGGGCCCAGGGCAGGGCCTCCACGCTCCTTCTTGCCTTCTTCGTGCAAACCCCTGGGGGTGGGTGGACTCAGCCCAGGAGCGGGTCTCGGCCCTTGGAGACAGTCGGAGAGATGCAGCCCACCCGCCCGCGGCGAGCAGAGGTCAGGGCGGGCAGCTCCATGCTGCTCTGCGCCGAGCCTCAGTTTCCCCAGACCCACGGGGCACCGGCCAGCGCCCCTGACAACACTTTTCCTGCCCGGAAAAGTCCAGAACAACTTGGGGGCGGGGAGCTGCTTCGGGAAGAGACCCCGGGCGGCGGGCGCTGTACGCGTGGCACTGTTTACGCGAGAGGCCGAGGAGGCGCGGCCCGCAGGAAGATGGCGACGGCGCGGGCGGGGCCGGGCCGGGCGGGGCTGCCGCGGCCCGGACGCGCCTCCTCCTCCAGGCTGGCCGCCGGGGCGCGCGGCGGCAGCCGGGCTACGGGCTGGGGTCTGGGCTGGGGAGGGCGCTCCGGGGGCGTAAGCCCCTGGTGTCGGGCCGGGGCGGGGGAAGCCGCGCGGGGGGCGGTACCTGTTGTTCGGGGCCTTGCGCACCAGGCCGGCCGCCTTTGTTTTCTTCCTGGCGAAGTCGCCGTCGAAGGGCAGCACCGAGGCGTAGCCGTGCTCGGCCTCTGCGGACAGACGGCGCGGTCAGCGGGCCCCCGCCCCGGCCCCGGCCCCGCCGCCGCCGCCCGCCCGCCCGCGGCCCGCCGCACAAAGGGGCGCGGGCGCTACCTCGGTCCCTGCGCTCCAGGTACTCGGCCGCCTCCAGCAGGATCAGCAGGGAGTTCAGCTCCATCCTCCCGCCCACCAGCCCGACCGCGCGCACGCGCGCGCTCCGGGACGGCGGCGGCCGCTGCCCGGCCCGCTCCGGCCGGCTCCGCTCGCCGCCCGCCCCGCGCGCCCGGCGGTCCCACTTCCCCGACTCCCGCGGACTCGCTGTGCGCTCGGCCGCCACCCTCCGCCTCAGGCTCTCAAATTGACACATAAGGGCGAGCGACGGCCGGTGCAGCCAATGGAAGCCGGCACTCCGGCTTTGGGGGCGGGCGCTCGGCTGGGCCGGGGCCAATGGGAGCCGGCCGAACGCCTCGGGCCGGGCAGAGAATGTTGACAGATGCGAAGCTCGGTTCCGATAGGCCCGCCGCGGTAGTAACAATTTAGAAGCTCAAGCTTAGCAACAGCACGTGGTGGCCCGGCCCCCGCGCTCGCTGACTGGCGGCCGGCGTGCATGTTAAGTAGGCGACGCGCGCCGATTGGTCCAGAGCAGCCTATGTAAAGTAGGTACGGCGGACCAATGGCCGGCTGCGGGGCGCGCGGCCAATGAGGGCTCCGCGGCCGGACTCGTTGCCGAGAGGAAGCGGAGCGCGGTGGGACAGCCCGCCGCCGGGCCCCGTGCGAGGGCCCGTTAGGGCGCTTGGGAGAGTCCCGGACACCCTCGTCGGTCCGCCGGGTCTGCACCCTCTACGCAGGAACCTGTCGCCCCGGGCCTGCTGCCACACTGGCTTCGCGGAAGCTCGGGGTCTCCCGTGGGGAGGCAAAACTACAACCCTCCCCGCCGGACACAGCGCGACCCCAGGAAAGGCTGGGGCTTGGAGAAGGGGTGTAGACGGTCTGAGCCTAAGAGCCAGGCCTCCTTGGGTATCTCAGTGGGGAAACCGAGGCCCAGAGCAGGAGGGATCCCTCAGAGCTGCCCAGTGGAAAGAAGGGTCTGAGAAGGGGACAGAGATCTGCCGCCACAGTCCAGAAGGGCTCCCGTGAGTGGAGGACTTCGTACTCATGTCTGGCCCAAAGGGTGGGGACATTCCAAGAGGCTAGCACTTGTCCCGTCTGGCCACGGAAGCGCTTTCTAGGGAAGAGAATTGCCCTTCCTGGGAGGGGAGAGAGCTCCTCATCAAGCTCCCGGCTGGCTGGCTGGCCGATGGCCCTGGTGACCCCTGACCCTAAGCTGGCCCATAGGAGCAGGACTGGCAGCCTGGGGGCAGCCCCGGATTGGCCTCAGTCCCCCTTGATGTTCCCTCTCACAGGTTGTTGAGATTGATGGCCTGGGGGCTCCTGCGGAGGGGACCTTCAGGCTGGAGAGTGTGGGGTATAAGTGACTGTACCCACCCACCACACCACACCCCCACTACTGCTGCCAACAAAACAGAACGAAAACTAAAAATCAAGCACTTTCAGTTCTAGGACCTATTGACTGCTCCATGTGGGTTTCCTTGGGTTTCCGCACCTTCAATTTACAGACGAGGAGCTGGGAATCCTGAGGTTTAGGGACTCACCAGGGTCTCCCAGCAGTCCCAGAGGAATGGAGATTAGTGCTGTCATACACGTGACCCAGGGCTGGTGACACAGGAGCGTGGAGACCAAATCACCTCCTGGACCAGCACAACCTGATCTGAGAAATGGGGTTAGGAATGTGTGCCCCCCTAGGGTGTCAGGACCCAGTGAGGAACTTGGAAACTGGCATTAGACAGCTCTGCGTGGACATTAAAACAATACCTCAAGGGAATTCCCTAGCGGTCCAGGGGTTAGGACTCTGCGCTTTCACTGCAGAGGGCCCTGGTTCAATCCCTGGTCGGGGAATGAAGATCCCGCATGCCGCGCGCAGCCAAAACAAAAACAAAAACAAATCCAAATCCAAATCCAGGGCTTCCCTGGTGGCGCAGTGGTTAAGAATCCGCCTGCCAATGCAGGGGACACGGGTTCCAGCCCTGGTCCGGGAAGATCCCACATGTCGCGGAGCAACAAAGCCCGCGCACCACAGCTACTGAGCGTGCGCTCTAGAGCCCGCGGGCCACAACTACTGAAGCCCGCGTGCCTAGAGCCCGTGCTCCGCAACAAGAGAAGCCACAGCAATGAGAAGCCCGCGCACCACAGCGAAGAGTAGCCCCCACTCGCTGCAACTAGAGAAAGCCCGCGCACAGCAACGAAGACCCAACGCAGCCAAAAATAAATAAATGAAATAAATAAATTTTAAGAATAAATAAAAATAACAAAAACAAAAACCTCGACGTTAACTCTGGCCCTTTCTGCCCCTGCTTCACAATCACCCCAGGGCCAGGGCAGAGCCCTATCAAGGGCTGGGTGCTGTGCTCCTCCAGCTTAGTCTGGAGGGCTGCTCAGGGCTGTGCGGGTAACGGAGGGCGCCCAGCTCTGGGGAGGGCTGGGTGCATTCTGGGCTCTGGGGTGTGGACGGCAGGACCCCTGGCTCACCACTTGGTGTTTGCAAGGTCACTCCATCCCTGCTTATGTGACGGCTGGGTTGCTGGCCCCAGTCCTAAAGCCTGCGCTTATGCCGGTGTGAGTGCACCTGCTGGACGCCCACTGTCCTTCCTGCCGCGGGGCATGAGGTGCGCTTTGTGCCACAGCGGGCAGCACAGGTGCTGGTGCCGGGGTGTGACTTCAGGGGAGGGGCGTGGTCCCCACCTTGCCTCCAACTACATCTAGGCCTTCTGGGGGATCCCTCCACCAGCCACACCCGGGACGGGCCACTTCCCGGGGCCCGCGGGGTCCACACTGCCTGCGAGGAGTGCGGGGAGAAGTGGGCGGGGCCGACGACGTCAGTGAAGCGTCGGGGTCCCAGGCCGAGGGGAGCCGTGCGGCGCCGCGTGGGCCGGACGGCGGATTGGGGGAGGAGAGAGGCCGCCGGAGCAGCGGGCGTGTCCTCGAGCTGGACCTCGCTCCGGCCCGACGCGCAGCTGTGAGCGAGTCCAGAGCTCCCCGGGGAGATTCCGGAGGACCATGAACCGCGGGTTGGGGTGCTGGGAGGGGGGAGGATATATGGGGTGATGGCCTTGCCCGGGACCCGTCCAGTCTCCACACGCGGAGCCTCAGTGAGCCCCTGCCCCCAGGTGGGAGGGGCGGCGTGGTTGCCGCTGGCGGCCCTGGGTCGGCGCTGGCTGGTCCAGGCCCGAGGACAGCGCGAGGTGCCGCCCCTAGGACCTGTTCCATAGGGCAGGTCTCCAACAGGGCCGAATCACCTCCTCCAGGAAGACTTCTCGGAGCCCGGGCTGGGCCTGCTGCCTCCTCGCCTAGCCCCTCGCCTACCCAGCTCTTAACTGCCCCTTCTCCTGTGCGGGGACCTTCCGAGTGGGAACCGGCAAAGGCCATGCCGGGGAGGGAGGAGACGGGCATCTCAGGCCTCCTCCCTCTGGAAGCCCAGGACCCCACCCCTACCTTCCTTTAGAGCCGGACACGGCCTGGGCCGCTCCTGCGCTCAGCCCTGAATCCCCTCTCGTGCACCCAGGCCCCTAGGGCCTCCCCTGCAGTGCATCCCTCCTGGACCAGCCCCATCCTCCCGGACTGTTCTCCCTCACTGCCCTTTGGGGAAGCCCAGCTCGTCCCGAGCTCCCGGCCGGGGGCTCTGCGAGAAGGGGTGGGGCCTGAATCCAGAAGGGACTTCGGGATTTGGGTGGAAGGCGGGGTCTGCTCCCGGCGTCACCTCCACCCGCCCACCCCAGCGTCAGCGTCCCTGGCCCTCAAATGAGAACGGCAGTGTCCAGCTCCAGGCACTGGGGGAAGGATTCTGGTGGGAAGCTTGGGAAAGGCTGCCTTGCTCCCCACCCCCGGGAGCCTGCCAGGTATCCCTCTGAGGAGGCCCGAGGGAAAGAAACCTCTGGGAGACTGCTTCCTAGCCTCCCCCATGCTGACTGGGCCTGGGCTCCCCTTCTCCGGACCCCGTATCCCACCCCGCCCGCCCACCCGGCCACCACACACACTGATTTGGGGACACGCCCGTGGCTCTCCGCGCGGCATCAGGAAACACCCCCGCCGCTACCCAGGGTGAGGAGGTGTGCGAGGCCCTTCTTCCTCCGGAACGCCCCTCACACCTCCAGGAGGACCTGGCCCTGGCCCTGCCTCCTCTCTTGCCCCACCGTCGGTCACTGGGGTGGATTCCTCTGCCACCGGCGCCCCCAGGCACAGCATTCGGGGCAGGAGGCTGGCAGTGAGGGTCAGGGCTGGAGAACTCCCCCAGCCGGCCACTGCCACTCCTCAGACCCCGGGCGGCGGCAGGTTCAGACAGCTCCCTTCCGGCAGGTCCTGCGTCTGTGGGGCCTGGGGACAGATGACTTCTGGGGTTATCAGGTGCCGGAGGGCCGGGCCTAACCCAGCATTGCGACTGGCATCCCAGAAGCCTTGGCTCCCCTGCACTGAGACAGCCTGGTGTTTGCCAGGACCAGGGGTAGTTCTGGGGGCTTCTGTCACTGGGTCCCTCCCCCAAAGGCGCCCTGGATTCTAGTCTGTCCACAAGACCTTGGCCAAGTCCCTTAAGCCTCTCTGAGCCTCGGTTTCCCCAGCTATAAAATGGAGCTGGCAGTAGCGACCTCTTAGGGTGGTTGTGGGGTGTGATGAAGGATGTGTATTAAGCCCTGGGGAGCAGGGGGCTCTGGGTGGGGGCAGGAAGCGGCAGGGATATTAACGTCAGCCCCAAATCAGCAAGTGCTTCTAACCCGGGCCCTCCACATGGGGAAACGGGGCAGGGCCTGTCCAGTCACCATCGGTCAGTATCAGAGTCACGTCAAAGAGCGCCCAAGCCACCCAGCCAAGGGCATTTGGGGGCCTTCTAAAAAGTTTAACACTCAGGAAAAATTGTCTCCAGAATACAAGAAGGCAGCAAGATCAAGATGCACGAAGATGTAATAAATGTCTGCAGAGTCAACATAATGTCAATATCATTTTTAAACTTAAAATAAGAAAAAAGTTCATTATACTTGTGAACAATGTGTGGGGTAGATTTTTTTCTCACTTTACAAGATTTTCCCACTCTACTCAATGACCCTGGAACAACTTAGACAATTTAGACAAATTGAATTAATTTCTTGTAGCCAAAAATATCCAAAAGCAAGACAATGAAATTTTCTTTTAAAAATTTTTTACAGGAAAAAAAAGTTATGGAGGAGGGACGTAATGCAGATTCAGGCACTTGCTGTGGTGTCAGGTGTGGCCTCCAAAAATGAGAGGGTCTGGACCTCTGACAGCTCAGGGCCTCCTCCACTCCCAGGGACTGGACCCAGGCTCAGGTGGGGCAGGACAAGGGGCCCAGCTTGACCCTGCTGCTACTCCAGGGGCACTAATGGCTGTTTCTAAGGGCCCTTTCTTCCCCGAGGCCTGGGGAGGATGAACCTGGAGTAAACGGGCAGATCTCCCTTCCTTGAACAATAGGTGCTTCGGGGCTCACCCCAACACCCCTCTCCCAGTCCTACCATCTAGGGTTCTCTGGCCTAGGCCTTCCTGGCCTGCTTCCCTACCTCTTCCAGGAAGCCTTCTGGGCCTTCCAGGCCATGCCCAAGTGGCCTTCACTTGGCCCTGGCTTCTACACACAATCATAAGATGGAGACCTCCTAGTCTCAGGCTGGATGCCCTGAGGGCCTGAGCCTGGGAGACCCACCCCTGCCCCCCACGCTGAGCACCCCCCCCGCCCCCCCCCCCCACCGTCAGTCATCCAGCTGCTTCTAGACCCAGAGGGCAGCAGATCAGGCTCTGGTGAGTGTGCCCTGAGCCGCCTCCCTCGGAGGGTGAAGAGGCCTCTCAGATCATAGCCCACGTGGCTCAACAGGGTCCTGAGTGATGGGGGCGGGGGAGACGGCAAGGTCAGAGCAGTGACCCTGGCTAAGCCGTGTTACCGCCTCTGACGGAGCAGCGGGGGCCCTGGCTTCGGCCCCACCAACTCATCCTCCTTCCGAGGGGCCCAAACCACAAATCTGACCATGTCCTCCCCTGCTCAGCAGAAGCCCAGCGTTTGGTGCCTGAGGTGACCCAGTCCTGTTCCCCATCTGCGCCCCACCCTCACCCTCGCCAATGGGATCATCACCATTTCTAACTAGCCTGTGTCTTTGTAGCTCTGGTACCCCATTTTCCACTGACATCCTGCCCGCCCGCCAAGGCCCAGTCAGCTCAGCCAGCTTGCATGGCTCCCAGACCTGCAGCCCCCCGGGGTTAGGGTTAGGGCAGGTCTAGAGGGTCTGGGCGCTCATCTTTGCCCAGTCTAGGTGCAGGATCCAGCCCTGAGCTGTCGTGAACTCCTGGAAGCAAATGAGCACACCTGCAGAACCCAAGCCGCATGTTAAGTCTTTGGGGAGAGGTTAAGTCTGAGCTTGTGCTGGCCTGGAATCCGCCCCTCCCCAGTCTCAGAGGCAGGAGAGGCTCTGAGAGGTTCACTGACTTCTGCAAAGGGTCCCAGACTCTGCCCTGAAAATGTGTGTGAGGGTGGGGGCTGGGGGGCACCCCTGTCTGGGAAGGCTGCCTGGAGGAGGTGGCTCTGGGTGGGCCTAAGAGGAGACAAGAGCCGCCAGGACTCTGGGTCAGGTCATGGCGGGGGCCTAGGGCAGGCACTTTGGGTCCTGCTCACCTTCCCCCAGCTTCCACTGCAGAGTCCAGAGAACAGGAAGAGCTGGGAATGGCCGGGGAGCACCCCCTCCATGGGGTGTCAGCCCCCACCGCCAGCCCTGGTGGTCTGAAATGCCCAGCTCAGACCAGAGCCTCTCTTCCCCACTCCCCCAGCCGTTTGGGGCGTGGTCTGCCCTGCCTGCGGTCCTTGCTGGGCCAGGACGCTCTCTGGAGGACTAGGGCCTGGCCGCCGGGTGCGGCTGTGCGGGGGGCCCTGCTTGGACCTGGAGTGCCCACCCACAGTGGGGCAGCTCCTGCAGGCGGCGCTCCAGCTGCCCCAACGCCTTGGGGCCACAGTGGGAGAGGAGGCGTTGGGCGGGGCGCCCCCTGGTGGCCATTAGAGGCTGCAGCAGGGACCTTGGAGGAGCCCACCCGGTGCCCTGGTGGGGAAAGGGTAGGGTCCCCCAGCCCCGCCCCGCCCACCCGCCTCTGGGGTGATAGTGCCCCACCAGCATCATCAGCCTCCAGGGCACTGACAGTCTTTCTCCTCCCCTTCCCGCGCCCCCGCCCCGTGTGTGTGTCCGTCTGCCTGCCTCGGGGGGAGGGGGGGGGGGCCGGGCCTGGGGGCAGGCGGCTGTATGCGGACATATTTCTGGGGCAGATGAGCCACGGGTGGGGGCCCGCAGCAGGGGCACCTCCAGAGGCCAGGGTGTGTGGGAGTGGGAGTGGCCTGAGCCGAGCCTGCGGTGGAAGGGGCCGGACCGGGACCGGGAGAGGAGGCGGCCTTCTCCCCAGCTCCCCGGGGACCGGGCTCAGGGGCTCTTCCTGTCCCAGGGCCTCCCAGACCGCTGGGACACAGAGAGCTCTGGGTGCTCCCACCCTACACCCTCCCTCCTTGGACTTGGTGGCCTGCCCTGCGGGGATGCTGCAGCCTGCGTCTGGGTCCTGATCGCCTGTGGGGGACCCAGCCAGGCCCAGGGCCCCCCGCCTGTCGCCGGAAGCTCGTGGGGGAAGGTGCTGGAGCGCTCCCGCGGCTTTGTCCCCGGGCCTGTGCGTTGCCCCGAAAGGGGGTGGGGTGGGCTCCTGGCAGCTCCCCAGCCCCCCTCCAGCCACCAGCCCACGGCGTGCCATGGGCGCTGTGTGTCCAAGCTGCCCTCCCTGGAGCTGGCCCTCCAGGCACAGCCAGCTGGGCCAGTGCTTCCCAGCACCCCCAGGTCACAGGGTGACCCTCCTAAAGGCCCGTGGCCCGGATGGGCCGCCTGCTAACTTCTGTGAGCCTCGGTTCCCCATCTACGACATGGGGCCCTGCCCCCTCAAGGGACTGTCACTCGAGGGATTGTCATGGGGAGTGGAGGGGACGGCCCTCAGGAAACAAGCAGGAACGAGGACAACAATGGTGACGACGGGGAAGCTGAGGCTCCGGAAGGGCCCCTGCTCGAGGTCCAAGGTTGGCTCCCAAGGGCTGATTCCAAACCCCTGCCCCCACCAGTCCCGAGCCCCTGCTGTAGGTGGGCAGCAGGTCATTCCTTCTAGATCCTTCCTGAGCTGGAAACTCGGCCTTGGACCAACCCCTCCCCACCCCCAGGTCCTGGCTCTACCCTTGGGGTGGGGACAGCCCTGTAGAAGGGCTGTAGAAGGGCAGATGGGTCTAGGCCGTCCCTCTGGAGGGCAGCTGTGTCTGGGCCGGGGGCGGGCATCGGGGCAGACCCTCCTTCCTGGGTCTCCACTCCCTCTCCCACCCCGACCTGGTGAGTGAGGAGGACCACCACGTCCCAGGTCTGGAAGGTGGCAACTGTGGGTGCCTAGCGTAGAGGGAGGGGGACCCCCAGAGTGTAGCTTCCCGGGGGCTTCCTGCAGAGGGCTGACTTCCTGAAGGCACTGCTGTCCAGCCAGTGGCACAGGCACCGCCATCCACAGGAGTGGGAGGGACTCTGTCCAGGTGGGCAGGCCTGGTCTTGGGCAGCTAAGGACGCAGGTCTCCCTGGATGCCACTTCTCTTCCGCTCCCAAAGGACTCAGCGCTGCTCAGAGCCCCCGTGTTCTGAAACACTTTCTCACCTACCAGAAAGAAAATGGGTGTGGGGGCCATTGGGGCCTCTTGCAGGCCATCCTCTGGCCTCCCAACACCCACCTCAGAGGGACTGGGCACCCAAGTCCCAAGGGAAGGCCCCATCGCCTTGGCAACCCCAGGGTTTGGTCTGCCCTCCTGCGTTCTCTCCAGGGCCCCAGGTTGGGTGTCCAGGAGCACTGCCCACCCCAATGCACACAGAGGCCAGGGATCTGAGCTGAAGACACACGAGGAGCGGAGCTGGGCAGGGTGGGCGGGCAGTGGGGAGGCTGCAGCCATCGCAGGCAGTGGGCGCTGGGTGGGGGGGGCGGCCACCCCTCTCCTGGGGGCTGGTGGGAAGTCAAGTCCTGCCCTTCGACTGTCCCAGGAGTCCAGAAGCCCCCAGCTTCCTAGAGGACAGTGAACTTTAGCAAGAACCCCGTCACCTGGCAGACCGAGGAAAAAGGAGTCCATCCATGTTCACATGAGGAATAAGAGTGTCTGCAATCCTTAAATAGATTTATGGAAATGGTTTTGAATTACAGCATTTAGAAAATAAAAATAATCTCCATACATAATATACCCTCCATTATATGCTTTTCTTCTCCCACAGAAGCTGTTTTTGTGCGTGTGTATTCCAGTGTCAAATAGTAATTGGATTTTATCCTATAAAAGAAGCAGTAGGTGTGTCATCTCTCTAAAAATAAAACTGCAATCGTCATTGCAATGTGAAGCCTGAGATTTAAGCCTGAGGAGGTGTCCGTGCCGGGGCCCGGGGCCACTCTGGGGTCTGAGGAAGTGGGCCAGGGTCCCAGGGGTGCAGAGGGAAGGGGGAAGTGGCAGCCAAGCGGGCAAGATCCGGGGGTCCTCAGCCCCCTGGAGACCCCTGGCCTCGGAAGCTGGGAAACCTCTGCCCACCACCTGACCCCGCCATCGGCTGGCGGACCAGGGTGGGCAGACCGCAGCAGGGGCGCGCCTGCTTGCCCAGAGGACCACCAGGCCTGCTGCTGCATGTCCCCTCTCCGGCAAGAAATGACCCATGTTGTTGAGACAAGGTCCTGAGGGTAGCAGGGGGTGGGCAGCTGTGGGCTCTGGGCCCTGGAGGGAGAAAGGACAGCCTAGTCTTTCTGGTTTGGCCAGCATGTGGGGAAGCCCTGCGGTGCCCCACTCCCCCCACCGCCCCTCAAAGGTGTCCGCCATCTCCCCAGACTCAGCCCCAGGGGCCGAGGCTGCCCTGAGCTCAGACACCATCCCCACCTTCCCCTTCCAGGGCGGACCTTCTGCTATGGTTCAGCCTCAAGGCCACATCTCAGCAGGGCAGGGGGGCAGCGGACGGGCAGGAGGAAAGCCCAGCCTTCCCAGGCAGCCGCCGGGCACCCCCAGGTATCCCCCACTGGCTGAAGCTGACCTCCTGTTGGCCCCTGCGGCTGGCCCGAGGTCCCCGCGGGTGCGGAGGCCAGGGCGGGTGGGGCGGAGGCCCTGGACGTTCTGGAAGTCAGGGCGGCCCGCAGCCCTGGCAGCGGTGGTGGCGGCAGCTGGATGAAATGCGGTGAAGACCCTCCCGTGGCCGGAGGCCTCCCCCTCGGCGCCTCCTCCCTGCAGTCCTTTGGGGCCCTCGCGGGCTTGGGGCACCGTGTCAGATGCCCGCCTTGTCGCTGCAGAAGGGCGTGACGTGGAACACGTAGCAGTGCGTGCACACGCGCACGGGCTTCACCTGCCCGTAGCGGGGCAGCGGCGCCGAGTGCGAGGAGCAGCGCGAGCAGAAGATCTGGAAGGCGAGGGGCGGGGCCGGTGGGCTGGGGAGGGCTCCCAGCAGCCCCTGCGCCTCGCGCCTTCCCGACCTTGGCCCCTCAGGGGCGGCGCGAGGACGGGGGCGGAGCCCCGGGCGCCCCCGGCCTTCCTGCCCTTCCTCCCACCCAGCCCGGCCGTGCGCCGGTGGGTGTCTCCCGGCCCCCCCAGTGGGGCTGCAAGCTTCAGGAAAACCTGGCGCAGGTCTTGGCCAGGAGGCCGGGCCCATGGAGGGGGTCCTGGCCCCATACCCAGGCTGCCGCAGGCTCCTACTCACACCCTCCATCTCCTCCCCGTCCCCAGGTGTGAAGTGGCCGGGACTGGGCACTGCACCATCGCACCCAGTGGGCGGGGTGCCTGGAGTCCACACCCTGTGCCATGGCAGAGCAGGGCCCAGGGCTCAGGGGTGTCTGCACAAGGACCCCGGGGCATCGGTCCGGACTTCCGGACCTAGGCGCCACGTCTGTGACGGCCCCTGGGATGCCTGCAGCGACAGCCCGAGGGGCCGCGGGACGACCTCGTCCGCCCCACCTACCTTCCCACAGCTCCGACAGTGGTGCTTCCTGCGGATGACGGTGAAGGGGGCTTTGCACGCGGTGCAGAAGCCGCAGGCCTCGTCTGGGACCCACTCGGGCGGGTCTATGACAACGACAGTGGGGGACACATCAGACAGGGGGGGACACATCAGCCAGAGGGACCCTGCAGTGGCGGCAGTGGGGACCGGTGGCTGGGGTGGGGGTCGGAGGCTGGCGGGTGTGCAGGAGCCTCCCGTGGGGCAGCCTGCCCCCCACCTCCACCTCCGGTCCTCCCTGAGGCTCGGTACCAACTGCGGTTTCAGGAAACTGACGGTGTCCCATGGACGGGTCAGTCTTTGCAGCTGTCGGCCGTGCTCATCGATCGGACCCCAGCTGCGGCCTGCACCTCGCCCCAGGGCTCGGGGCACGGGCAGGGAGCGTCCAACCGGACAACCCTCTCCCGGCCGGCACCCAGCCTGGCAGGGCCCTTGGGCAAAAATGGGGGCTGAGAAATGAAGAAATCAGCCCCCTCTGTGGACAACTCCGTCAATCAGCTCCGCCCACCCCAGCTCCAGGGCTATTCTCAGGTTCTTGAGGAGAGGGTGCTGAGGGCGTCTCACAGAGCCCGAGGCTGGCCCTGGCCCCTTCCGACACCTGTGCAGCCCGGCAGCTGCCTGTGGGCCTGTCCCATGTCACTTCTCCAGGTGATCACTGGGGGAAGCCTCTGGGCATCTGCTCTGGAATTTGGGTGGGAGGGTGTGTGTCGCCACTGGGAGAAGCCATCTTGCATGGGGGGACATGCCTTTCCTGCCACCCCAGACATAAGATGCCCACTTTGTACCAACCCCGAGCCGAGTACCGCCGCCCAGAGGGGGAGCGAACACCTGGACGGCTCCCTGGGGCCACAGCGTGGGCTCAGGAGTCTTCCGTCGACTCTCACACAACCCCCAAGGGAACTCAGCAAGGCCGCCCGCCCACCAGAGACCGGGGTCTCCTTGCCTCCCTCTCGCCCCTTCTCCTCACCGACCTGCACCTGAGGAACTGCCCCTCCCCCGCCTGCCGCACAGAACCGCCCCTCCCCCCGAGCCCCCCCACCCAGCTCTCCTGCATCTGCTCTAGACCCCATCAGCTCACCCCCGACTGCAGGGAGATGGCTTCTCATGCTTGCCACCCGCCCCCGCCCCCGCGTGAAACGCTTGGCCGGCCCCAGTGACGCCCTGGACGGCGCCCGGCAGCTCCGGGGCCACGCCAGGCCACGAGGCCAGCTCCAACACACAAGTCGAGACCCCCGCCCGAGGAGGATGGTGAGGGTCCTGAGGACTTGCTGGGTCCAGGCCCTGCCCTGCGAGCCACTCCCAGGAGCGGGCTGGACTGGCGGCCCACAGGGGGACACGGCCCTGGCTGTGGGCTGGGCCCCTCCAGACCTCGCGGTTCACCACCTGCACGCTCCTCGAGCAGGGGGTTCCGAGTGCCCGGCAGGCGCTTTATTTATGGCATCGCGTGCGATTTTCACAGGAGGGAAGAGAAGACCAGGGCTCAGGGCGTTTAGGAAGCAGGGAAGCTTGTGCGGCCGCCCCCAGGGGATCCCGGCCAAGGCAGCCCCCTGCACACCCGGGTCACCAGGCAGGGCGAGGGAGGCCCTGAGCCGGCACCAGCGGGGACCAGCGCCGCCGGCCGGGCACACCGGCGCTATAGCCGCCTCCTTCTCAGCGCCTGTTGCGTTCAACACTCGCTCAGGCCCGTCTGCCGCTGCCCGTCTGAGCAGCTCTCCAGGCCTCCGGCCCCTTCCGAAGGCCTTGGGCGGCCCCCTCCCCACAGATGTGTTGCCAGTGCCCCCAGCCCACCCTGGACGCTCCTTCCCTGACCGCCAAGCCACCGGGCCTGCCGATGGCGACCTCCAGGCTAATGGGGGAGCAGGCCGCTACGGGAGGCCTTTCCTGCGGGGCAGGTGAACGCTGGGGGGTCGGCAGTGTGCCTGTGGCCTGGGACCAGCCACTTCCAGCTGCGGCCAATGGCCTGGACCCCAGCACCTCCTTGCTCCTCACACCTCCCCCTGCCCCCCAGGCTGAGATGGTCAATAACGGGCCTGAGGTTAGGTGGCGGCGGCTCAGAGGGCCTGTGCCCACCCTGGGAGCCCAGGAGGGCAGCTGGAGTAAGAGGCTGCACCCCCTGGGAAGCGGCACGTCTAGGCCTCTGGGGAGGGGCCCCCGCTGGAGGAGCGCTGCCCGCCCCACCCCAAGCCTGCAGTCCAGGGCAGAGCGGTGGCAACATCCAGACAGGGCTCCTGCTCTCCGCTCGGCACGCAGTGCATTGGGCCCCGGCTCCCGGCCCCTCACGCACCTTCCAAGTCTCCATCTCGGGTCTTGGCTGCGAGTTCGGAGGATGACAGGGTCTCCTGGCACAGAGCGCAGTCCTCCAAGGCCGCGCTCCGCAGGGTCTGGGTGACTAGAAGGGAGAGGGTGGCCGCTGGGGTCGATGGGCCACCGCCTGTCTCTGGGAGGTGCCGCCAGCAGGGAGTAGCCCCCGAACAACCCACAGTCCTGCATGCGGAGTGGGTCACTGCAGCCCTCACCCACCGTCCCCGCAGGCTGGGTGCTGACCCCGCAGGGGGCCTTTCCGTCCGAGTGCCCTCAGGTGTGCAGCTGGTCCTGCCTGTGGGCCCCTAGCCCCGGGGCCCACCGTCCTTGCTTGCAGAGCAAGGAGGCAGCCCTGCCCAGAATTCCCTGGCAGATGGGGGCAGTGTGGTCCAGTGGTGTGGACCCTGGGGGGCACAGCTGGTTCGGCACACAGTACAGACTTCTCCTCCCTGTGGACGAGAACGTGCCCTCCAGGGCTGGGCTGGCTGCCCCGTGTGTCCAGACGTTCTTGAGCAGAAGCCCCTGTGATGAGCGGCCGCTCGCCCAGGATGGGAGCCTCAGCCCAGCAGAGGGTGGGTGAGCAGGGGTCGGGCCCCTTCCCCACGCTCGGACCCTGCCACCTCCTTCCAGGGAGCGAGGGCCCAAGCTCCCTGTGCCTTAGCATTCCCTGCCTGACACCTGCTCCCTCACCAGGTAACTCTGTTCCGTGTGCGTGTGTGTGTGTGCATGCGTGTGTATGTGAGGCAGCTCACAGAGGGCCACTCCCCCGAGCAGGGGACCCATGTCCCCTCCTTGGCTCTGGGCTGGCCTCTGGCTGCTCTGACAGACGGAGTTTGGTAGAAGTGACAGTGTACCGCTTCCGGGCCCCGTCTCCAGGCCCGTCAGCCGTCGGAAGTGGGGTGGCCTGGCTGGGGCGTGGGCACCTGGGGCTGTGACCCCCATGCGTGCCCAAGCCCACCTCTCGGCGTACCCGGGGCCTGTGCCCCTCTGCCCGCAAAAGCCGGGTGGCGGTGCTGGGCCGGGCCTGAGGGTGCAGATTTCCGCAGGCCCCCCACTTCCAGGGGGCGGTGGGCACGACGGTCAGCCTAGGCCTCAGAGCCTGTCCCGAGCTGGCACTCACCCTTCTTTAGCTTCTCCTTGTCGTCCGTTTCCGGCTTGGTGGCCATGACCTGGAAGAGGGTCTTGAGAATACTTCTGAGGTCGCTGGCGTAGTTGGTCTGCAGCTGGTCGGCCACGCCTGGGGGAGGACGCCCGAGGAGGGGGGTTAGGTGCTGGCAGCTGGTGAACCCAGCCAGGGCTCATGGTCAGAGACCAACATGTCCTCGGAGGGGTGGGCGCGAGAGGAGGCCGCCCCGCCCCCGTGACAGCTCCTTTGGCAGAAGCAAGAGCTCAGGAGGCAAGGGAAGGTGGCGGAGGGGGGCAAACTACCCAGCAGCCCTCCCCCGGGGGTCAGTTGTTCGCCTTCGTGCTTCCATCCTGGCCCCCACTGAGGGACGAGCCCAGAGCCCCCAGCTGTGTCCACCCGCGTGGCAGCACCTTCCCCTCACGGCCACCTCGACTGCGGGGAGGCAGTGAGGTTCCACGTGGCTGGGGGGCCGAGGGTGGACCCCACCCACACGTGGGGCTCCTCGGCAGCCTCCGCCAGCCGCCCCCCGCTCGCTGGCAGGACAAGGCTTCTCCCACCCTCACCTGCAGAGGTTTCCTCTGTCCCTCAATTAGGTGGACCGGCCCTTCTCAGTGAAGAGCGCTGCTAGCTCTTCGGGGGCACGAGGGGCTGCCGTCAACAGCACAGCCAGGGAGTGAGCGCGCACGTCCCAGCAGCACATGGGCGCCCCGGGACCCCGGACCGCGCGGATGCCGTGGCCGGCGCTTCCGGGGCTTCCTTGCGTGCCAGCGGCCGTGTTGAGTCCCAGCTGGCACGATGTTCCCCGGACCTCTGGGCAAACCCGGGTAGCGGATTCCGGCAGATGTCTGAACCGAAGCTCAGCGTCACCCCGAGGTCCTCGTGCTCCCACCTGGCCTGGCCGGGGGCTGTGCCTGAGGGGCCCTCGGCAGTGCGGAGTGACCCCGGGGGCCATGACCCTGACTCCGCAGCGCCCGCCCGTCCACGGGCTGCCCCGCGGCTGCCCCTCCACCCGGGGGCCCGGGAGCGCCGCGGAAACTCCAGGCCAGGGGAGCTGGGCTGCAGGACGGCCACTGTCTGAACCCGGCCGCCCCGGCGAGGTGTCGGGGACGGGCAGGCAGGAGGCCAGGAGGGCGGACTTCACTGCACACTTGTCATACTTTTTTTTTTTAATTTTTGCGGTACGCGGGCCTCTCACTGCTGTGGCCCCTCCCGTTGCGGAGCACAGGCTCCGGACGCGCAGGCTCAGCGGCCGTGGCTCACGGGCCCAGCCGCTCCGCGGCACGTGGGATCTTCCCGGACCGGGGCACGAACCCGTGTCCCCTACATCGGCAGGCGGACTCTCAACCACTGCGCCACCAGGGAAGCCTTTGTCATACTTTTAAACCATGAGGATGCGGCAGCTATTTAGAACACACAAAACTAGGGAAAGCGCTCCTAAGAAGACACCGTTGGTACTCACTCCCCTCACTGAACTCCCCCGGGAGACGAAACAGTCATCGTCCCCGTCTGCCACCCCAAGAGAGGAAAGGAAGCAACATCAGTCGGGACAGGACGCACAATGAACTCTGACCTACAAATTGAACAGAGTCTCCCTGTGTGGGCGGCGAGGGGCCACTGGGACCAGAATGGGGTTCTCCACCCCCCACGGGAGGGCCTGGCGAAGCACCACGCCCGCCTCTTTACCGGCCGGGCTCACGGCGGGGCTCGCGGGCGAAGGATGAAGTGACGCGGTGAGGAAGGCCCCAGGCAGGGCCGACACCCCAGCAACCCAGCATCAGTGGGGAACCTCCCGCACCTGGGCCGGACGCTCCCCTAAAGCACGCCCCCCCTCCCCTGTGTGTCCCCAAGCCCACGCCCCGCCCCAGGCCCAGAAGTGGCACCTGAAATGCAGACAAACAGGCGGTGGATCAGGTCGTGGCTGCCGTGGAACCGGGACCGGATCTTCTCTCTGATGGCCACGGGGCCTGCGTCCGACCCCATCTCGTCTGAGGAGCAGGGGCCGGCCGTGAAGCCACTGTGTAGAGAAGGAAACACAGGAGCGTAGGTGGAGGAGGCGAGGGAAGGCAAAACCTCTGCCTGGAGGCCCCCTCGTCGCGGGAGCGCACTGGGGCTAACGCCACGTGCCGAGTTCCTCCCGTGGGAGAGTCACCGCCCCTACTCACACCCTCTGCAGTGGGCTGATGGGCCCCCAAAAGATGTGTCCACACCCTAACCCCTGCAGCTGCCAGCAGGACCTGTTTGGAAGAAAAGTCTTTGCAGCTGCAATCAAGGTAAGGATCTTGAGAGGAGACATCATGGATTATCTGGTGGCCCTAATCTAAGGATAAATGTCTTTGTGGGAGACAGAAGAGGAGACACAGACACACGGGGGAGGGGAGGAGGCAAAGCGACCACGATACAGAGACCAGGGTGATGTGGCCGCAAGCCTGGGGGTGCCCGGAGCCACCAGAAGCTCGAAGACGCAGGAAGGACCCTCCCCCAGAGCCTCCGGAGCGGGTGCAGCCCTGTCAGATTTCAGATTTCTGGCCTCCGGCCTGTGAGAGAAGAGATTTCTGCTATTTTAAGCCCCCAGGTCATGGTGCCCTTTTACTAAGACCAGTCCTTCGTCCCCACCATGCACGTCCCTTCCCACGGCCCAGGGGTCCTGCTGCAGGGGCTGCTAGCTCTGCTGTCCAGGGGTCACACTGCGGCCCTAAGTAGTGGCCACAGCTGAGCCTAGACTGTTAGGGCGTCCACTGACCGTCCTGTCCTTAAATCATTTATCTCCCATCTTCTATTTCTGCCGTTTTGTCCCACTTTCTGGGAAATTTCCTCTTTTTTCTCTCCGACTTTCCCCTTGACATTTTTGCTACCAGGTTTTAAATTTCCTGCTCTCCCTGTTGTTTCATGGATGTGAAATATTTTATCTATCTAGAAACATTCATTATAATTCTTTTTTCGGCTGCGCTGCGAGGCATGCGGGATCTTAGTTCCCCGACCAGAGATCGAACCCGTGGCCCCTGCAGTGGAAGCGTGGAGGCTTAACCACTGGACCATCAGGGAAGTCCCTCATTATAATTTTTTAGAAGTTGCCTTCGGTGGCCTGCACTACCTCTGTTTCTGCTTTTCTGTGGGGGAGTGGGGTTTTTTCATGCCTGCCTCAAATGCACAGAGACCCCTGTCAGAGAGAGGCCCTGGCGTGGCCTCCTGGCACGGGTGGAATAGCAGGCGCCCTCACATCACTGGTGGGAGTGTAAATTGGTGGAAGACTTTGGGGAGATGCTCTGGCACCATCTCAGTGAGGCTGGCACACTCCTTAGCCCAGGGGCCGTGGTCGGCACACACCCAGGACCCTGCCCTGTGCAACTGCAAACGTGGCAGAATCTTCAGGGCAGTTCTGGAAGTTCCAGTAAAATCCACCAGTGATGGAGGAGGGGAATCCACCGTCATCTTGTCATGGCGTGGCCCGCCTGATCGTCGGGGGTGAGCAGCCCTGGCCCCTCGTGGGTGTGGACGACCCTCGCCGAGACGGCAGAGAGACACGCACAGCCGCCCGATGTCTCACTTAGGGGCACGTCCCCTGGTGTCAAGCCATCAGGAAGCTCAGAGCTGTGACGCACCTGAGAATTCAGCGCAGGGGGCGCTGGGGCCGGAAAGGGCCCCAGACTGGCTTCACGGGCTCTCCGGGCTCAGCCAAGTGGAGAGGCACGAGTGCGCGTCTGACTGGCACACTCTAGCAACGTGAACATTGGTTTATAAGTAATATTTCTTTTTTTAAAAAAATGATTTATTTTATTTATTTACTTTTGGCTGCATTGGGTCTTCGTTGCTGCCTTGCAGCAACGGGCCCCTCACCGCGGCGGCCTCTCTTGTTGCCGAGCACGAGATCCAGGCGCACGGGCCCCAGCAGCTGTGGCTCGCGGGCTCAGCAGTTGCGGCTCGCGGGTCCCAGAGCGCAGGCTCAGCAGCCGTGGCGCACGGGCCCAGCTGCTCCGCGCCATGTGGGATCCTCCTGGACCAGGGCTCGGACCCGTGTCCCCTGCATTGGCATGCGGATTCCCAACCACTGCGCCACCAGGGAAGTGCCCTTATAAGTAATATTTCACCAGAACGTGGAGGAGTGATGGGAGGCTGAGGGCGAGGCTGGGCACACTGCTCCACTGGGACCCTTGTGATGATCTACAGCTCTGCCCTCCCAGACCACCTGCCAGGTGTCCTGAGACAAAGCCCCTGACTTTCTGCCTGGGGTGTGTGGACTTGGCGGCCCCTGTCCTGGGAGCTGAGTAAGGAAAGGGGATGGAACGTCACTGTTCAGGGTGTCGACTTCCATCAACACCCCCAGTCTCAGTTCACAGCCTCACCCAAAAGATTGGAGAGCAGGAGCCCAAGCAAATATTTATACACAATGTTCGCAGCAGCATTATTCACAAGAGCCCAGAGGGGACACAGCCCAAGTGCCCATCAACAGATAGTGTGGGTAAACAAAGTGTGGTCCCTCCATGCAATGGAATATTATCCAGCCTTAAAAAGGAAGAAAATTCTGACACCAGCTACCACATGGATGAACCTGTAGAACATTATGCCCAGTGACAGAAGCCGGTCACAAAAGACAAACACTGTGTGACTCCACTTACGTGAGGTCCCTGGAGGAGTCACATTCACAGAGACAGAAAGCAGATGGTGGGTGCTGGGTCCTGGGGAAGGGGGCTTTAATGGGGACAGAGTTTCAGTTTGGGATGATGAAAAGTTCTGGAAATAAAGAGTGGTGATAGTTATACCACATTGTGAATGTATACAATGCCACTGAATGGTACACTTAAATACGGTTAAAATAGTAAAATTTATGTTATATGTATTTTGCCAAAATTAAAAAGTAGGGAAAAAAAAAGATTTAGGACAGGGGAGAACAGAGGAAAGGGAACTGAAAAGCCTAAGTAGCGAAGAGAGCTGATGGATTTGGCACTCTTACAACAGGTTAAGAGTGAATACATGCTAAAAACCATTAAATTATACACTTTTATAGTACATATTTTTAATAATTAAAAAATTGAAGTATAGTTGATTTACAATGTTGTGTTAGTTTCAGGTGTACAGCAAAAATTATACACTTTTAAAGGTGAACTGAATGTTATATATACTATATATCAATAAAGCAGTTACTGTGAAAGACCCAATTATGTTAAGATATAGTAGCAATAAACAAACTGAAAATGAAATTAAAAAACAACCCTATTTGCAATAGCATCAAAAAGATTTAAATATTCGGAATAAACTTAACAAAAAAGTGCAAGAGTTAACACACGGAAAACTACAAAACGTCACTGAAATAAATTAGACCTAAATAAATGGAAAGACATCCTATGTTCATGGTTGAGGACTTAATATCGTTAAGATGGCAATACTCCCCAAATTGGTCAATAAGTTCAATGCAATCTGTATCAAAATATCAGCCGCCTTTTCTTTTCCCATGCAGAAGTTGACAAGCTGATCCTAAAATTCATACGGAAATGCAAGGACTCAGAACAGCCAAAACAATCTTGAAAAAGAAACAAACAGGTTGGAGGACTCACACTCATGACGTGGAGTGAAACGTATGAAACGCCAGTAAATAAGACTGAGGCACTGGCATAGGACCCATGATGATGGAAGAGAATTGCGAGTCCAGAAATGAACCCACGCATTTGTGGGCAACTGATTTTCAAAAGGGGTGCCAAGATCATCCAATGAGGAAAGAAGGGTCTTTTCAAAAGATGGTGCTGAGATAGAGAAAGACCGTCTCTCCAATAAGTGCTGCTGGGAAAACTGGAAGCTGCATGTAAAGGGATGAAATTAGAACGTTTTTTCACACCACATATAAAAATAAACTCAAAATGAATTAAAGACCTAAATGGAAGACTGGAAACTATAGAACTCCTAGAAGAAGACACCGGCAGAACACTTTCTGACATAAGCCAGGGCAATATTTTTTTTGGATCTGTCTCCCAAGGAAAGGAAACAAAAGCAAAAATAAACAAATGGGACCTAATTAAACTTAAAAGCTTTTGCAACAGCAAAGGAAACCGTCGACCAAATGAAAAGATAACCTGCTGAATGGGAGAAAATATTTGAAAAAGATATGACCAATAAGGGGTTAATATCCAAAATATATAAACAGCTCATACAACTCAATAAAAAAAAAACAGATTAAAAAATGGGCAGAAGAGGGGCTTCCCTGGTGGCGCAGTGGTTGAGAGTCCGCCTGCCAATGCAGGGGACACGGGTTCGTGCCCCGGTCCAGGAAGATCCCACATGCCGTGGAGCGGCTGGGCCCGTGAGCCATGGCCGCTGAGCCTGCGCGTCCGGAGCCTGTGCTCCGCAACGGGAGAGGCCACGACAGTGAGGGGCCCGCATAGAGCCAAAAAAAAAAAAAAAAAAAAAATGGGCAGAAGACCTGAATAGACATTTTTCCAAAGAATACATACAGATGAAAAGCACATGAAGAGATGCTCAACTTCGCTAATCATCAGAGAAATGCAAATCGAAACCACGAGATATCACCTCCCACCCAGCAAATGACCATCATCAAAAAGACGAAAAATAACAAGTGTTGCTGAGGATGTCGACAAAAGGGAACCCTCCCACACTGTTGGTGGGAATGTAAATTGGTTCAGCCACTTTGGAAAACTGTATGGAAGGTCTCTCAGAAAACTAAGAATAGCACTACCATATGATCCAGCAATTCCACTCCTGGGTATATATCTAAAGAAAACGAAAACAGAAAAGATACATGCACCCCAATGTCCATAGCAGCATTATTCACAATAGCCAAGACATGGAAGCAACCTAAATGTAAATCAACAGATGAATGGATAAAGAAGATGTGGTATATACATACAATGGAATATTACTTAGCCATAAAAAAGAATGAAAATGTGTCAATTCCAACAACATGGATGGACGTGGATGGTATTATGCTAAGTGAAATTAGTCAGACAGAGAAAGACAAATACTATATGCTATCACTTACATGTAAAAAACATCTAAAAAATAAAACAAACAAATGAATATAACAAAACAGAAGGAGACTCACGGATATAGAGGACACACTAGTGGTCACCACTGGGGAGACGGAAGGAGGGAAGGGCATGATAGGGGTAGGGGATTAAGAGGTACAGACTATTAAGTATAAAATAAATAAGCTACAAGGACATATTGTAACAGCACAGCGAATACAGCCAGTATTTTAGAATAACTTTAAATGGAGTATAATCTATAAAAATATTGAATTTCTATGTCGTACAACCTGAAACTAATACAATATTGTAAATCAATTACACTTCAATAAAAATTTTTTTTTTCTGGGAGAACTGCATTTCCACACACAAAAGAATGAAGTTAGACCTTACCTTATACCATATACAAAAATTGACTCAAATAGATCAAAGGCCTGTATCTATTCTAAAATTCTTAAACTTAGAAATAATTTTAAATTCTTTAAAAGAATTCTTAAAAATCCTTAGAAAAGAACAGGAATCTTTGTGGTCTTGGATTAGGCAACAGTTTCTTAGGTGTGAAACCAAAAAACACGGCAACCAAAACCAAATATCTTATTCAGCAGTTCCTCAGACAGTATGACACAGCAACTCCACTCTGAGGTATCTACCCAAGAGAACTGAAACACATATTCGCACAAAAATTAAAATTAAAAACTTCTGTGCTTCAAAAGATACCTTCCAGAAAGTGAAAAACCCCACAGAACGTGAGAAAATTTTTGCAGATCATGTATCTGTCAAGGGTATAGAATCTGGAATACAGAAAACTCTTGCAACTCAACAAAAAAAAAATAAATAACCCAACTAAAGAATGGACAACGAATTTGACAAGACGTTTTTCCAAAGAAGATATACAAATGGCCAGTAAACACTTGAAAAGATGCCATCATTAGTCATTTAGGAAATGCAAATTAGAATGATAATGTGCTATTTTATATCCATTACGATAACTACAAGAGTTTAAAAAGAAAACAGAAAATAACAAGTGTGGGTGAAGATATGGAGAAATTGGAACCTTGTACATCCCTGGTGAGAATCTGAAATGCTACTGGAACTCTGGAAAACAGTTCAGCAGTTCCTTGTGCTGTATGACCCAGCAATTCCACTTCAAGGTATCTACCCAAGAGAACTGAACCACAGATTCACACAAAAATTTGTACGTGAATGTTCATACATACTAGCCAAACGATGGAAGCAACCAAATGTCGGGCAACTGGTAAACGGGTAAACAAAATGTGGTCTAGCCACACAATGGGATTAATTTTTGGCTATAGAAAGTATTGATAGGTGCTACAGCGTGGATGAACCTCGAAAACATTAGGCTATGTGACAGAAGCCAGTTACAAAGATCACTTATTGTATGATTCCATTTCTTTGAAAAGTCTAGAAAAGTCTAGGCAAACCCAAGAGACAGAAAGTAGATTAATGGTTGGAGTTTCTTTATGGGGTGATGAAAAAGTTGAGATTAGATACTGGTGGCAGTTGCACAACTCTGTGAATATGCTAAAAAACCACTGAATTGTACACTGTAAAAAGAATAAAAGGATGTTTTCCTTGTAATCATCTAGCGAACTCATATTCAAGAAAGAGCTCAAGCTAAATGCCCGTCAATAGTGGGTTGATTCAGTAAATTAGCTCAGTCATACAGTTTCCACGAAGGACAGTTAATGATGCTGGAAATTCTAAGATATTAAATAAAAAGGTAGCATTTTAAAAATTAGAGCTGTCATATGTACATAAATGAGATTTGGGGAAATATAGTCAAGGCAAAGCATTAACATTACATTTATTCGAATAGTAGGACTATGGATTATTTCCTGAGCATCTTCTAAGCTTGAGTATTACTTCTATGACCAGAAGAATAACTGTTAGGCTGAGGAGAGGCAGAGCCTACAGCAGGACCCACTGCAGCCCCCCTGAGGCACAGAGTTCGATGTCACCTGGGGCCTGAGCTTGGGTCCCGGCCAGGTCAGCCCAGTCCTAGGGGCCACAGAGATGGGCGTTGTTTGGGCACCGGGGGCCCCAGGAACACTGCCCAGGGCCACCCTTTTGGAAGGGCACTGGTCCTCCATGGGCAGCTGCTATGCAGCAGACTAGGGACATGGAAGAGGGGCCCAAGGATGAATCAGATCCTGTGTGTGGCCTCCAAGAGCCCAGTCTAGCGGGGGAGCCACACGCTTTAACAAGACAGAGCTGAGACCGGCTGGCGCCCAGTGGTCCAGGTCTATGGTGCGGGCAGGACACTGAGGGTGAGACATGGCCGGCACTTGAGATGCAGAGGGAAAGTGAGCGAGAGAGGCGAGGGTGAAGGCGTGAGGGGCGTCCACCTGCCAAGGGCTTCCTCTGCCTCACCAAGCAGTCTGAGGTCCTGTCACCAGCCGTATCTACCCAGGCACTCAACTTCAAATCTGCATGGTCACCTGGATGTCGAAAAATCCAGCACCTTCTGTGACCGGTGCCCAACTGGATTCTGTTTCCTGTCACTCTCTTTTATTGAAGGCAGCACATATTCCCCATAACAACTCCACTTAGGTTTGAATTACTAGGAAGTGTCAATTTTCTAGTAGCAAAAGACAATGCAATTCTAAAGTTACATTAATACCAAAGGTTTTGTCCAGCCTGTGTCTTTGGCCATGGTCCACGTCAGGGCATGGCATAGTGGCAAACTTTCCAAAGGGCACCCTCGAAAGGCACACATGGAGAAGTATCTGATTCCATGGTCAGAGTAGAAAAAATGGCCTTTTGACAGGAAAAGGACTTTGTCATTTTGAAGTTCTAGGGGTATGTGAAATAAGAGCTAATACAACTTGGAAAAACTAATAGCATCACAAGGTGTTTCTGGCTATGACATCACATGGATGAATCTGTGAGCCTTTGAAACCCTTTGTAAAGGCCTAAGTAAGAGAAAAACAAGGAGGAACAAGAGGGACTGATGGAATCCAGAAGCAAGGTTTATGCTTGGATGTGGGGAAATGCAAAGTTTGGACATTTGCACAACCACATACCAATTCTAATGAGCCAGCTTGGGCCCTGCTAGCTCCTCCTTACAAAATCCATCCAACCATCCATCCATCCATCCAACCATCTACCCAATCATCCATGTATCCATCCGTCCATCCATCGATCCATCCATCCATTCATCCTAGTATGGTGAGGATTTAGCAGGGAGGTATGTGTGTGCTGATATGGGTTGAATTGTGTCTCCCCAAATTCATATGCTGAAGTGCTAACACCCAGTACCTCAGAACGTGGCTTTACCGGGACATAGAGTCACTGCAGATATGATTAGTTAAGATGAGGTCATTAGGGTGGGTCCTAATCCAATATGACTGGTGTCCTTCTAAAAATGAGAAATTTGGACACAGGTGCACACAGAGGGAGAATGACATGTAAAGAAAAGGCAGAGATCATAGCTTAGCATCTACAAGCCAAGGGGTCCCAAGGATTGCCAGCATCCATCAGAAGTGAGAGGGCAGAGGCCTGGACAGATCCTCCCTCGGGGCCTCAAAAGGAACCACCCTGCTGACACCCTGATCCAGGACTTCTGGCCTCCAGAACTGAGACCATCAATTTTTATGGTTTACCCCCCAGTTTGTAGTACTCTGTTACAGCAACCCTACAAACGAATACAAACATGATGGCACAAAGCTGACAGGCCCAGGCTGCCCAGGGGGTGTCAGCACAAATATCTTGGAGGCAGCAAATATGCTAATTTATTGTGAACGGACCAGACGTTCCTGCTTCCTCTACTCTCCCGCCATTTGCAAAGTCTTTTTTCTAGTGGTTTTTTTTTTTTTTTTTTTTTTTTTTTTTTTTTTTGTGGTATGCGGGCCTCCTTCTGCTGCGGCCTCTCCCGTTGCGGAGCACAGGCTCCGGACGCGCAGGCCCAGCGGCCATGGCTCACGGGCCCAGCCGCTCCGCGGCATGTGGGATCCTCCCAGACCGGGGCGCGAACCCGGTTCCCCTGCATCGGCAGGCGGACGCGCAACCACTGCGCCACCAGGGAAGCCCTCTAGTGGTTTTAATGAATGACTCTGCGTTTGAAAGGAAGACAACTCTTACCCCAGTGCAACATCCCCTTGGGGTGAGCACAGGCTGGGAGTGGGAGGAAGGGTAACCCCTCTCCCCAGTGAGACCACAGCACACGGCTCAGGTCCACAGAGGGAACAAGAGAACAAGAAGAAATGACTGGGAACAGGAGGGCTGGCGCCGACCCAGGAAACAACCCAAAGGGGCTGTTTCAGTCTCTTCTCACCAAGGGACGGCCAACGGAAACACCGACAGCTCTAGATGGGAACGCAGCCTGGCCGACGCCTGGCTGGTGAGACTCTGAGCCGAGAACCCATCTCGCCACACCAGACACCTGACCCACTGACACTGTGAGATGATGAACGGGTGCTGTTAGAAGCCACTAAGTGTGTGGTAATTTGTTACGCAGCATAGCTGACTAATACAACTGGGCAGATGTTGTAACTGAGTGACCAAGTGGAGGCTGGCACCCTGAGTCAGGACTGAAAGCAAAATGAAACCAGTTTGGTGCAGAGAAGACTGACCTGGCGGGTACGTCCAGCTCCTGTCTTGGGAGGCTCGGGGCATCCCCGGGGCTCACCTGAGTCTGCGCAAGTCGCCACACCAGAGCCCAGGTCCTGTGGAGCAGCAGGAGGAAGTGTGGCCGCCACCCAGCGCCTGTGCCTGACACTCTTGGTCAGCTTGAGGCTCCAGAAGAGCCTGTGCAAGTGGACAATAAGCGATGTGTCACCCACGGCAGGGGCAGCCACACACGCTGCCCAGTGAGACACCCTCTCAGGGCACTGCAGGGTGGTGCTGGGGGACAGGGGCTGGTCTCAGAGCCACCCCCACTGCTGACCCATGGCAGGCACAGGACTCTAGTGGCCACCACGCAAGCTAAACACAGAGGGGTGCTCACATCTACAGGGAGACGCCCGGTCTCCGCACGCGCCACCATCTGCCGGGGCCTGTCCCCACCCCCGCCGAGGCAGGAGGCTGATGAGGGCTGCTGGGGGTCCAGGCAGCCTGGGGCTTCGCTTCTGACCACAGACCTGGACTGAATGCCAGAGGGGGAGCTGTTCAGAGGCCAGGCCCCAGGGCTGCTACAGAGCCCCTCCTGGTGCGGTGTGCACACGGGGCGGCCCCTGGCGGGGAGCCCAGCACCCAGGACCCGCCAGGCACAACTCCCCTGACCCTGTCAGGGGCTGCCACAGGAGCTGCAGCTCCTACCAAGACCCCGCAGGCCCCGGATAGAAAACCTTCTCAACCAAAATTCAGGCCATATCCCTCCTCTGCAGACACGTCTCACTTCCTGCTTCCCAGGTTACTTGGAGTAAAAGCCAGAAAGCCTTCCTGAGGCTCGAGGGGCCCGGCGTGCTCTGGACCTCTCTCTGTCCACCTCCTCTCCCACGCTCTGCTTGCAGGCGCCCCCCAGCCGCGACCCTTGCTGTCACAGACAAGACAAGCGCACTACGGCCACAGGGCGTGGCGTGGACATCGCTAGGCCCAGAATGCCTTTGTCTGGACACCCCCAGAGGCCCCCATTCTTTTGGTATCCATCCCAGCATCCTCTAACAGAGACGCTTTCCTCGGCCCCCAACAGAACCTTCACTTCCTTCCCCCACCCTGCGTTACTGCTCCTGGGGCGCGTGTCTCCCTGACGCAGCACGCGTGTCTCTCTGACGCAGCACGCTTGTCTCCCTGACGCAGCACGCGTGTCTCCCTGACGCAGCACGCTTGTCTCCCTGACGCAGCACGCGTGTCTCCCTGACGCAGCACGCGTGTCTCCCTGACGCAGCACGCTTGTCTCCCTGACGCAGCACACGTGTCTCCCTGACGCAGCACGCGTGTCTCCCTGACGCAGCACGCTTGTCTCCCTGACGCAGCACGCGTGTGCCGACCAGCGGTCTCACTCCGGAGAACGCGGGGCCGGCCACGCAGCGACTTCTGTCTGTCTGTCCACTGCTCTGCGCCCAGCATCAAAGACATCCCACCCCCCACCCCGCGAGCCTCCCAATCTGTATCCACTGAACACACGGCACAAATTCATTAGACACAGAGGAAAACTAGGTGCGGGCTGTCTGTGGGAATAAAGGCTTTCTCCCGTGATCGAGCGCTAAACGGATTCAGGGAAAAATCAACCCGCAGGGCCTCCTGAAACCTCACAGCTTTGGAGGTTTCTGTCTCTGCGTCCTCCTCTCCTGCTGCACCCAGAAAATGTGTCTGACGGAACGACTCCTCGCGAGGGCCCCCCCAAAAGATATGTGCACATCAAATCCCCAGGACCTGTGACCGTGACCTTATTTGGAAAAAAGGCCTCTGCAGATGTAAGTAAATTGAGGATCTTGAAAATGAGATCATCCTGAATTATCTGGGTGGCCCTAAACCCAACGACAAGCGTCCTGACAAGGGAAAGGGGAGAAGACAGAATCAGGGAGACTGCTACGCGAGGACGACGAAGAGACTGGGGTGACCAGCCACGAGCCCAGGAACACCCGGGGCCGCCAGGAGCCGCAAGAGGTGACGAAGGACCGTCCCCTAGAGCTTCCAGCGGGGGTGCAGCCCAGCCCGCGGCGTGACTCCCGGCCTCCACGACTGTGCGACTGTACATCTCGGCTGTTGAAGCCGCCCAGTCTGTAGCGCTCTGTATGGGACCACAGGACACGCGTCCAGAGGGGAGGCTGCGGGCCAGTCCCGAGTCCCGAGTCCCTCTCTCACCCGCCGGGCGACCCAGGGGGTGACGTGGCCCAGACCCTGCTGCTCAGGCCCAGAACGGGCAGTCAAGTAACCGCGGTGGGTGCGGTGAGGACAAGGCCGACCACGTCTGACGCGCGGGCCCGTCGCGGACGCCTCGGTGCCCGAGCGCTGGTGGGGCGTGTGAGGCCGCAGCGAGGGGGCCCGAGTGACGGAAGTGTCCAAAGAAGCGGGCGCACCGACCACGTAATTCACAGACGGGGCGCCTTCAGGGGTCTCTGGGAGTGAGACGGCCCTTCCCCGCCAGGGTCTCCCCTCGGCCGGTGGGCCCCGAACTGGCAGGGGGGTGGGGGCCGCTCAGAACCGCGATGACAGCCTCCCAGAAGATCACAGCTGCGTCTCCCGCAAAGTTCCGAGCAGAGACCACGGGGCTCGGGAGGACGACCCCGACGGCTCACCACCCCTGAGAGCGACCCGATACGTATTCTGCCCGGATGAGCCCTGACTTTCATCCGAGGACCAGCTGCAACCTCGAGCTCACGTAGTCCAGCCCCGCCTACCTGTGACCAGACCTGGTGCTACCGTGGTTTTCAAACCCATTTCTAGAACACGTTGCGCTAGAGCTCATATTTGTAGAAGATATAATTTATTTGCATGTTATCTGTGCATTCCTTTAAAATTGAATCCTGTCATGTTTTAAAAGTGGAAAGGTTTTTTCCGGAGGGGGGTGCCCACTCCGTGTGGCTTGCGGGATCTTAGTTCCCTGACCAGGGATGGAACCTGCGGCCCCTGCCATGGAAGTGCAGGGTCTTAACCACTGGACCGCCAGCGAAGTCCCAAAAAGGACTTTAAATGAAATCCCAGATGTGTTACATGCTAAAGAGAGACGGTCGTTATGGGAAAACACTGTAGCTTGTCAGGCTGGACCATCCACTTACCGAGCAGAGCTGTGCCCTCAGCCATCTCCTCCCCGCGGGCCAGCGCGGCCTGGGCGCCATCGGTCCCGGGGAGGGGAGGGCAGCCAGAGGCCTGCACCGCTGGGGTCCCCCACCAGCCCCCTGGGAGGCCAGGGAAGGAGCCTGGTCCTCACTGGTCAGTCCCTGTGGCCACGGGGTGGGGGCCCGGACAGAGACATGCACAGAGAGAGAGAGCGGGCAGGCCCCTAAGGGTGGAGGCCCGCACAGCCCTCGGGGCACGTGTGGGCGGGGGGACAGGTGTGACACGAGAGCACACACGCTCAGGCTCCCGTGACCACGGGGACAGCAGCGGTCTCCGCGTGCCGCACTCGTGTACACCGGGGTCTCATTCACACGCCGTCCCTCGAGGGATGGTTTCGGGCCTCATCATTTTCTTCTATAAAATGGGAATAATTACACCCACATGGCAAGGACTAGGGACAGTGCGTTGAAAGCGGACGTGCCTGGCCTGAGACAAATGCTCCGGAAGCTGCAGTACTTTCCCACTGGATTCCCACATGACTGGAGATTAAGGAAATAGAGCAGTGAGACCAGAGCCAAAACAACAACACAGGGTTTTAACAAGGCACCGTCACACACAGATCCGCACGTGGGATCCCGTGGCGCTCGGGGTGCAGCCCACCCCCCTGCCTCCCCTCCCGGGGGCCCTCACGGCTGCTGTTCCCATTCCACGAGGTCAGCAGGACCTCTGAGGGCCCCCGGGGAGATCACCGAAGGACAGCAAAGACTGCAGTTTGGTTCCAAATACTAAATGTAAACAAGACACTGAAAACTAGCTCATTTCCCGTTTCCTCTAGTTAAGCAGCACGACCACCGATGTCCCGTGAGATGAGCCGGTAGGAGGGAACAAGCATCCTTTGTGTTCTCCAGACTGCCTCCTGCCCACCTCTGTCGAGCCCACAGGCTCCTGCCCTGCCCAGGCCCACCAGGGCTCCCATCTGGGGAGACAGAGCAAGTATCGTGTCATCAGAATCCCACCAGTGCCTATGCTAGCTGGGGACAGTCACCAGGCAGCAGGGAGGGCTTCCTGGAGGAGTAAGCACGGCCTGGCCAGAGGCGTGACTCTACCGTCTATAAGTCCACGAAGACCCCAGCCGCCCCGCACACGGGGCCCTTAGTGCCCGAGGACTCCGCCTCCCCCGCCGTGGGCAGCCCCACCCGGCGCCTGCCACCGATAAGTTCTGGCCTGGTTCTGCTGCCTGCGACCCCTGCGGAACCGGAACCCTCACGGCTCCCCGCCTCCCCACCTTCCCGCCACCTTCCTGGCGCAGTGCCCGTCCACTGCACACACTCCCCGTAGCCCTGCCTGTACCCGGGTGGGGCATTTCTCGCAGATTCTGGCCTCAGGGCCCACTTCCCCACAGAGCTGCTGATCACAGCCTCTGAGAAGTGCCGGCCTCCCTCCCCAGGGGCAAGGGCTTCTGCCTCCCAGGCCCCCATCCTGGCCCCAGGGCCAGCACCCAGGAAAACCAACCGGGAGCCTGGAAGAGGGCCTGGCTCTGAGGAGGTCAGGCCCTTGCCTGTGAAGTCAGGTGAGCACCTGCTACAGGGTTGGGGGTGGGGGCACATGAGGCCCTAGCTGGGTGCACCTGCCCTCGATGGGCCCTGGGCTGGTGGCAGGGAGGGGAGGCCCTGCCGTGGGGAGGGCTCCCAGGGTGGGGCTGGGAAGTCAGGAGAGGTCAGACAGCTCAGGCTGAGGGCCTTCGGGCATCACTCCCCTGCTGTCTAGGCAGGAGAATGTAACCTCCCAGAACCTCAGTTTACTTGTCTGTAAAATGGGAAAACAGTCCCACCACCCGGGGTCCTCTGGAGAAGGATTCACAGTGGGGGTGGGACGGTGGGTGCGCGAGTCTGCCTCGTGCTGTGTGGCCCTGGGTCCGTAAGACGGGGCTAATCACAGCCTCTGCAAAGGGCCGGGGGTGCCAGCTGTGAGGCTGGGGGTGGGGGAGTGGCCTCAGGGCCACAGGCTCCCACCCCACCGTGGTCCAAGAGGCCAGCCCCAGAAGGCCGTGCAGCAGCTGGGCATCAGGCAGGGCCCAGTCCAGGAGTGCCCGAGGCCTGCCCCAGGCTGGTCTGTGGGCACACGTCCCACTGTGACCGCCTGGAGTCCCTGGTCATCACTACGGTGATCCAGAAGGAACGTTCCCTGCGACACCTGTGGGGAACGGCCAGGGAGCCGCAGGCAGCCCCTCGTCGCCAGGGGCACTCTGCAGAGCCCCGAGGGGCTGAGGAAGTTCTGGGAACCCGCGGCTTCCCCAGACAGGGAGCACAGACAGCAGACACCCTGCCTGGTGCCTGCTGGCCTCCCTGAGCCATCCTGGCCTGGCGACTGACTGAGGGCGTGGCCTCAGCCAGCAGGGTGGACCTGGGCTCCATCAGAGCCACCTCCCCCGTCACAGGCCACAGGCTGCGCTCAGAGGAGGAAGGCCACCCAGGCTGGTCCCCCTGGAGTCCAGAGGGAGGGAGAGCCAGCGGCTCCCAGGTCCATCTCATCCGCCGGCCACACCCCCCCAGAGGTGGGTCTGTGAAACAAGGGGCAGCTCCTCCTCCAGGGCTGGGGAGGGCCTGATGCGATGGTGCCATGCGACTGGAGGTTGGCAGCCCCAGCAGGGGGCCTCCCGTGTTGCTACGGCGACCCCTCCATGGATTCCACAGCTGCCCCGGCAGGTCCTACGTGTCCACCAGTCCCTGGCACATCTGCCTCTTCCAGCTTTGTCCACTCATGAGGCTACTATGTTGCCAGGGCTCAAGGGGGTGGGGGGTATAGCAGAGCTGGGCAGGGCCCCTTTAAAGCAGCTGCTGATACCCACCACCTATATCTAGTAAAGAAATTGAAATTGTAGTTAAAAACCTTTCCATAAAGAAAACTCCAGGCCCAGATGGCTTCACTGATGAATTCTACCTAATACTTAAGTCAGAAATAATAACACTTATACAAAAAATCTTCTGGAAAATTGAATAAGCGGGACTGTTCCCCAACTCGTTTGAGGATCTCAGCATTGCTCTGATACCCAAACCTTAAAAGCAGAGCACTGCCTCACATTCCTCACAATCAGATGCAAAATCCTTAACAAAATTTTAGCAAATTGAAGCCAACAATACATAAAAAGTATAATACCTAGTGACCAAGTAATAAGGTTCATCCCAGAAATGCAATGGCTTAACATCTGAATATCAATCAATGTAATTTATCACATTAACAGACTAAAAAATTAAAACTATACGACAATCCCAAAAGATGCAGAAAAAGTACTTGAGAAAAGCCCAGCAAACCGGGAATAGAAGAGAACTTCCTGAACCTGAAAAAGGGCATCTATAAACATCCTACAGCCAACATCACACTTAATGGTAGATACTGAATGCTTTCCCTCTGAGAGCAGGAACAGGGCAAAAATGTCCTGTGTCAACTCTTCTGTTCAACGTTGTACTTGGAGGTCCTCCCCGGTGCAAAAATGCAAGAAAAAGAAGTAAAAGACATCTAATTAGAAAGGAGACATAAAACTGGCTTTATTCACAGATGACAACATCTGTGTAGAAAATCTGATGAAATCTTCATAAAAACTACCATATCTAATAAAGTGAGTTTAGCAAGGTTGCAAGAGATAATAAGATCAATATACAAGAATCAAGTATCTCTATATAAGCAATGAACAATTGGAAACTGAAATTATAAAGCAATACCATTTACAATAGCATCAAAAATATAAAATACTTAGGGATAAATCTGGCAAAAGATGTGCGAGACCTCAACAACACAAACTATAAAACTTTGCTGAGAGAAATTAAAGACCGAAATAAATGGAGAAATATACTGTGTTCCTGAATTTGAAGATTCAGTATTACTGAAGTGTAAATTTTTCCCTAGTTGATCTATAGATGAAACACAATTCCAAGCAAAGTCCTAGCAGGCTTGTTTTTCTTTATTTTTTATTTTTTTGGTAGAAATGGACAACCTGGTTCTAAAATTCATGTGAAATACAAAGGACCCAGAAGAGCCAAAACAACTTTGAAAAACAACTTTGAAAAAAAGGAACTAAGTTGTAGATTTATACTACCTGACTTTAGGGCTCATTATAAAGCTACCATAATCAAGACAGTGTGATGTTGGTGTCAATAGAGACAAACAGATCAGTGGAACAGACTAGAAAATCTAGAAATATATGGTCACCTGATTTTTGACAAAGGTGCAAAGGCAATTCAGTGGAGAAGGGGTAGTCTTCAACAAATGATGATACTGGAATAACTGGCTATCCTTATGCAAAAACAGAATAAAACTCTGATCCATACCTCACACCATATACAAAATTAACTCATAATCGATCATAGACCTAAATGAAAAACCTAAAAGCATAAAACTTTTAGAAGAAACAGAAGAAAAATCTTTGTGCCTTTAGGTTATGAAAAGAACCCTTAGATATGATATCAAAATCATAATCCATGAAAGAAAAATGGATCCATTGGACTTCCTCAAAATTAAGAAATTTTCCTCTTCAAAAGATACTCTTAGAATGAAAAAACAAGCCATAGACTGGGAGAAACGATCTATCTGCAAATTATATACCTGATAAAGGACTTGTATACAGTATAAATAAAGAACTCTCGAAACTCAATAAGGACACAACACAATGAAAAGAAACAGCGAAAGATCTGAATAGACACTTCACCAAAGAGTATAGGCCGATGACAGGTGAACACATGAAAAGGTGCTCAGTGTCATGAGTCCTTAAGGAAACGCACATTAAAACCGCAATGAGGGGCTTCCCTGGTGGCGCGGTGGTTAAGAATCCGCCTGCCAATGCAGGGGACACGGGTTCGAGCCCTGGTCTGGGAAGATCCCACCTGCCGCGGAGCAACTAAGCCCGTGCGCCGCAACTACTGAGCCTGTGCTGCTCTAGAGGCCACGAGCCACAACTACTGAGCCCGCATGCCACAACTACTGAGCCTGCACTCTAGAGCCCGCGAGCCACGACTACTGAAGCCCACGCGTCTAGAGCCCGTGCTCCGCAACAAGAGACGCCATCAGAATGAGAAGCCCGCGCACCGCAACGAAGAGTGGCCCCCGCTCGCCACAACTAGAGAAATCCTGCACGCAGCAACGAAGATCCAATGCAGCCAAAAAACAAACAAACAAACAAAAAAACTGCAATGAGACACTACTCACACCATTGGAACAGCTGAAGGTAAGAAGCCTGACCAGGCTGAGGGCTGGCGAGGCTGTGGAGGAACTGGAACTCTCATACGCTGCAGTTTATCGTATGACAATTATATTTCCATAAAGCTGTTTAAAACAACTTTAAAATACCAGACTGTGTTCCCACTGTGCTTACATGCTACCGTCTCGGATGCTGGGCCTTCCTCCCAGAAAAACATCACCGGCCCTGCTGCCCTCCAAAGCTCTCTGCGGTTCCCCACCCCTACCTCCTCTTGCCCCCTCTGCTCCTCCTGGCACCTGGGCCCCTCTATTCAGGTCTCAGTGGAGTCACTGCCAGGGCAGGTGCTCGCTGAAGGAGCCGCCCGGCACCCAGCTGGCACTCTGCGTCTTCGGAGTCAAGTTTATCTTCTCCAGGACCAGGGGCCTTGAGGGCCGGCACTGGGTGGGATCTCGAGGTGGGGCGGGTACGCTGTCGGGGAGCCGGGCCAGGAGCTCTCCTGGGTGCCGGGCTCAGCGCCCCTGCACCTGCCCCCCGGCCCAAACAGTGGCCACCGCCCCGGCCAAGCCCTCCTCCCGGCCCAGAACACAGCACCCAGCTGTGAGTTAGTTAGAAAGACTTCAGACGCTGGGGAGGCCCGTCTAGGAGGAGGGCAGCACCCCTCCCAGGACCCCCAGGCCCAGCCCTGCCCTCTGACCCCAAGCCGGTACTCAGCCTGGCCTCTCTCTCACCCCCGGGAGCCCCGTCACTTGTGAACGGTTGATCTGATGACAGTCCTTAGGCCTAACCTGTTTTTCAAGCGTCTCATTAATTCCAAGTTCTCCTCTATTTTTAAACCGCTCAATCTTCCTTCCAGGGGCAGGACGTGGGTGGGAGACCCCGGGGCTCCGTATGGCAGCCGGGATACCTGCCACGGGGACAACGGCTTGTGCCCACTGCCCGGCCCCAGAGAGGCTCTGGCGACACAGCCGCGATGTGGCCACCCCGATGGGGAGGGAACTGGGCACCGGGCGGGGGCGGGGGTGGGGCAGGAGCTGGTGCCCAGGGTCACACAGCCACCAGGAAGGGGTTAGGGTTAGATCCAGCCCCACCCTGTCACCGCATCCCGGAGGTGGTCCCCTGCGGAGCCGCCAGCAGCCCCCAGCCACGGGGCAGGCGGGGCCAGCCGGCGGCTCCTGGGTCTCGGCTCACTGAGCACTCAGTCCGTCCAGGCAGTGCCCTGTCCCTGTCACTCCCATGTCTTGGTTCACACCCCCTTACCCTCGGGGGTGCCAGCTCGGGACGCGCACCCCAGGACACCCCACACAGTCCCGACGGCCAGCACCAGAGGCTGTGGGTGTTGATCATACACTGGAAAAGGATGCACATCCTTCCAGGCCATGGAGGCTGGTGGACAGCAGTGGCCCTGGGACAGGGCAGGGGCTGACCGGCCCCTGACTCCATCTGCTGGAGGTAAAGTGGATTCAGTGAAGCGTGGACAGAGCAGGTCAGAAGTGCAGCCCTGGTCCTCTGGGAAAGTTTCCCAGTGACAGAGACTCACTCACCACATGCTGCTCGAGGAAGCTCAGCAGTGCCAGGTGCATCCGGCCCTCCCCCCGCGCTGGGCAGCAAGGCCGGGCTGAGGTCCACAGGCACTCGTGGTGCAGCCTGGAGGGACCCAGGAGGATCTCCAGCAGCCCTCTCCGTACAGGGAAGCAGTCAGTGGCCTCGGGGGGCTGGAGCCCTGCTCCAAGGAACAGAGGATGTGGCCTCCTCTCTGCAGCCCCAGCTGCTCAGGGCTGGACCCAGGGTATCCCCAGGTCCCTGGGGTCCCCACCCTGGCAAAGGGCAGTGGAGCCTGGGTGGAAGCACCGCGGCTAGCAGGAAGGCGGGGTGTCCACTGAGTCGGAGCCAGGCCGGCAAAGACCAAAGTCAGTGAAGCACACAGCTGTCGGCCCAGGACTAAGCTCCGCTGCAACGTCTGAGACCACCCTGTCCAGCTGCCGCCCCACCCGTGGGGAGTGAGAAAGTGGAGGTGAGGCCAGGAAGCAGTGAGACCGGTGATGGGGCAGGGAGGCGGCTCAGGACGGGTAGCGGCAAAGGATGAGGCAAGTACCAGCCCCGAACGGCAGCGGTAAGGGCCAGGGCAGGGGAGACGGGGAGGAGCGACAAGGAACGGAGGCACGCGCTAACAAGAGGCCTCTTGGCTCCTCCTCAAGTGGCCGCCAGCCCACGGGCGCCCTTCCTCCCCTGGACCCCCTCCCGCTGCATTCGCAGGGCAAGAACACACGCTCCAGTGCCACCCCCCAGGCAGGCGAGGAAGCACCGCGCGTCGGAAAGTCCCCTCGAGGAGATGTCCCCAAGGTCCATCCTTTGCCATTACCACCACGCTCAGCAAGGAAGGAGCACGTGGTCGGGGCACAGGTCACCAGTTTAAGGGCAGAAGCGCAGAGGCCTGTGCCCTTCCAGGCTCCTATCACTCTAACCAAAACGACAGCCAGGGAGGCCCACCAAGTGGGGAGGCAAAGGCACCGCCAGCCGCGGAGCTGAGTAACACAGAGCAGGCCAAGCCCGCCGCTGGCACAAGTGGTGACGGTTCCTGAGCCCTGAGCCAGGGCCTGGGGTGGGCCTGCCCATGCGTCACGATGGCCGTCGGCCCCTGGCCCCCTCCAGTGGGCGGAGACAGCCTCAGAAGGCAAGCCGGCCTGGGCCTCTCACTATGCACCAGGGCAGAGCAGAGTTAACCGCAAAGAAGGAGACCCTGGGACACCAGGAGGCAGTGAGGGGAATGTCCCCCGGCCTTGGGGTGGGAGGAACGGCACCGCAGACCGACTGGAGGAAAAGAGAGGCAGAGGACCCGAGTCTCTAGAATGCTCACGAATTTAATTACACAAAACATAACTGAAGACATCGGTAAATCAGAAGACGTCAACAAATAAGACCAAAGGGCAAATAACAAATTGGGGAAAGCTACCTGCAACAAAGACACCAGGCAGAAGGAACATTCCCAAGTCAGCAAAAAAGACACGAAAACCCAACTGGAAAACAGGCAAAAGACAGGCAGAGTCAATTTGCAGAAGAATCGGGAGGAAACGCCCAGGGACGCCGATCACCAGAGAAACACAAAGCAGAGCAGCGACGCCACTTTGCTTCCCAGATGAGTCAGTGCAGCCAGCGCTGCCCAGGCGGGGGGCGGTTACCGCTGAGGAAGCAGTGTGACGGCAAGGGTCACGCCTTCGCTGGGGCGACTCTACTCCTGAGGGTGGATTCCAAGAGACGGGCACAAAGCCGTCAGGAGACGGACCACAAGGCTAATCGACAAAATACGGAAATGGGGAAACGTACGGCAAGTTAGCGTTAAGCCCTACGGATACCGTGTTAATGAATTGTGCAGATAAGGGATCATTAAATAATATTCAGTGAAAAAAATAATAAAACTGCTCATCGGATTTGGAATGGTTTTTATTTCCTTCTTTTACTCTTTTTCATGTTTTCATAAGTTTCTACAATGAATGGGGACCACAATTACAATTAGAAAAAAGCAAGAGTCAGTGTTATTTTTTCAAGAAGGTCGGAAACACTCTTTAGTAACATGTCCACAGAAAGGACCAAACAGACCCAAGAGGGGGCGAGTTTCCGTCTTCTAGACAAGTGAGCTCTCCAGCCAGCCTCGAGAGTGTGGACAGTTCTGGATGATGAGGTGTCTAGGCAGAAAACAGGGAGCTTTTAAAAACGCTAAGTTTTCCCCCAAAAGGGTTAATCTTCAAGCACTGAAAAGCTAAGAAAGAAAAGATCTGAAGGACACTTGGTTCTGAACCATTCTGCCCAGGACCGTGCTGGGGCGACGTCCCCCACCCTGGGCGACAGCGCGGCTGGAACCGGCCTGCGTGCGGCGGGCTGAAGGCCGGGCCTGGGGGAACGGGCAGGGCTCTTCCCGCCCGGGCCCTTGCTCCAGGACCCACCTCCGGCCTGCGCCGTCCCGCCGGCAGCCCCGTCCTTCCGCCCGGGGGCTGTGCGCTGCTTGAGCGGGAGGTGACACTCCGGGCGTCCCTGGGGAACGTGGCCCCAAAAGCAGACTCGTGGTCACGGCTTGGTGCGTCCACTCCATGGCACCCGACTCAAAGGTGGCACAGAGGTCTGAGGCTGCACCCGTCTGACTCACGCTCGGGGCCACACGTGCGGTCACTCCTCCTCCCGCGCATGGCAGGGGCCACAGGGGGACCTGCTGGACAGGCAGGTCGCTCAGGCAGGTCAAGGGTGATGCCGGCCCCTGCAGGCACTTCGAGGCACGGCGGGTGCCAGCCTCTCCGGGGTCCGTCTCTCCGTCTGCCAGGGGCGGGGGGTCACCTGCACCCGACACAAGCCTGGCTGTGTTCGCGGGAAGCTGCGCACAGACGATACTAGCAACGCCGGCCAGCGCCCGGGATCTCGCCGTCCGAGTTCCGGTGAACTTGCTGCCTGTGCGAGGCTGGCCTTCTGTGTCTGTCTGTCTGTTTCAGCAGGCTGCTTTCGGCCCTCCACTCCTGTTAGCTCACGCTCTGCGAGGCTGGGCCGCCTCTCCCGCACCCTGCTCCGCCACCCAGGAACCCACGTGCGACGCGAAGGGATGGTGCTCCCACGTCTGCGAGGCCCGCGGAGGGCACGGGCGCCACCTGCTGACCTGACTCCCAGCTGCTCCTGGCGCAGGGCTGGGCCCCGGGCGCCGCTGTCCACGGTCCTGGCCCAAAGGCCTGGCTGCCCGGATCCCCGGCCACCCTCAGACCCTCTGCACCTTCTGGAAATGCTTCCCTGGGAGATGGGAGCGTCTCCCGAGGCCTCCGTGGAGGCTGTTTCCTTTTCTCAGCTCGGCTTCTGCGTTTGTGCTAAGCCAGAGGAGGCCTGGGAGGCTGCCGGCCCGACGTGAACGAGCAGTGTCCACGGCGGGACACGTCAGGAAAGCAGGAGTGGATTCCAGACAGAGTAAGTGTCCACTGGCTGTCACCTGGACACAGAGCAAGAAAAGGGGGGCAGGTCAAAAGCTGAAAAGTCCATGTATCTGGTCAAATTTGTGATGGTTTCATATCAGCCTTGTAGGAAAATGATCCACTTACCAATCAACTCTGGGCCACTGAGTTGGAGGCCCTGAGGGAGGAAGCCGCTCCTTAGGCTGTGGACAATAATTCATTCCACTGGACATTATGATGTTGGGCTTGCACCTAAAAAATGGCCTCCTCAAAAAGCTGCTCATTGGGACTCCCCTGGTGGCCCAGTGGTTAAGAGCCCACCTTCAAATGCAGGGGGCGCAGGTTCGATCCCTGGTCAGGGAGCTAAGATCCCACACGCCATGGGGCAACTGAGCCTGCGTGCCGCAACTACTGAGCCTGCGCGCTCTGGACCCACGTGCCACAACTAGAGAGAAGCCCACGCGCTGCAACGAAAGATCCCACGTGCTGCAAGGAGGATGCCGCGTCCCGCAACCAAGGCCCGACGCAGCCAAATAAATAAATTTTTTTTTAAAAAAAGAGCTGCTCATCGCAGCTCCGTCTGTAAGAGCAAGACTGGAAACAGCCACAAGGAAGGTGGCAGGGCCTGACTGCACAGTGGTCCAGCCACACAGTGTGGTCCCACGTGGCTGAAATTGACAGTGGAGACATCTGTAGAAACTGTCATGGACAGGCCACAGGCCTTCAGGCTAGAAGGTCAGGAAAGCAAGGCAGAGAAGGACGAGGTCCTCTGCCAAAGAACGGGAGCGGAAAACATGTGCCCGTGCGTCTGTCCGTGTGTGTGTGTACATCCTTGCTTCTACTTTTTAAATTGAAGGCTAAATTATAAAAAATTGGAAAACTGTAACTTTAGCAGAGGAGGAGAATAAGGTAGAAAGACAGATTTCTCTGGGTATATCTTATTTCACAGATTTGGCCAGGAACCATGCAAATTTTTCACATAATCATAAAATTAAATTAAATGCAAATGGAAATCTCTATACAGTTCATGCTAAATGGAACAAATCAACCTCCTGTGGGTAAAACTTGGGCATGACCTCAGAAACATCATGCTTTCAAGTGAGTTGAAAGCAGTCACTCAGCTGTATATTCTAGTGGGATATGCCCGAAGGTCAAAAGAACTGTTAAAAAAAATCTTAGATGATGACAAGTATTGGTGAGGATGTGGAGAAACAGGAGCCTCGCACATGACCAGGGAATGAAAACTGCCGGTGACAGCTCCTCAGAACGTAGAGGCACCGTGTGAAGCACTAATTCTCTCCTAGAGAGACACCCAAAGAACTGAAAACTCACAACCACACAAAAACCTGTTCATAGATGTTCACAGCAGCATTACTCAATGATAACCAAGCAGTGGAAACGACACACCCGCCCATCGACAGATGAACGAAATGTGGTCCATCCGTACAGTGGAATATTATTCAGCCATAGAAAGGAAGTCCTGACACCTGCATGAAGGTGGATGAACCTTGAAAACATCATGCTCAGCAAAAGAGGCCAGACACAAAAGGTCACATGACGAGTGATTCTACTTATACGAAACGTCCAGAATAGGCAAATTCACGGAGCCAGAAAGTAGATTCGTGGCTGCGAGGGGCTGGGGAGTGCCTGCAGAACCCACACAGAAAAGGCTGCGGCGGAGCCTCGGAGTTCAGCTCGAGAAGAAAGAGCGGCCCTGAACCCCACGGGCTCCCGGCCAGCCCCTGCCCACTGCTGGGGGAGCTGGCCACACGCTGCTCCAGGAAGAAGGCGGCCGTGGCTGCACAGGCCTGCAAGGCGTCTGCCCCTGCACCCAGACGGGCCCTCCCTGCTGACCGCCCCTGTGCACGGCTCCCACGGCCGCGGGCAGGGGCCCGTCCAGCCTCCGGGCTGAGCCCCCTCCCCTCCCCATCCTCCCACCTCCCTTTGGACACAGTGAAGGCAGGATGGGAGCCTGCAAGGCAGGGTCTGGGGAGAGGACAGTGCAACAGCCGCGTGTGAAGCCCCGAGGCTGGGCCCGGCTCCTCCTCTCCCACGTCCAGGGTGGCGGCCGGGGGCACGTGGTGGGCGCCGGGGCAGTGCTGGTTGAATCTGTTTCATTCAGGATAAGCCCCGGGTGCGGGGCAGGGGAAGGAAGAGCCGCCCCGAGTCAGATGTGTGGGAGCCAGGGTGTCACAGAGCCCTGCCCGCCCTTCCTGCTCAGCTGCCTCTGGGGGAGAGAACGGGGTCCTGGGAGCACTGCCGAGAACCTGCCCCCGGGTGGTCTCGGGATGCCACCGCTGCCCCCGGGGCAGGGCTGAGCGTCTGTGTGCCTCGCCGCGGCCCACGGGAGCTGCCACGCCGGCCAGGTGGGTGCTGGGCCCCCGCCCGGCCGGTCCGCACACGCCGCTCACACCACAGCAGCGAGGAGGGACGAACCGAGGGCCCGGCGCTGCGCGCACTCACCTGAAGGTGCCCGTCGCGCCAGAAACGGGGCGGTCGGGGCTACGGGGGACGCTTCTCGGTTGCCTGTGGCAACTGGGTCCAGGAGGGCCTGGCCAGCAGCTAAACCGACTAGAGGTGAGTCCAGGGGCCAGAGCGGCTCTTACCTGGAGCCCGACAGGCGCTGGGGCTCCTCCCCGGTCGCCCCTCCACGCCGACTGTCCTCCCCGGCCTCAGCCTCCTCTAGCTCACTCGCTCCGCCGCCCCCTCCAGGCAGCCCGTCTGCCGCATCCACCTGGGGCCCTGAGGTGCGTGCCAGGCACTTGCCGGAAGCGGGGGCTTGGGGCTCCCGCCCGACGGCGGCGTCTTCCGGGGCCCGGGGGTCCGGGGCGCCCAGGGCCGCGGGCACGGCCTCCGGGCCAGGCCGGGCCTCCAGCAGTCCCGCGGCCGAGCCCTGGGCGCAGGCCTTGGCGGGGCCCACGGAGGAGGCGCAGCCCACGGAGGAGGCGCAGACGACGCTCCCCGAGGCGCACCGGCCCCGCAGGCTCTCCGCCGCGTCCTCCCGGCCGCCCGCGCAGCCCCTGCAGCACACGCACGAGTTCAGGAGGCTGTTGGCGGCCGCGGCGCCGAGTTTGTGGGGGCCGCCCGCCGTCCCGTCGGCCGCCGGCTCCCCGGGGGCGACGCCGTTTCCGGGGACTTGGGGGCTGACGAGGGCAGAGTCCAGGGAGGCGGGCGACTTGGGGTTGAAGATGACCGTGGCCGAGAGCTTCATGCCCCCCGTCCGGTGGGCGATCAGCTCGGCCGTCTGGGCGTCCTCCGCACTCGCCCCCCAGCCGTCCAGCTGCGGCTGCGCGTCCAGGCAGCCGCCGAAGCCGGGGCCCTCCGCCCGCGTCTGGTCGCCCCGCACGACGCTGTTGTCGCCCAAGTCCCCCCGCGCGGCTGCGGCGGCTGCCCTGAGCCCCGCCTCTCGGCTCGCCCCGCCCCGCCCCCTCTGCTGGGGGTCGCCCGCCCGCGCAGACCGGCCGCCCGGGGGCTCTGCCGCCCCGTCCACGTCCTCCATGAAGAACACCCGCCCCTCCTCCTCGTCGCCGCCCGGCGGCGGCCGTGGGCAGCCCGGGGACGCCTGCCCGAGGGGGCCGCCCTCGGCGCCCGGCCCGAGCGCGGGGGACTGGCGGGCGTTGGGCGGGGACAGGAGGGAGGACATCACGTCGCCAGCCCTGTGCACCATGCGGCTGAGCTGCTCCAGCTCCTGGTCGTCATTCTGCATGGAGCACGCCAGCTCCGCCTCCGCGTGCCTGGGCTCGGCTGGGGCGAGGGGGGCGGGCAGCGCGGGCTCCAGCGCAGGGGGCACCGGGGTGTCCGCCCGCATGGGGAACTCCACGTCTTGGGAAATACAGAGGTTCCGTTCCAGCGTGTGAAGCTCCTCCTCGGTCAGGGTCCGCAGCAAGTCCCTACAAGGGTCGAGACAGAAAAGAAGAGGGTGGGTCCCAGAGGCCACACCAGCCCCCAGGCCGAGTGGGCTCAGCACCAGCAGGAGAGCGACGCGGTGTCCACCGCCCGCAATTAACCTCCCACCTCGTCGCTTCCTCCACCAAACGAGGTGTGCCTCCAGGGGTCCCCCGGGCCGCGGGTCAGGACAACAGCCATGTGCCTGGCTGACTGTGATTCTAGAACGTGCTCTTCCTTAAAGATGACACTCTGAACTCTCTTGCTGAAAACAAGAATGCCCTGATTCTTCGTGACACTGTTAATAAATTAATAAACTTAATTGTATTAATAAAATTATAAATTATTAATAAATTAATAAACTTTCAGGAGTGAAAAGATATATATTGGTTTATATATAGATTTTCATCCTTTGCTTCAACAAACATTACTGAGCACTGCCTATGCGCCAGGCCCTGCGTGACACACAGGAAGACTGGCACGGTCCCTGCTGTGCAGGTTCCGCAGGAAGAGACAGATAATAAACAGATATTTATGAGGGAAGACTGAAGTGCAATAATGACAGCAGCAGCAAAGGAAGGAGCCCACCAGAAGGAGGGCACAGCAGGATGCCTTCCCTGGGGGACGCGGCACTGAACCGACACCCAAGGTGGAGTGACTCTAGTGACAATGACGGAGTTGAGCCCAAAGCGGGTCCCACAGGCCGGTGTATGCTGCTCTCCGCTGGGAGGAGCTCAGGCCTGAGGTCTCGGCGCCTGGTTCAACATCCCGGTGCAGTCGGGGAAACACGTGGAAAGGTGCACTTCTCAGAACCGCTCAGCTGTGGATCTTCATACACTGAACACACCCTGCAAACAGCACCCAGATCAAGAAATACAGCGCTACCTGGGCTCCCAGGCGCCCCCCACGTGCCTCCCTGGTCACGCCCCGCCGTGACCACGATCTCGACGGCCACAGCGGTGGTCTCCCCTGTTCTCCTCCTCTAGAGAGACGGCAGTCTGCGGTCTGCACTCCTCCGTGGCAGGCATGTTTGCCAGTGCTATGTTTGTGCAGAGGTGCCAGATGAAACACAGGACACCCAGTTAGACTGGAATTTCAGATAAACAGCGAATACTTTTTAGAGTAAGTATGTCCCAAATGGCCCCCGCTGGGGACATATTTACACTAACAAAGTATTATCGTTTATCTGAAATCTAAATTTAATTGCACACTTTTTTTTTTTAACCTTTATGTGCAATTACATTTTATTTTTCCTATGCTTTTTTTTTTTTTTTTGGCTGCTCGGCTGGTGGGATCCGAGTTCCCTGACCAGGGATTGAACTTGCACCCTTGGCAGCCGAGGTGCAGAGTCCTAACCACTGGACCACCACAGAACTCCCCTTAATCGCATATTCTGCTGTTTCCCTTTGCCAGCTCTGACAACCCTCTCTGGTGAGATTCATGGTCGTTGTAGATCATTCCGTCTCCTGGTGGAAACGCATCACAGTTCACCTCTGAAGCTGTTCCACCCCGCAGGGGCCCTGGCTGCCAGGGGCCCACATCTTTGAGCCCTGTCCTGGGGAGCATGGGGTGCGTTTCTGCAGGCGCGCACGCTGAGTCCTGGTGAGGGGTGTGTCCCCGCCGACAGCCCACAGGGTCCGCTGGCAGTTCTGTATGTCCCACACCCTCACGGGCACTTGGACTTTTCCACTTCATCGTCTCTGGTGAGCGTGCAGTGGTATCCCGTTGTGGTTTTAAACTGCTTTAGCCTGCTCATTCAGGAGGTCGCGCACCCAGTTATACGCTGATGGACCCTTAGACAGCCTCTCTGAAGTGCCTGTTCAGGACTTTCGCCCATTTTTTATTGGGTTAACTGTCTGTTTCTTACCGACTGATAGGAGTTCTTTATGTATTGTGGATCTGAGTTCTTTACTTGGACGTTGTGTCCAACTCTGCGGCCTTTTCACTCTCTCAATGGTGTCTTTTGACAAACTGAAGTTTTAAATTTCAGTAAAGTTCAAAATGTCATTTTATTCTGTGATTAGTGCTTTTGTGCCCCGTTGAAGAAATCTTTGCCTACTCCAAGATCACAAAGATGTACTCAATTTTTCCCTCTGAAAACGTTCTTTTACTTTTCACGTTTGTATCTGCAGTCTACCTAGAATTGATGTCTTCCTATGAGTGTATTAGGATCTTTTTCCTCATATGGATATTTACTGATTCAGCCATTCATTGGAAAAAGCCAACCATTCTCCACTCTTCTGCTCTGTCACCTCTGTCACGAATCACGTGTTGGTCGCTCCAGACCCTCTGTTCCGTTGAACGCCCTGTGCACTACATCTCTGCCAGTATGACTACAGCTATACGGCAGGAAGTGTCTCCAGCTCTGCTCATTTTTTTAATGAAGCACACCCAGCAGAAATGCACACATATGTTCACAAGCTTGGTCACACCAGCACCGTCTGGAAACTACCCAAAAACCATCAAGAGCAGAACAGATAAATAATATTCTTCTTCTTTGTCCTTTTTCTCCAGGAATCTTTTTCTTCTTGGCTATTCTAGGCCCCTTGCCTTTCTATAGGAATTTTAGAATTAGTTTGTCCATTTCTGCAAAAGAAAAAAACCTCCTGGGATTTTGATTGAGGTTGCATTGAATTCATAGATTAATTTGAGAATCACTGATATCTTCTCAATATTAAGTTTTCCACTCCCTGAATATGGAATAGCTATTTATTTAGGTCTTTAAAATTTTGTATCAAAAACATTTTGTGACTTTCAGTGGAGGTGTTAGACATCTCAGATTTATGCTAATTAATATTTATTGACACCATTGTAGATGACATTTAAATTTTTTTATTGTGATAAAATATAACATAAAATTTACCATCTTAACCATTTTAGGTGACAGTTCAGTGGTATTAAGTACATTCATATCGTTGTGCAGCCATCCCCACCATCCATCCCTGTAACAATTTCATCTTGTAAAACTAAAGCTCTGGCCTCATGAAACAATAACTCCCTGTTCTCCCCTCCCCCAGCCCCTGGCAACCACAGTTATGCTTTTTGTCTCTAGGATTTTGAGGACTCCAGGGACCTCATGTAATTGGAATCATACGTTATCTGTCTTTTTGTGACTGGCTTATTTCATTCAGCACGTCCACGAAGTTCATCCACGTTGCAGCATGCGTCAGGATTTCCTTCCTTTCTAAGGCTGAATAACATCCCAGCGTATGGCTGGACCACGTTTTGCTTACCCATCCATCCGTCAGCAGCGGCTTCCACGTCTTAGCTATCGTGAACGATGCCGCTAGGAATACGAGCGTACAAGTATCTCTTCAAGATGCTTCTTTCAATTCTTTTCGGTATAAACCCAGAAGAGGAACTGCCGGATCATACGGTAGTTCAATTTTAATTTTTTGAGGAACCCCCACAGCAGCTGCACCATTTTACATTCCCACCAACAGTGCGCAAGAGGTCCGATGTCTCCACATCCTCCCCAGCACTTGTTTTCTGTTCCTTTGACAGCAGCCTTCCTCATGGGTGTGAGGTGGTATCTCATCGTGGTTTTGATTTGCGTTTCCCTGACGATCGTGATGTCGAGGATCTTTTCACGTGCTGTTGGCCATTCATATATCTTCTCTGGGGAAATGTCTATTCAAGTCTTTTGCCCATTTGCATCAGGTTGTTAGGCTTTTTGTTGTTGAGTTTTAGGAGTTCTCTACAGAGTCTAGATACTAACCCCTTACCAGATATATGATACGCAGATATTTTCTCCCATTCTATGGGTTGCCTTTTTACTCTATTGTAGTTTTTTGATGGACAAAATTTTGAAATTTTCACAAAGTTCAATTTGTCTATTTTTTTCTTCTGTTACCTGTGCCTTTGGTGTTACATCCAAGAAACCACTGCCAAAATGCAATCTCAGGAAGCTTTTGTCCTATGCTTTCTTCTAAGAGTTTTGTAGTTTTACCTCTTACATTGAGGTCCTTGATTAATTTTGAGTTAATTCATATTTACATGGTGTTAGGTAAGGGTCCAACTTCACATGTGTGTGCATATGTGTGTGTGTATCTCTTATCAGATTAAGGAAATTCCCTTCTATTTCTAATTTGCTAAGAGACGTTTTCATCATAAAATAGGCATTAATCTTTCAAATTATTTTTCTGTGACTTTCAAAATGATTTGGCTTTTCTTCCTTTTTAAAAAATTAATACAGAGAAACTGATTTTCAAACGTTCAACTATGATGTACATAATTTAAACTCCACAAGACAATTACTGCTTTGTACAGCCCCGATTCATTTATGTTCATTCACATCAGGGTTGTAAAGTCTCTCCTGTGCTTCCACATTCCCATCTGAGATTTTTTTCCTCCGCAGGAAGAATTCCAATTAGTTTTTCTTTATGTGAAATCTGCTCGTAACAAATTTCTTCAGCTTCGTGTTTCTGAATAACCCACTATTTCACCTGCATTGGGAGTGCGGAGTCCCAACCACTGGACCACCAGGGAAGTCCTGCTTTCAGCACTTTAAATATATATCATTTCATTGCCTCCTGGCTTCCACTGTGCCTGAGAAGACAGCTGTTGATGTACCCTCTTTTCAAAGTAGTATGTCCTTTTCCTCTAGCTGTGTTTAAGGTTTTTTCTTTGTTTTCAGCAATTTTACTGTGATAGACCCAGATGTGTTTTGTGTTCATCTGGCTTGTAGTTTTCTTTAACAGTCTCCTGAATCTGCGGACAGAGATTTTTCTTCAATTTTGGAAAATTCTTGGCCGTTATTTCTTTGAATACTGCTTCTGCCCGTTTTCTCCATTCCTTCCTTCCGATTCCAGTTATGTGCGTCAGCCTTTTGAGTAAGTCACACGTCTCTGACGATCTGGACTCTTCCCCCGCCCAAGTCCCCAGCATCTGGCGTCTCCCCCTCCCCCTCCCCTCCTTGCGCCCGCCCTTCCCCCCACGGCCACGCGCCTCCCTTCCTGGCCCAGCATCGTCCATCCTCTCCCCTCCTTCCTTGTCTCCTCTCCCAGCTGGACACCCAGAGAGGCCAGGAGCCTCGGCCTCTGGGTCCAGGGTCAGGTCCTGCTAGGGACACTCAACTACGGCTCGCCCACCCTGTGCCCACTGACCCTCCAAGGACCGCCCGGGTCGCTCCTCACTGGATTCAGAGCACGTTTGGCTCGTGATGGGGCAAAGGGCAGTTTGGAGCAGGCTTCTGTGCTCTCTGGCCCCCAGAAAGGACAGGCGCCAGCAGAGGAGGCCGCCCTGGGCTGCGAAGCCCCGCCAGACCCAGGAAGGGCGTGGCGGGGGTCCACGGGGTCAGCCCTGGACCGACAGCCTGGGAAGGGGGCTTCTCGGAGACCAGGGGCCGTGGCAGGAAAGACCTCGGCGTCTGAGACCACGGGCCCAGGGAGGTGCTCAGAGGACCTGCGGCCACAGCCCCCTGCTGTCCCATCCCCGCAGAAGCCAGGCCCTGTCAGCTCACAGAGGTCACCAGCAGTGAGGGCTCCACACAACTTGACGTGGGGTTTCTCAAGGGAAGGTTGAGGTCGGGGGTGCTGGCTGGATGGCCGGCTGCTGAAGGGCAAGGGAGGCCTTCAGGGCAGAGCTCGGTTACCCAGGCCGGATGCCACAAGCCCACAGGACAGCACAGATGGTGCCAACGCCACCCAGGGATGGTCGGGGGGTGGGCAGGATGAGTCACAGCATGCGGGCGCCCGCTGGTCACTCGAGAACTGAGCACTTCACCCCCTAAACTAGTCAAAGAACTAGTAACAGCCCGCAACCTGGGCCCCAGCCCCAGCCAATGTGGAGGGTGTGGCCTGGCCCAGGGGGACGTCCTCCCCTCGCAGGCTGTGTGGCCCTGGTCCGGCCCACACCACCCCGCTTTCAGGGCCTCGCCTGTAAGATAGGCCCCATCCGTCTCGCGGGGCCACAGAGACGTTTCTGTGAGAAACCAGAAGAGGGCCTGGTTTCCAGGCCAGTAGCCAGGGCAGCTGCCGTCTTAGGACCGGACATTTGCGTAAAGGTCTTAATGCTACTGGCCAAGAACAAAGAACTCGCTCTGTGAGGGAGGAAGGGTGTGGGGTTAAAGGAGCTCCAAACAGTAGAAACCAGCGGCCGACGACAGAGACCAAGGTCCCAGCGCCCCCAAGGTGGACAGAAGGTAAAGAATTAGCTCACACAGAAGTGTGAGGTTTACCACCCTCTAAAGCTCGGCCGGGACAAGCTACCCACCCTTGAGGTGTCCAGTAAAGGCCAAGCAAGACCAGCCTTGTCCAGAGAGGTCATTGCCAACCCCCAGGACCAGTCACAGAAGGGAGGGGGCTCAGAGGCAAACACCGCCCTCCCCTCCCCTCCCCTCTCTCCCTCACCCCCGCCCCCAACCTGATTTTCCGCAGCAACGTGTGGAAGGGCCGGAAGAGCTCGGACATGTCCTCTGCCTTGCGGTCCAGGTTCAGGGGTCCATCCGCATAGACCACGAGGCCACTGCATCCAAGACAGAAAGCCAGCCTCACGTCAAGTCCTGCAGCTGCGTGGCCAGCCCAGACCACACCCCGCGCACGCTTCCCCTCTGCGAGCGAATCGTAAATAAGTTTAGAAAAGAGCAGTGAAAATTATTACCCAGATTTTATCCTCTTTCGAAGTTGATTAGCCTATGTTCGTTTGAGGGATCATAAAATAATGATAAAAATATGTCCGCACACCTCCCAGCTGCAATCAGATAAATCAGCATCAAGAGTTGTTGCTAAAATCTGCCTCCTTGAAAATGGAAATACTGGATTTGTGTTTAAATATACCACAGATGCAGAGGTTTGTGAGAACTGGCGCTGGAACCATCTACTCCAAAAGGGAAACAGGAGTTGGAGGTGAAGCCCAGCCCAGCCCTCCAGCAGCGCAGAGCCCTGACCCCAGGGCTGGCCCCTGGGGGTGTGGGTCCTGCAGGAGCACGGCGCAGACAGGGCGAGATTTTCCAGACGGCGCCCTGCAGGCTGTCCTCCCAGCTCTCCCACCTCTCCCTCGTTCCGTCCACACGCCCCAGGTCCGGGGGCTGCCCGAGGCTTTCCGACTCACACTGGCCACAGCCTCTACCGGGTTCCCAGCCCCGGCAGGCTGTGAATGTCGTGTCCCGGCCGCTCCCACCCTTTCCAGCCTGTCTCCAAAGCCCCCTTCCCCTCCCAGCACTCTGGCCGACGGTCAGGCACCCTTCAAGATGGGGGGCAGCCTCCTGTCACCCCTCAGGCAGGATGGACCCTCCTGCTGGGCGTCCCCGTGCCTCGAGAGGACCCCCTTCGCTGGACTGGGCCCCAGGGCCCGTCTGACTCTGCTCAGACGCCAGCTCCGGGCGCCCCGATTCCGCGGCGGGGGGGGTCCCGCGTTCACCTCCATAGCCACAGCCCCACCCGTCTCCAGGTGCGTGACCATCATTCCAGAACCGCCTCTCGGAGAGAGGACGTATCCCCGAGGACCCTTCTCTGGATGCCTCCTGCACCTCTCGGGTGCCCAGGGACCGTCCACCCAGGAACACGGGCCTGTGCCCTCGCGGCCCCGTGGAGCACAGGTCGGCGCCTCGGGGGCTTGTTTGTGCGAATGAGGAGCCGCTGGCACGTCTCTGAGGATGAACAGGATCTTATTTCAGGCCTCAGGGTCCGGTCACCCATGCAGCTGGGAGCCCCCATTAGTTCTGGAAAACATCCAGTTCAGTGAGAAAAACTGATAAACAAAGTTGAATGAGGAGGCTGTTTTCCCCTAAAAAAAGGTTGGTTTCATGGGCAAAAAGATTTCCTTTTTTTCTAAAAACAGGATAAACATGGGCTGTGAGGCCCCCCTGGGGCACACCTGGCCGTGACCAGCACGACCAGCGGCCTCCAGGCCCCGAGGAGAGGCCAGCTCGAGGGCCTGTGTCCTGAGCCAGCGGAGGGCAGAGGGCACGGCCGGGCCTCCATTCCTTCTGGGCTGTTTCACGGAGCTTCCATGAGCTAACGGTCACGGTTCAATTGACCGTGTTCGAGGGACGATTTCCCAAGACAGAGCCTGAACTTGGTGGGTAAATGCGGTGGTCTCAGCGCAAAGGCAGAGTGAAAACGGGCAGAAGAAAGGTGAGTCTGGGGAATCCTGGCCATCTCCTCATTCGGAAAGCAGCGAAGGGGGCAGGGAGGGACCCTGCCTCCTCTCCTGGGCCCTGGGGAGGCCTGCGCTGCCCCCCAGTGAGCAGGCAGGGGCCCTCCTGCCCAGCATGGCCTCACGGAGCTGTGAGCCCCAGAAAAGAGCCCATTCAGCAGGAGAGCTCTGTGCACAGACCCCTAAAGCCACCGTGCCCACCCCCTCTGGTGGGAGACCAGGCCGTCCCCGCGGCTCTGTCCAGCGGTCCCCGCGGCTCTGTCCAGAGGTGCTGCCACGCGCCGGAGCACCCAGGGGTCCCTCCTGCTCAGCGGCTCCGGGAGGTGCCGCCAACCGCCAGGACGGCTAGAGAGGAGGTCGTGGGGCGGCCGCGCCTCTGTGTCCCCATGACGGGGCACCCCTGAGGACGAGGGTGAGGCTGGTCTTCGTGTCCCAGGAGGAGCTCAGCAGACACCTGTTCAGTGTCCGGCTGGCCCAAGGCGCTGATGCAACGGGCGGGGGTGGGGAGGGGAGATGGGGGGGACCAGGCCTGGAAACAAGCCATCAGAGGGAGAGCTTCAGCCCCACAGGGCTGGTGGCCCGGGCATCGCGCCCCCTCAGCCCACACAGCCCGCGTCCATGCAAGGCAGCCCCACAGCGGAGCCTGGCAGGCACGTGGCTGGGCCCGGGGCTCTCCCGGCATAACGCGGGGGACGGTGAGGGGTCGGCCCAGGTCCAGCTCGCGTGGGCCGGGGGAGCCCGCCTGGCATGGAGGGAGGGCCCGCCCGCCGCACCCCCACTCTTTGGGTGTCTTTCACTTTCTTGGTAACGTCCTTTGATGCACAGGTTTTTAATTTTGATAAAGTCCAATGTATTATTTTCAAAAATTTGTTGCTCATGCTTTTGGTGTCAAATCTAAGAATCCACCACCAAATCTCAGAAGACAAAGATTCACCTCCTCATATACACACTACTATATATAAAACAGATAACTAATAAGGACCTACTGTAGAGCGCAGGGAACTCTACTCAATACTCCGTAATGACCCACACGGGAAAAGAACCTAGAAAAGAGTGGAGATATGTATATGTGTAACCGATTCACTTTGCTGTACGCCTGAAACGAACACAGCATTGTAAATCAGCTGTACTCCAATAAAAATTAATTTAAAAATAAGAAAAAAAAGAAAAGAGAAAGATTCACCTGTGTGTTTTCAGAGTTCTCCAGAGAAACGCGACCAACACACACGGTTGCACGATGTGAATGTACTTAATGCCATTGTGCACATTCAGAAAGGGTTAAAACGGTCAGTTTTATGTCATGCATATTTTATCACAATAAAAAATTAACATTTATTGCTTTGATTTGTTACAAAACTTATACCTATCATGTTCAGAAATTTAGGAGAGACACACTGTTTGGTGACGATTTTTGTACTTGATACACTAGGAATTCTTCCCTGACATTTGGGATTCATCCTTAACGTTGTTTAAATAGCTAGAGTATCATTTTTAATCAATCCCTTAATTCTGGGTCTATACGCCCCCATCAATTTTTTTTTTTTTTTTTTTTTTTTTTTTGCGGTATGCGGGCCTCTCACTGTCGTGGCCTCTCCCGTTGCGGAGCACAGGCTCCGGACGCGCAGGCCCAGAGGCCACGGCTCACGGGCCCAGCCGCTCCGCGGCACGTGGGATCCTCCCGGACCGGGGCACGAGCCCGCGTCCCCTGCATCGGCAGGCGGACTCTCAACCGCTGCGCCACCAGGGAAGCCCTCAAATTTTTATGATTAAAACTTCAGTGAAAAACTTTACAAATTCATATTTGCGCCCTGTCAGATCAGCACAACAAAATTCTGCGAAAATTCACCGTGCTACCACCTGCCAGGCACTAAGGACTCGTGGGTGAGCGCAGGTGAGCACCCCTGCCCCGTGACACTTACAGGCCCGTGGGGGAGACACAAAAGTCACCCAAATCCTGTTTACATGAAATATCCCGAACAGGCAAATCTACAGAGAGATGGGATCACAGGGGTGGAGGTGATGGCTGAGCGGTAAGTGGTATCTTTTCAGTGATGACAATGTCCTGAAATTAGTGGTGACGGTCACACAACTCTGCAAGTTGACTAAAAACCACTGAATTGTACACTTCAAATGGGTGAGTCATATGGTATGTGAATTTCCTCTCCATAACATGGCTTAAAAGTAATCTCCTGGGAGGAAACACGTGAACAGCCTGTGCGGGAAGTGGTGCGTACCAGGGAAGGGAGTGGCTGCAGGTGAGGCGGGGAGACAAGGTCGGAGGGGACCCTGAGATTGCGGAGGGCCAGGCAGGGGGCATTGTCCACACTCGCCTTTGCTCCCACGGGCTGGAGCCACAGGAAGGCCCGAGCCCTCGGGTGCCAAGAAGCAGGTGGGCCAGGGGACTGGACGGGAACCTTCGCTGGCCCGGGAGAAGAGATCCACCCCAGAGGGTCCCTGCACCAAACCCCCAACCACATCCCAGCATCCAGAATACTCCATGGCAACTGCTCGTCTTGTGTACGTGTGCGCCTCCCTCAATGTCACCCCCGTATCTCTGGGGACAAGCACAGAGCCGGCATGCGGTAGGCCCTTAATACATGCTCACAGGTGAATCCAGGAAGGACTGAGTCCTGGGCCCCAAGCTGGGCAGCAGTGGCCGCTGCCTGCCCGGCCCACGGTGGCCACTGTGGACAATAAGGAATTGAGAGAGAGAGCCGGGTGGCTGCACTGTGGCTCCCACGGTGACCCTGTGAGCGTCCCTGAAGGGGGCGGCTGGCTCTATGCCCGCTCCTTCTGGTTAAGCCTGGCGCTCCTCAGATCCTCAGACCCACAGCCTGGCTCCGAGGCTGGAGACCTGCTTCTGACGGGGGGCTCGGGGTTCTCGGGGACCTGAGGGCTTCTCAGTGGCAGCCGTGAAGCCCCCCCAGACTCTGGGCTCCTGCTTCCCCTCCAGTTCAACTTCAGACCCAGCCTCTCCTCGCTGTGACTCAGAGCCTCCCCTCATGACCTCGGAGGTCCTGCGGCTCCGCTTCCAGGCCTCCCTCCAGCCTAAGCTGGAGAGGACCCCACGCAAGGCCTCCAGGAGGTGCCCGACAGGAAAAAGGCCCTGCCCCGGGCACCCCCAGGACAAGGACCCAGACAAGTTCAGGTGTCAGAAGGTGGCCTGAGGTCAGCAGAGAGGGCCCAGCGACCCCACTCAGGAGAAGTGGCCTCGGAAGGCCAGCTCCGGTGAGCGTGGCGAGGCCGGAGAGCACCATCCTGCACACCCCAGCCTTGGGCCACCAGCACCAGGGAGCCGCAAGGAGCCGAGCACACACCACGGACTCGAGCGCGGAAACCCAGAAACGCGTGTTTCTGTTCAACGACCTCGCTTTTCTCTTAAGACAGGCATGCTGTCTAAGAGTCTCCGGCCCTCCCCCGAGATCTAGAACAGGTTCCCTCTAAGACAGTGGAAACTGATGGGAAGTTCTGGAGAGGTTCTGGTTCCTCCCAAGAAGACCTCCCAGAGGGGAGGCAGCTCTGGGGCACAGTGAGGACAGGAAGGGCGAGGTGGGGGCCGGGCCGGTCCCCAAGGCCCAGGGAAGACGCAGGCGTGGGGAGTTGACCTTGCACACCGGAGGCGGCCGCTCAGGCTTCCCTGCGACGCCGGGCACCGGCCGCCTGCCCGCCTCCCCGGGCCCTCAGCGCCAAGTCCCCTCTGCACGTCATGGCACGTCAGGCCCCCTGCCGTTACGTCTCCCCAGTCCCGGGCAGCGGAAGACGCTTCGGGCCCGGCCCAGGGCCATCCGCCCGGCCTGCTCCCCACCCCTCCTGCACGCGGCACACGACTCGTCCAGCTCCCGTGGTCCAGGGACGCCGCTCTGTCCCAGAGGCTGGCCCATCCCGCAGCGCTGCCACCGCCCCACGGACCTGCTGCAGGAGGTACTCGCCCGCAGCGAGTTCTCCCCAGGGCCTGTGCCTCTGTGTCCCCCACGCTCCCCGGGTCAGCCCACTGACATCCACACCTACGCCCGGCTCCCTGCCCCCCTGCCCCCCGGCTGCCGCCCGGGCCCAGCCGCCCCACGCCCCTCACCTGGCGGGAGGGAAGGCGGTCTGCGTGCGGGAGTCCGGGCGCCGCTGAGCAGCTTGGCCCAAGCCCAGGCAGCTGGGCCCTGACCTTGGCTCTGAGGGGCTCCGCAAGGCTCAGCGCACGCCCGAGTGCGTCCCGCCGAGCACGCCTGACGACCGACCCCACGCGCTGCCGTGACACCTTTGAGGCCACAGACCCCAGAGGCCGGACCCAGCGCTCCCCTGCTCTCCGCAGCCGTGCTCCCACGCCATCGCGAGGCCGGCTGCCGCCCACCTGCCCCCCACCCAGCAGGCGCCACCTCCCTGCCAGCCCGTGACTCCCCCAAACACGCCCAACACATCCTCCCGCGGCGACCGGGGGCACCTCGCCTCTCGTCCCTACAAAGCTGCTCCCACAGCCCCTGCTGGGCCCCCCGAGCCTGCGCGCGGGGCCTCCTCCCAGGGCCGGCCCGCTCGCCCGTCCCGCACCACCTAGGCTGGCCGGGCGGGAGGCACTCGGCACACCTGGCTGCTCGTCTGCTGGGACGGGGGCAGGACCACCGGGCAGCTGCGCTGGGCGGCTGAGCAGCCACCTTCGGGGCACAAGCACCGCTCACCGACCCCCGGAGGGGCCTGGCGCCACGGACCCGACCATCCTGCCCGCTTTCCGAGAAGGGCCCGTCCCCGGCGGGGCGCACTCACCACACGATGGCCAACCTGGGGATGGTGAACATGAGGGCCGGCTCGTAGTCGTCGATCATGTCCTGGGTTAGGTAGCCGAAGTCCAGGGCCCTGGCAGCGGAGGGAGAGACTGAGCGCGGGCTCCCCGCGGCCGACGGGGGAGGGGAAGGCAGCCGCGCGACCCGCACCCACGCCGGCCGCCGCCGGCTGCCGGACGAGCCCCGCGCGGCAAGCTCCGGCGCAGGTGGCTGACGCTCGGGCCCCCCGTCTTCCCACTTCCCGAGCCCACCGCTGGCGGAAGAAGCCGGGGTGAGTGAGCGGCACTCGCCGAGGAGGGCTGGGGAGCACAGCTATGCTGGCCGGCACCCAACGCGGCCAGGGCACCGCTCTGAACCACTTAACACCCCCAAGAAACCCGAAATGCTCTCCTGGATTTCCTCTCTCTCGCAGGCATACGAGACGCTTTCTCGACATGCGTGAGAAAGCGCTGCTGGCGGCATCATGTTCTAAATAAAAGGTATTTCCTGTCGTCTTATTCTGGGGTGATCTGAAATATCTCTCAACGTATAACAGTAAATAATCCGTCTTTAAAATTAACAAACTGACGATGTGATATTAGCTTCAAAACTTACCTACTACTGAAGCACAAGTCACAGATAAAGAACATTCTACGTTAAATCTTAGTCCAAAAGTCTATTCAGAAAATCTGACTTCAAATCTGACCCCACACACCCCATACAAGCCATGACGAGAATACTGACGATTCACTCCCAAAACCCCGCTCAGCAAGGGTTCCATCCTGGCCTGTAGGGAAGAGGAGTGGAGGAAAGGAAAGGAGGGGGTGGGGAGTGAGGAGGTGGGAATGTGAGGAGATGAGGAGAGGAAGAGGTGAGGAGATGGAGAGGTGGGGAGGTGAGGAGAGGAGGAGTTGATGTGAGCAGGTATGCAGGTGAGAAGGCGA
>NC_041220.1:144358498-144388962 GCF_002837175.3 Physeter macrocephalus | reverse complement strand
GGTGAGGGAGGTGAGGAGGTGAAGAGTGAGGGAGGTGAGGAGTGAGAGAGGTGAGGAGTGAGGGACGTAAGGGAGGTGAGGAGGTGAGGAGGTGAGGGAGGTGAGGAGGTGAGGAGGTGAGGGAGGTGAGGGGGAGGGAGAAGGAGGGGAGAAAGTGAGGAAGTGGGGGGGGAGTGAGGGAGGTGAGGAGTGAGGGAGGTGAGCATGGAGCCCTTCTCAACCACGTGAGGTCCAGCTGCAGTGTCTGGGCCCAGAGAAAGGGGACGCTGGGGCTGAGGAGCAGGTGTGTGTGCAGAGGCCCCGTGGCACATGCACACGGTGCCCCTGTCCCGGTGCAGCCCTCACCCAGGCCCGGGGCAGCAGGAGGAGCCGGGCCCCGCCTCTCCCGGTGGCCTCACCTCTCCACCGTCTCACAGAACAGCACGATGACCTCCTGCTGCACGTAGTACTCCCGTGGGGACTTCACGGGCACCATGGCCGACACGTAGCTGCAAACAGAGAGAAGGGAGTGAGGGCCCCCTGGTGTCTCCCGGAACCAAGGGTGTCGTAGCTGACAACCAAATGAGGTCCCTCCAACCGCAGCCCGGCCGCATCTCAGCAGCTTCATAAACACCCCGCCCAGCATCAGCGTCTATGTTTGGAGCCCAGCTCCTCCCAGGGTCAGGCCTCAACCGGCGCCTCCTTGGGCCCCACAGCCCTGCCCATCCTGGAACCGCCACTGCCCACTGCCGCGACGGTCCCCAGCCTCGAGGGAGTGAATGAGCCTGTGCAGGGCGGGCAGGCAACCCCTGGGCCCCCACGCAGGGCAGGGCCAGGGCGCTCCACCCACTCCCCAGGTGAGAACGTTCTCCTGTCACTAACTAGTTCTTCTTGTTACGAAAGCTCAGTTGGAAAGATGTGGAGCAGGCAGAGCCGGGCCGAAGCTGTAAAGCTCACTGGTGGCGCCCACTCCCTAGAGAACCGGCTGGAACGCCTGACTTCCTTCTGGGGCCCACACGGCACAGGCCGGACAGTTTTCATTAACCGGGCCACCGTGGACGGGCTTTGGGGTCCTGCTCCTCATCTACCTCCAGCATCTCCGTGTCTGTGGACAGCGCGCAGGCCCCTCCCCGCAGTCCTGGGTCCTCCAGAGCCCGTCCTGTGAGGGCCCCAGGGACCACGCCATGTCCTGTGCCGCGGGCGGGCGGACGAGCACGCCCCAGGGAGCTAGTGGGGGTGCGGAGGGCAGACCGGCTGAGCCGGAGAGGCGCGCCCCTCACCCCACGGAGCTGGGGGCCCCAGCAGGCCCCCGAGCGGCCACCACTTCCTCGTGGCTCCTGCCGCGTGCCACGCACGTCCAGGCACAGAGGCGTGCTGGGGGCGGGGCGTTGCGCTGACCGTGACCTTCACCCCAGGACCACCAGCGGTAGAGGTGCTGGGCGGGGCCGGCGTCCCCCGCGCCCCTCGGTGGCCCCTGCCCGCCTCCGCCCCGCCCCCACGCCGGGCCCCCGCGCCCCCGCGACGGCCCGGAACCAGCCCGCCCCGCTCTCCGCGGAGCTTTCCTGCTGCGGACGCAGAGCCCGGCGGAGCTGCCCGCCCCCAGCCCTCCCCACGGGCCAGAAGGTGAGGGTCCCTCGGTCACCTCAGCTCGAACTCGGCGAACAGCACGTCGAAGTGCCTCAGCGCCTCCCGCATCTTCTCCGTGTAGGTGTTGAGGTCCCGCAGCGCCTGGTCGCGGAGGGCGCCGCGCACGTCCTCCAGGCTGCGCGTCAGCTCCTTGGCCAGCGGCCGCATGGCCATGCTCTCCAGCTCGCGGTTCATGATGATGGAGCCGGCGGCCAGGCACTGCGGGCGGCACGGGGCGTCAGGGGGCCCCACCCGCGTGTCCGCGGCGCCCGGAGCGCGCGGGCTTCCGGAACCCCCGACAGCGGGCGCTGAGAAGGGCCCCCCCTCGCCGCCCGGGAAGACTGTACAGCGCGAGGTGGGGCCGGAGGGCGGAACGGCGGGGCTGGGGCGCCTCATCCCGGAGACGCCTCCCGGGAGCCCCTCCCTCATATTCCTGCCCCCCCCCCCGCCGCTCTGGGGCGCCCGCCCGGAGCGCGCGGGCTTCCGGAACCCCCGACAGCGGGCGCTGAGAAGGGCCCCCCCTCGCCGCCCGGGAAGACTGTACAGCGCGAGGTGGGGCCGGAGGGCGGAACGGCGGGGCTGGGGCGCCTCATCCCGGAGACGCCTCCCGGGAGCCCCTCCCTCATATTCCTGCCCCCCCCCCGCCGCTCTGGGGCGCCTGCTCCCTCCTGGTTTCTCTTAGATGCAGAGCCATCATGGCGGTGAGAACAAATGCCCTCGGGTTGGGGGGCTCCATGCAGGGGCCTCCGGGCCATGTGACCCCATCCCCTCCCCACCCGGCCCGCAGACGCCAGGTTCCGGCCGTACTCCAGGTCCACCGCACCGGGGCCGACCGCGGCTCCCCAAGAAATCCAGGCGTTCTAGGAAGCAGACGCCTCATGTCCATAAAGGCTCCCTGCATCACCTCATGGCTTGCACAGCTGCCCCTGCCCCTGGGACCCGCTTTGCAGAGCTGGGCACTGAGGCTGAGGGGAGAGACGGCCTACCCGGGGCCCCAGCAGGGATGCCCATCCAGGTGCGGCTCAGGGGAGCCGGGTGGAATGGGCTGAGACGGGGAGCCGGTGGGCACGAGGGCCCGGCAGCGTGGGGGAGAGGGGCATTCCAGGAGTCCTGCAGAGCTGAGGGGGGGAGGACCGGGCAGCCCACGCCCCTAGGGTCCCGAGAGCAAGGCCAAGGGGTCGTCTGGGTGTCCCACGGGTCACCACTGGCTGGGGGGAGGCTGGTCCTGCCTCCCAGGGCGGGCACCTCCCTCCCGTGCCTCAGGCTCCTCCTCGGGAGGTGAAGACCAAGATTGGAGGGGCTATGTGCGTGGCGGCCCCGCAAGAAGAAACAGTCCTGCGGGAGCGGGACGGCCAGTGCTGTTCCGAATACCAGCATCATTGTAATAAAGAACCGCTTTTAGGCCCTACGTGTCTGGGGGCCTGAGACCCTCATAGAAATCACATGTGAGGCCTCGTGTCTATATTTGCTTGTGTATAGTTTCCAGGGAGCGCGTTCTCGCCTCCCCGTGACCCTGCAGGCTCAGCACCATCTGTAACCCTTGGAGGAGGAGACGCGGGGCCCTGCACCTGTAGATGCACACAGGTGAGCGTCGTAGAGAAACAGCTGGACAATGCCCAGCATCGTGAGCCCGGACCCCGGCGGCCACCCACTACCTCGGCGCCAAACCAGAGCTGGCCGGCCAGGTTGTCGTGCCGGATCTCCTCGGGGAACTTGACACAGAAATCCCGTGGGGCGCGGTCCTGGGGGATGCACACATCCATGATCTGGTTAATGATGTTTAACACGTTGTCCTGAAACGGAAACAGGAAGTGCGCTGAGACGCAGCTCCAGCTGGCGGCTGGCAGGACTGCTTGGAAAGTCGGAGAAGCAAGCCCAGCGCAGGTTAGGATGACGAGGTGATGTGGTAGCACACGTGGGCTGCTCTGCAACTGCTACGAGGAGCACCAACTTTCCAGAAGTATCCAGAGTGAGGAGCACAGCCTCCCCCACGTCCAGGTGTCTAGAGCACCCGCCGTGAGGGCTGAGGGCGCGTCCCACGCCAGCCGCCAAGCTCATGGTGCATCGCCCTTTGCGACGGCTGTACCTTTCCCTGCTGACCCTGGGCTCCCTGCAGCCTCAGCCACGATGGCCGCCCCGAGCATCTCCCTGAACTCCTTTCTTAGGAGAGAGCTGGAGAAACGGAACTGCTAGGTGGACAGACACACAAAAAGTGGATTTTCACCGCCCACTTGCTGTGCTGCTTTGATTAACATTATAAGCCTGTGTCATCCTGGGCACGATCGCGACACAGGCAAGACCTGCTGTGGGGACAGACATCACTAGGAGACCACATGTAAGACTGGTCTTCTCAAACCTGTTTTACTGCATCTTCAATTACATCCCCTTCTTTTCTCAAAATTGTCCTGTTCTTTAAACGTCTACCATCCATTCAGTAGAATTGCAAGAATGTTGAAAGTTTAGTTTGTTTCTTTAATTTGTTAAAGGTAAGATTAATACCCATTCACCCCAGAGGAACTGGAAACATGGGAAAGTGGAGGGGCAGGGAATGTCCCTGGGACAGTGACTGCAGGTGGCACGCTTCCTGCCGGTTCTTGTCCCCGTGGGCTGCTTCCCATCCGCAGCACGGTTGGGATCATCTGTGGGCATAATTTTGTACTCTGCTGCTGTCATTTACTGCTGGGACGTGTTATTATCACTTTCCACAAATGCAGCTTGTGACGGGGAGCCACGTACGATTCCAGCACGTGGACCATCCTTTTAACTCCCCGCTTCCTCTTCTGCTGGACATTTGCGTCGTTTCTAATTTACCGTGAATAAGGCAATCACCACTGTGGTGCCTGACGCTGAATTTGGGGTGAGTCCCTCAGAATCCGCTCACCCCCAAGATGTAGCACGACAAAGTCAAAGAGCGTGAAGTGCATTTATAGGCGCTAATTACATTCCACCAAATTGCTTTCCAGAAAAAGACAGCACACCCTCACCCTCAGCAATTTTCTATCTCAACAGTCCTCCTCTCCACCCTCTGGGGCTTGAGTTTCATTTTTCTTAGGCAGTAGATGTGAGCGGAAAGCATGACTTTCTAACGCAAACAACTGATGCACTAAACTCTGAAGGAAATTCTGCACCATAAGGAAATCGCACAAAACATAAAAATAAATCCAACCAACATCAAGTGGCCCGTCCTACTGTCAGCTCTGTTTAAAAGGTTTTCTGGGTGGGGCGGTCTCTTTCTCACGATTCAACAAAGTAATGAACAAATAATGGCAAAAATAACAGCAAGTGCTCAGGAAACGTCAGCTGGTATTGAGAGCCAGGAGTGTCAGCCCAGCAAGGTGGCAGGGCTTACCCAAAGTCGTGTGGCCTTTCAGTGGCAGTGATTCCACCCTGCCCAGCCCCAGGACGGCAGCTGCCTGAGGGTGAGGTCTTTTTTCCTGCACTGATGGGCCCCCAGGGATAGAGCAGTGCTGAACACAGTGTCCCTCAACGGACCTTTACTGGGGCGTCCCATTCCAGCCAAGGTGGAGCAACACACATGAAATTTACCTCTTCAGACAACAATGATGGAAGCAAATGAGACAGCGGTTCTCCAGACACTGGACGTCAGGCAATAAGTGATCCCAGAGAGAAGAGAAACAAATGAGGCGGGAGCTATGACTGCCCGGCTCACTGCCTGCAGGGAATTCTCAGGTCGTGGCACAGACAAGAGGGTACCCACGTGGGACCCAGCAAGCTCCCTAGTTGAAGAGATAGAGCTGAGAGCCCGGGGAGACCAAGGCAGCCAGAATCCAGAGGACAGAGTAGCAGACGTAACTGAGCTGCCCACGGAGACAGCCTCTGGAGAGGCCCCTGAGTGTTCAGCGGGGCACAGGGCGGGAGAGGAGAGAAGTTCACGGTTCACAAGGCATTGGGTAGAGACCCAAGAGTGTCTTGCCTCAGTAGCAGACTATTCTCAGCCCCAGACTAAACACAGCTCTGATCCTGCCTAACACCTTAAAGAAACAGGATGCAAGAGGATCAAACCATTTCTAAGTAACCAAACTGTATCACAGAACAAAGCTCAAAGAACTTTATGGAAAAACAGAAATATTCAGCTCTCAGCAAGGTAAAATTCCCAAGGTCAGGCATCCAATTAAAAAATTACCCGGCTTGGGCTTCCCTGGTGGCACGTGGTTAAGAATCCGCCTGCCAAAGCAGGGGACACGGGTTCGAGCCCTGGTCCGGGAAGATCCCACATGCCACAGAGCAGCTGAGCCCGTGCGCCACAACTACTGAGCCTGCGCTCTAGAGCCCACAAGCCACAATGACTGAAGCCTGCACGCTGCAACTACTGAAGCCCGTGCTCCTAGAGCCCGTGCTCTGCAACAAAGAGAAGCCACCGCAACGAGAAGCCTGCGCACCGCAATGAAGAGTAGCCCTCACTCGCTGCAACTAGAGAAAGCCCGTGTGCAGCAACGAAGACCCAACGCAGCCAAAAATAAATAAATAAATAAATTTAAAAAAATTATTTAAAAAATTACCAGGCTTGCAAAGAATTAAGAAAATATGACACAGGATGAAAAGAAAAAGCAACCCATCGAAACCAACCTAGACCTGGCAGAGGTGATAGCACAGGGGATGAAGGCAGCTGTCGTAACTGACGTTCGTGTGTTCAGAAAGTTACGTAGAATCAATGAAGAAACAAAAAGGTCTCAAACTGATCCAGAGACAAAACTTACAGTATCTGAGGTGAAAACAAAAATACACCGGATGGGATTAACCTCAGATTCGACAGGTCAGAAAAAAGAACAATAAACTTGGAGACATAGCAGTTGAAACTTTCCAAATTTATCAGAGAGAAAATACCAATAATAATAATAGAAGAGACCATCAGTGAGTTCTAGGACAACCTCAACATGTCAAAATACATATAATTCAAGACCCAAAAGGAGGAGAACTGAAACAGAAAAAAATATGTGAAGGAATAGTGACTAATTTTTTCCCCAAATTTAATGACAACTATAAACTCACAGATCCAAGAAGTTCAATGAACCCTAAGCACAGGAAACACAGAGAAAGCGATACAAAGTCACAGCATAATCAAACGGATGAAAACTAATAAAAAGAGAAAATCTCACAAGTAGCAGGAGAAAAAAATTTACATACAAGGAACAAAGGTAAGATGACATTAGCGCTCTCACTGGAAACAATGCAAGTGAGAAGAGTGGAAGAACATCTTTCAAGTATTGAGGGGAAAATGATAACTTAGGATTCTAAACCCAGCAAAAATAGCTTTCAAAATTGACGGCAAGATAAGAATTCATGACCAGCAGACTCGCACTACAAAAAATGCTAAAGAAAGTCTTTCATGCAAAAGGGAAAAGACACCAGATGGAAATTGAGATCTTCACGAAGGAACAGAGAGACCAGAAAGGGCGACTGCACGGGAAAAATGCAAGGTCCTTTATTATTGTTTAATTCTCTTTACAAAAAATTTGACTGTTAAACAAAAACACTGACAATATAGTGTGAGTCTAAACACATGTAAGACGAACGTGTATGACATAAAGACATAAGACTACTTTCAAAGAGTTCGATACCACCTCACACATACAGTAGGAACCTTACAGGGGCTTCTCCCATCTGTTCCTCCCAGATCAGCTGCTGTTACTGCTGCTGTTGCTGTGAGTGATGGGGCGGACAGTAATAAAAATAGTTAATAAAATCTAAATGTAATTTACCATATCAAGAAACTAAGAGGAAAGAAAAACACACGATAACCTCAACAGACACAGAGAGAGCGTTTGAAAATAATCCAACATCCATCCATTCCTGATAAAACTCTCAGCAAGCTATGAAGAGACGGCAACTTCCTCAGCCTGAAAAAGAGCATCTATGAAAACCCTACGATAGCTAACATCACACTGAATGGTGAAAAACTCAATGCTTTTCCCAAAATTGATCTATAGATTAAATGCGATCCCAATCAAAAACTCAGGCTTTTTTGTAGACATCTACAAGCTGTTTTTAAGTTTCATGTGGAAATGCAAAGAACCTAGAACAGCCACAACAACTTTGAAAGGGAAGAACAAAGTTGGAGATCTGATGCCCTCTGATTTTATGACTTACTTTAAACCTACCATAATTAAGACAGTGTGATACTGGCCTTAAGACAGATCAGCGGAACAGACTAGAGAACCCAGAAATAGACCCACACAGATATGGACAAATGATTTTCAACAAAGGTGCAAGAACAATTTAGTACAAAAAGGACAGTCTTTTCAGTGAGAAAGGATGGTCTTTCGACAAATGATGCTGGAACAATTGAAAATTCATTTGCAAAAAAAATATGAACGTTGGTTGAAAGCTCACACCACATACTAAAGTTAGGTCAACATGGATGAGAGACCTAAATATAAAACCTCACAACTACTGAAGCCCGCGTGCCTAGAGCCCGTGCTCCGCAACAAGAGAAGCCACCACAGTGAGAAGCCCGCGCACCGCAACGAGGAGTAGCCCCCGCTCGCCGCAACGAGAGAAGGCCCGCGCGCAGCAACGAAGACCCAGCAGCCAAAAATAAGTAAATAAATATAAAACCTTTCTTTCTTTCTGAAAGAAAATGAGAAAATTTGATGACCTTGGGTTAGACCAAGATTTCTTAGATCTGACACCAAAAGCATGATCTATATAAGAAAAAAATAGGTAAATTGGGCTTCCTCAAAATTTGAAACTTAGGCTCTTCAAAAAACCGCTAGGAGAATGACAAGATAATCCACAGACTGGGAGAAAATGTTCTCCAATCATCGTCTGGTAAGGGATTTAGTGTCCTCACACGGTCGTCCGTCTGCCTGTCTGCGTCCTAACTGCCTCTTCTCGTAAGGACATCACTCAGATTGGATCAGGGCCCACCCCAGTGACCTCATTTTACCTTTATCAGCTCTTTAAAGGCTCCACCTCCAAATGCAGTCACACCTGAGGCGCTATGAGTTAGGGCTTCAACACATGAATTTGGGGCGGGGGTGGGGGCGGGGACACACTTCAGTGCATAACAACAACCCAGAATTCATTTCACCCTACTGCGCCAAAAGCATGGTTTCTTAAGTCCTTTATGACTTTCTGAAGCAAGAAGGAAAACGAAAACGCGTGCCAAAACCCTCAGAAACCACCCGCGTACTCACGTGTGCCCTAGTCCACAAATTTTCCTCAAGAAAGTTTAGTTTATGCAAAAGTGCGTTACTTACATCCCTTCTAACTGGGAAGAGCGTCAGCCCGGCGAGGCTGAACCTCGGTGCACCTGCCTCACGCTCCACAGTGCCACACGGGAGAAGCAGCAGCTGGGCCTCTGCTGCGTGCCTGGTCAGGCTGGAGACTTAGCTAGAAGACCCCATTTCGGGTCAGAAGGTTCAAAACACCACACCCAGCGTGGCACCAGCCTGTCCGGCTGACCCCAGCCAGAAGGTATGACCTGAGCAGCCCTGAGACCAACGTGAGGACCCGCAGGTGCCCCCCGAAAGCAGAGCCGGGCCAGGCTGGCGTTGCCACGCGTGCTCTGCACAGAGGCCCCCTGCTCAGCTGAGGGTCCACCTGGTCTGATGGGACCTGGGAGGCCTGAGGTGCCCCCGACAGCGGACTGAGCCACTACCCACGGCTGAGAAATTCATGGCATCGTGTAGAACTGACTCACGGGTACTGGGAACTTCGGGGGATGGGGGACCAGCTAAATCTGGAGTTGGGTGACCTCCCCAGGGCAACCGTGCTCTAAAATCAAGGCCAGCAAGTGACCCGGCAGAGTGGGCTGCAGCCAGCCGCCTCCGTCAGACCTGCACGTTATCTCGGTTCTCGTGCTGTGATCACACACATCACCCCGTGCTCTCGGCCTTTGTCGAAGCCCCTCCCTGACCGCAACGGCCTGCCAAATGCCCACCTCCCCTGCGCCTGCCTGGCTCCCTCCTATGACATCATCCACCCTCTGCCCAGGGGCACCTCTGCAAGCGAGCGCTGTCAAACGAATGAATGAATGAATGAACAAATGAACTGGCAGCATCATGAAGGTCAGTGAAAGTTAGAAATGGCAAAATGCCTGTTTCGGGGAGTTCCCTGGTGGTCTAGTGGTTAAGACTCCGGGCTTTCACTGCCATGACCCTGATTCAATCCCTGCTTGGGGAACTGAGATCCCACAAGCTGAGTGGCACAGCCAAAAAAAAAAAAAAGCCTGTTTCCAGAGAGATGTTAGAAATAAAAGTATTCTGTAAGAACCCCTGATGCTTGAAACACACGACGGGACATTTGCTTCCCCGGACCCGCCCCTGGGATCTAGGAGGCACAACCCTCACCTCCCCGGCGGAGAGGCTCAGACTGGTGGGCTGAATACACCGAGAAGGTTCCGGAACTTGGTGAACGACCCTGACGGTCACTTGACAAAACTTGCTTCATCCACGTGCCCTCGTGCTGGTGAAGCCTCCCGGGTTCGGGGAACCGAGAGGAATTCCCCGCATGGTGTCCAGGACCAGGTGAACCCTACAGCAGGCGGTAGCCACCCTGCCAGCTCTGCGGCGGCCCCGCGGGCCGTCGGCCCCTTCCCCGTGCCGGCTCCTCGTCCTCCCACGTTCCTCTCCGAGGGTGTCCCGCGATCCCGCCCCTTCCAGCCTGCTCTTGTCCCGGGGATGTCGCCCCCCCCGCCCCACTCCGGCCGGTTTCCCTCCCTGAGACGGCTCCCCAGGCCCGCGCCCTCCGTCCCCTCCGTCCCGCCGCTCACCTGGCAGGAGCGGAACTGGCTGACGAGCAGCGTGCAGCGCTGGGGGTCCTTCCGCCCGTCCAGACTGTCCAGCTCGGCGGCCACCTGGCTCAGCTCCTCGTCCGCGTGGTAGAACTGCGCGAGCAGCTGCGGGTCCGACCGCTGCGGGGAGACAGGGGGTGAGCGCCGCCCCGGGGGGCGTGGCCTGTTCCCACCGTGGGCGGGGCCGTCACCCCGCCGGCTCCCCTGCGGCCGCGGGGGCGGGGAGAACGACCCCAGACGAGGGCTGGGGAGGGGCCGGGGCGCGCGCGGGACGGTGGAATCAGCTCTCAGAAAGGAGTTTTAGTCCTAAACTAAACTGAAGTGATCAAGGCGGCCGCTGAGGGAAGGACGCGGCCCGCTCCCCAGCCTCCTCCCAGCGCTCAGCCCAGTTTCCACGACCCAGGAGGTGCGGGGCTTTGTGGCGGGAAACGCTTCTCCCTGAGGCTCACCTCCCACGAAAGGCACGGGGCGTTCTTCTGATTCTGGGTCTTCAGGCGTAACCCCAGCCTTGGAGCGAAGGCCCAGCTCCGTGCGCCTCCGCCCGTCCTGCCGGCCACCTGACCGCCCCGGTCTGCCCCCAGCTCCAGCCCCGCCGGCCACGTGCCGTCCTGTCCACATGCTCACGTCCACCCCAGGCCTCCGCGCTGTGCTCCCTCCAGCCGAGGTGCCAAGGGCTGTCCCCTTGGATCTGAGTCTCCAGGATTAGGACAAGCCCACGGGAAGGGTGGCAAAGCCCTCAAACATGTTTTTATAAAAGGGGCCCTTCATGATAGGGCAGAGAAAGACAGAAGAGAAGGAAAGACACCCAATCAACCCTCGGTTCCCTCATCCTTCTACCTAAGAATCAGCACATGGCTCTCTTTACGCCCTACATTTTGTTGAACATAAGGTAACTTATTTTCGTAATTTCTCTCAGCTCACTGCTCGATGGAGCCCGTGTTCCGCCCCCTCTCCCTACGTGGCCCGTCCCAGGCTGGTTCTTCCTCCTCTCAGGGGTCTTGGTCATTCATCAGTGCCTGACTCTGGGTCACTCGCGATGCTGGCCCAAACCCCTGCGGTGCTGAGGAAGCCCCTCAGGGAGGCTGAGCCGACCTCGGGCAGGGGGGAGGGGGCTTCAGTGATTGGCCCAGGAGGCGGACATGTGACCCAGGCACGGCCAATGGGAGACCTTCCCAGGACTTCCCACCGTAGAGTGGCGGGGATTCACCGATCCGTGCACCCACCCAGCAAAGGCACCTGCGCACCCACTGCCAAGGATGCAGGGCTGGGGACACGGCCAGGAATGGGGCAGGTCCAGACCCTGGCCCCCTCCATGAGCTCAGCTGACTCACACCCAGGAGGGCCACCAGTGACCCCTCTGTGATGAGACAGGAACCAGGTTGGGGTCAGGGGCTGGCAGTACATTTTTGCCCCTTTCCTGTTGTGCTGACCGGAAGGAAAGACGGAAGGAGAGGGTCTGGGAGGTGGGGAGCCGGCTGACTCTCTGAATGGTGCCCTCACCCACTGTCCCTGCCACCCTGAGTCAAGATCCCCCCACCCCAACCCACTTCCCTCCATTAAGGCCCATTTGGACCCATTTCCCATCCTGGAGCCTCCTCTTAGTTTCAGAAGCTGGGAGGAGGGAGAGACACCCTTGCCCTCTGACCCCCCAACCAGGGTTCAATCTCGTGCCTTCAGGGCCTGGCAGACACCTACATGGGGGAGAAGACAAAAGGGAGCAGTGGGGCTCGTGGAGAATTGGAAAGGGCCTGCCTGCCCAGGGAGAGGCCAGGGAAGAAAACAACAGCACCCAGTACTGGAGGACCCCAGCCAACCCCCACAAGCCTTGCATGGGCTAAACGTCTCCATGACCACGAACAGCCTCCCGCTCTCCCTGTGAAGGGCACGGGGTGGGCGTGGTGGAATCTGCCACCTTGGAATCGATGCACAGAGACAAACCCTTTGGGCTCACCTTGCTTTGCTTTCAGTAGGTCAAAGACCTTAAGAGCAGACCTACGAATGTGTTGACCATTAGCAAAAAGAGAGCTGAGCACACACACTCACACACAGCAGAAACTAGAGAATTCAGAAAAAAAATTTTTTAAACCTAACAATTATCTTTATTTTGTTGAGACACAAAAGACCTGTGTGATTTTTAAATTTTAAGTGATATTCCGAGACAGCTTTCCAGCCCCCTCAGGACTGGTATTTCCAAAGAAGAATCAAAAGTTCCCTGTCTCTCCCGGTGGCAGTCATATTCACCCGGAAACCCCAGACGCTAGGGAGACAAAGCCTCCAGGCAGAAGTCCAGGAAATGAATGAACACAACTTACAAAACTCAATCTGTGCTGATTAACAGAATCCAAAAGAAAATTTTGGTGCCACATTTCCATTTCTAAGTATGCAGAGAATGAAGCAAACACAGCAGTCTCCAGCCGGCTCATCACTCAGAACTAAATCGGTCCAGCAGGGCAGGGTCACCCTCAGGCCAGCTCGAAGGCCTGCCGACTGGAGGAAGGTAAAGATTAGGAACCGGAACTCTTTCTCTTTGGTTTGAATCAGCCAGCCTCATTCAACAACATTTAAAATCAAATTATAAATTAGACTTTTGTTTATTTATTTTCTATTTATTTATTTATTTGGCGGCACCAGGTCTTAGTTGCGGCATGCAGGATCTTCGTTGCGGCGTGCGGGCTCTTAGTTGCAGCATGTGGGATCTAGTTTCCTGACCAGGGATCAAACCGGGGCCCCCTGCACTGGGAGCGCAGAGTCTTAACCACTGGACCACCAGGGAAGCCCCTAAATTAGACTTTTAAATGTCCCTAAGTAAAATGTCCACAGCAAAGCGAATCAATTGATGTAAATACGAAGAAGTACTCACCCAATTCTGAAATAAAAACTATAAGAGAATAAAATAGAGCCCAGTAGTAATGTCTTTCTTGGCACACGATGTCAATATTTTCTCAAAATAAATTCATAGCAATGACAGATTTCACTGTTCCAGGACAAAAATAAAATTAATGCAGGTAGCATTTAGCTTAGGAGGTTAGAAGAGTAGTGAACAAGCAGCCCCAAAGACGCCGCAAACACCCAAAAACACAGCAGTACTGAATCAGTCCAAAGGGCAAAAGTTGACTAATTCAGAACTAATTTTGTAAAGCTGATGCAATCATCCATTCATTCAAACACCGGTTCTGCCATGCAGGATGGGGATGCGGGATGCAGATGTGAATGCAGATGTGGGATACAGGATGCAGGTGGGCGGGAGCTCAGGCCCCGCCCTCAGGAGCCCGTCCGAGCCAGGCATGTGACAACGCTGGAGGGACCAGCCTTTGTGAGGCTGGCCAACTGGGCTGCGGCAGAATGTGGCATGAACCAGGAGTGCCCCTAGCCCGGTGCAGAGCGGCGGTTGCACCTCAGCAGGTACCACCCGGACCCCTCTGCGAGGTGGCCCAACGTTGCCCCGGATGACGGAGACTAATGGCCAGGGTCACATCAGTGGGCACGGCAGAGCTGGCGGCCAGCCCAGGTCTCGCACTAAGGATGCTCAGGAGCCCACGTGGGAGAGAGGAGGAGGTAAGAGTGACCAGGGCAGGATCCCTCTCACGCCTCTGGCTTCCCAAACGGGAAGCAAGCACTGCAGCGGAAGAACCTCAGAAGGGTGCCTTGTCACTGCAGGGCAGCAGTGCAGTCGCAGCCAAGCTCCAGGAAGGGAACAAGAAGAGAAGGCAGATGGTGGGACAGGTGGGCGGGACAGATGGCAGGACAGGCAGCACGGCCAGGTCAGAAAGGACCAGCCCCCTCACACCTGCCTCGCAAGCTCAGCAATGGAGTGCAGCCCCGGTGGCGCAGAGTCCCAGCCCCCTGCCCCGCCAGCAGCCCCCCAGCAGCTGTCCCGGGACACGACCTGGGCTCCGAACGCTGGCTCCCGAGACGTACTACCCCACGGGACCCCCACCACCCCGACGCTCAGCAGAAGAGAGCCTTGCGGATCTCGCTGGACCCCCAGGTGGGCTTTTCAGCTGGACAGAGTGCAGGGAGCTCAGGGGTGAGGGCTGGGTGTCTAAGAGGCCAGCCCAGGCCCTGGGCCTCGCTTGGACCAGTTTTCCAGTAAAGCCTTGGACTCCCCACTGCAACACCCAAATCCAAGAGCATCGCAGAGAAACCAGAGAAAAGCCTCAAGTCACACACACTCTGAATCTGGCTGCTCTCCCTGTGCTGTGCGTCCGACCACCCGCTGACCCTCCGGCCCTGGGCACGGGAGAAGCGGACCGGGCCACACTGGACTGCCAGGGAAAGCCGCTGACCACTGGTCACCAGGGCTGGGACCCCTCGCTTCCTCCAAACACTCGCCCAGCCCCTCCTGCAAGTCCCCACCACCTTCTGTCCCCTCTGAGTTCTGGAGTGCCCGGGTGGCCGTGACCCACATCCCCGGGGTTGGCCTCGTCCACATCAGTGCATCAGTACACCCGCGCTGACCCGGCCGCACCCCCAGCCACCGTCAGCGGATCTGGCGCCCCAGATAGGCACACGCTCCTGTAGTCACATGGTGGCAGCCCTGCCATCTGGCCCGTGGATGGCTGGTGGCTGGTTACTCCTGCCCCACCCCCACTCAACTGCCCGCCTTCCGCCCCCAGGCTCCTCCAGCAGGGCCCCCGCTCTCTCAGGACTCGGGTACCTGCCCTCCCTGTGGCCTTCAGGCCTAGGTACGGAACCGACCAGAGGCACATCAGCATGCCCGTAGTTCGCTCAGTCTGCCCAGCACCCCCATCAGGGAGCCCCTGGGGCAGCCAGCTGCTTCCTACCGAGACTCGAGGGGGGCCCGTGCCTGGTGGTTGTAGGAATTGGTGGGCAGGGTTCGGGTGCAGTTTAATCACAAAGATAACCACCCAGCGCTGAATGTGTGTCATCTAACTCCCCTAATCCAACACCTCCACCTCCCCAGAAGGCAAGGGCTATTTCCCAATTTACAGAAGGAAAAACTCAGGCTCAGAGAGCGAGATTCATAAATCCACCCAGTATCCCATACCCAATAAGCGGTCTCACCTGTCACTTGGCCTCCCTGACAGAGGAAGGCCTTTTCCCATGACTCAGTTTCCCTACTGGCTCCTGCTGGGTGATGGGGACAAGAGAGCACAGAGCCATCATCCCGGCTGGCACCATGTGGCCCTGAGGGCGAGCCGGCAGGTCCCACCAGGCCTCAGGCTCTGTGGCTCCGGGTCCAGGCTCGTGGGCCCACACTGGGTCAGCTTGCACCTTGCACAGACACCACGTGTCAACTCTGTATGCCCGGGGAGCATCCATCCCCCCGGGAGGCTGGCCCTGTCCTGGGCTGCAGATCAGATCACTGCCGAACCCCGGGACCCACCCACCCTGGGCAGGTGCCGGTGGACAGTCAGCTGGCCCCACACGTGCCTGCAGCCTGACCTGGCACCACAGGTGGCCTGTCCTTAGCCGTGCGGAGGCCAGCCAGGCCACTGTGAACCCTGCTGCCTCAAGGGCACGGCCCTTTGCCGCGAAACACTGCCAAGTGCTTGCCCAGGGAAGGCTGATGGCTTTACGTTCTATTTGCATCAATAAATGTTTTACCCCTATGGTATAATAACAAAACAAGCCATTTCGGTTAGAGGAATCAAGGGGCCTCCAGAGCACGAGAGCAGAGTCTGGGGCTCAGGTGGCAGTGGGCACCGAATGTAGAGGATGCGTGCTGCACACGGGTCCAGGGTGGGCTCCAGGTTCAAGTCCCGCTCAGTACCTTACCGGCGGTGGCCTTATCCCACGCCCCAGTTTATCACCTGCAAACTGGGCTTAAACACACGGGGCACCTCGCACGGCGCCCGGGGGGTCTGCACCTGGTGCGGCCATCGCGGCGGTGGAGTCAACTGACCTTGATAAGTGAGAAATGAGACGCTAAGGAACCGCGTCACTCCTGAGAGCACCACCCCCGGCGCCCTGTCCCGGAACTCGGCTGAGCACGCCCCGACGTCCCGCCGGCAGAGCCGCAGGGGCGCCTCAACCCCAGCAGGCGGCGGGACCCACAGCGAGGGTGCGAGCGACCCCTCCACCCGGAGGCCCAGGTCGGGGGCAGGCGCAGCCACCGCGCGTGCCCCCTGCCCACGGGCCCCTGGGTCCTCGGGGTCAGGCAGAAGGGGGCGCCCAGAGAAGGGCGGGAGGTGGGCAAGGGCGCGAGGGCCGGGTGCAGAGAAGCGGAGAGGGGTAGAGGGCGGGGCACGCGGAGGGGCCCTGGGGCGCAGGTGTCCAGGTGAGCCCGGAAGAGCGAGCGCGCGGAGGGGAAGGAGGAAGAGACTGGGGCCCCAAACGCGGGGCCCCCCACGTCTTGCAGGGCAGGACCAAGTCGCGACGGCCAGGAGGGCGCAGCGAGGGGGGGCCTCGGGGCCGCTGCCCCTGAAGGCGGGGAGGTCGCAGTGTTCGCAAAGCGCGGCGTGGGAGCACCGGGAGGCCGAGGCCCAGCAGCCCAGAAACGCAGGCGAGCGCGAGGGTGAGGACGCCGGCGCCTCTCCAGGGCTCGCCAGGGGCCGCTGAACCCCCCACTGCCCGTGTGCGCACCCGCAGGGCGGGTGGGGTGTGTGCGCCGGCGCGGGCTTGGGCGTCTGGGCCACCCAACCGCCCGCCTGCAGAAGTGGGCCTGGGCCCTCGGCCTGCCGGCCCTGGCCCACAGTCCAGCACCCAGAGCAGGCCCATCCCTAGTCCCTGACCCTTCCGAGCCCCGAACCCTGGCCCCGACCTGAGGACACGTGGCCGGCGCCAGGCCTGGCCGGTGGGAAGCAATTCTCCAGACTCAGGCTCAAAAATGGCGCAGCGCTGGCTGGCTGGGCTTGGTTCCCTCCAGCTCGGGGCCTGGGCTGGAGTCTGGGTTAGGGGGCTTGGAGAGGCACCTCCACTCCAGAAAACCTCCACTGAGCCAGCTGTGGAGTGACTTCTGGGAGGAAAAGTGGTCACACATGGTCCAGACACAGAATGGGGTGCTCCCCCCCTACTCCACAGGAGGGGTGCCTGTGAGAGGGCAAGTCCCTTTCTGGTGGGAGGGGCACCTCCTCCTCAGCAGGGCGAGGCAAGGACTTAAACACCACGCCAGTCGAGGGGTACTCAGGAAGGCCAGGCGAGTGGAGGTAACTCAGCCTCACAGTGAGCTCAGACCCTGCCCTGGGCCACTCCCCCAACACAGCCTGGGGCTGAACGCGGACACCCAAAAGGAAGGCACCACATCTCAGAGAGATCTCGGGGGAGGGGGGAGATGCAAAATGTAACTACATCTAGGGTCCAGTTACTCCACCAAAAAATAGTCCTGAAATCTTTTCCACACCTAAGAGATTCACGTAAATTCTGAGACAGAGTTTTATTTTATTTTAATTAATGAATTTTATTTATGTTTCGCTGTGTTGGGTGTTCTTTGCTGCGCGCGGGCTTTCCCTAGGTGCAGCGAGCAGGAGCTACTCTTCGTTGCGGTGTGCAGGCTTCTCATTGCGGTGGTTTCTCTCGTTGCGGGGCACAGGCTCTAGGCGGGCGGGCTTCAGTAGTTGTGGCTCGTGGGCTCAGTAGATGTGCGTCGGCTCTAGAGCGCAGGCTCAGTAGTGTGGCGCACGGGCTTAGTTGCTCCGCGGCATGTGGGATCTTCCCGGACCAGGGCTCGAACCCGTGTCCCCTGCATTGGCAGGCGGATTCTAAACCACTGTGCCCCCAGGGAAGCCCTGAGACAGTTTTAAACCTCACTAAATTTTTGTTGCAAATACTTTTATCGCTGTAACCAGTGTTGTCCAAAATGATGTCTTATAAGAACCTTGTTATGCAGAGCTGACCGTGGACCGCCCTGAGGCAAGCCCAGGCTCTGCAGCTTCCCAGATGGTCTGCTAAATTAGTACCCTGAAAGCTTTAGATTCTGGGACCGGTTCAGACATCCAGTAAGTCAGTTCCCTGCACCTGCTATCTCACCAAGAGGTGCCCCTCCCAGCTGACTTGGTCTCATTTGTAGTGAAATCCACAGCCAGATCCGAGGGGGCAGCTTCCCCACTGCCGGCCACTCTGGAGAGCAGCCCAGCAACGGCTCAGGAGAAAACCCTCTGACTGCACAGGGTCCCTGCCCGTGGGGCACAGCGAGGGGCCCCTTTATAATTCTGCTCTAGTCTCATCTGGAGACGGACCCCCACCATGGGAGGAAGTTCTCCGGAGTTATCAAGCCCCCAGCCCTGGGAGGAGGCTGGATTGGCCCTGTGAGGATGAGGTGTCCGCTATCGGGCTGGACACCCCCCTTCCAGGGGAGCACCTGGGCTCGGGGCCCTGCAACACCCCAGGTGACCACACTTGCCTTGGCTGCAGTATTTGCAGACACGATGCCTGGAGGTAACTGAGCATCTGGCGAAGGGTTTTCAGAAGGAGAGTGAATTCTCAGATAAAACTCTCAATCAAGTGCTGTATAATGACACGCCAAGAACACTGATTGCAAGAAATGTAACCGCGGCAGCTGCAGCGGGTCATAAAGAAGCTCTTCCGTAACTGCAGAGGAAAAGAGCCCAGGGTGGCAACAGACCTCGAGGGGGAGTGTCACCGCAGCACCAAATGGAACAAATGGTATCTGACAGTTGGGCTCTCACACTGCAGGAGATCTTGTCTTTGAATTTCAATAGGCTTAAGATTCTTTAAAAAGCATTTTATTTTTAAGACTATTACATAGTAAACCTGTTAGGATGCCAATCAATTCTGTTCCCATTCTGCTAACGGCCACAGGACACTGTCCCAGGGGCCCTGGGCCTCTGGGGTGCCACTGGCCACGCCCCATTGTGGGGACAAGTCCTGGGCTTGGCCCGGCCTGGCCGACAGCAGCCCAGGAAACAGCCGAGGGGAGGTCGCCATCTCCTCAGCTTCTAGGACGGATGGAAATCCGCTCGTGGGAAGTGGAAATTTAAACTGCTTCTTGTGAATTCTTCCTCTCCTTCAAAAAGGATTTGAGTGACTTAATCAGAGCGCATGTGAACTGAACTTACTTGTTTAATCAGAGGAGCGACCACAAGGCCCGAACAGGGGTCCCGGGTTCCGGGCCACGATGATTACTGCAGGTGGTCACCCTGATCTCTGCTCTGCCGACCCAGGCTGGGGCCCGTGAGGGTCCCCCCCGCTCCTGGGCACGTCGCCCCACCGGGCTGGGATGAAGCGGACTGGCAGAGGCCGTTCCCGCCTGGGTCCTAGGGACACGCTGGTTGGGGAGGGACGCGGACTCCCAAGGGATGTCTCGATGGGAGGACCTAAGAGATCAGACGTCACTGGAAGCCACCATGAGGGAGGCCCCTGGTGAGCAGGAGGGGGGGGATGCACAGTTCCAGACCCCTGAGGGACCCAAGGACTTAGAAACCCAGCGTGGTCGCTGCCACCTCGGGCCCAGACCCTCTGACCGCACCTCACCCGGGGCCACCTGGGTGGTGCTGCTCTGTGGACAGGCGGCTCCAACGGGCTGGAATGAGCCCAGCCACCCCGTCTCCAAAGAGTGTCATCCTGGCTTCTAGAAACAGTTTTACTGAGATGTGACTTACGTCTCCCCCCCGCTCCTGGGCACGTCGCCCCACCGGGCTGGGATGAAGCGGACTGGCAGAGGCCGTTCCCGCCTGGGTCCTAGGGACACGCTGGTTGGGGAGGGACGCGGACTCCCAAGGGATGTCTCGATGGGAGGACCTAAGAGATCAGACGTCACTGGAAGCCACCATGAGGGAGGCCCCTGGTGAGCAGGAGGGGGGGGATGCACAGTTCCAGACCCCTGAGGGACCCAAGGACTTAGAAACCCAGCGTGGTCGCTGCCACCTCGGGCCCAGACCCTCTGACCGCACCTCACCCGGGGCCACCTGGGTGGTGCTGCTCTGTGGACAGGCGGCTCCAACGGGCTGGAATGAGCCCAGCCACCCCGTCTCCAAAGAGTGTCATCCTGGCTTCTAGAAACAGTTTTACTGAGATGTGACTTACGTCTTGTAACATCCTCCTGGTTACAGTATGCGGTGCAGAGGGTTTAGTATATTCACAGAGTCTGCATCATCACCAGGAGCTAACTTTAGAACCTGGTCATTGCCCCAAAGAGAAGCCTCACACCCATTTCCAGTCACCCCTCCACCAGCTCCTAACCTACCGTCTCTGTGGATTTGCCTATTTTGGATATTTCAAGTAAATGGAATCATACAAGATGTGACCTTTCATGTCTGGCTTCTTTCCCGTAGCGTGTTTTCAAGGTTAATCCATGTAGTAGCATGTGTCAGTACTTCAATCCTTTTGATAGCTGAATAATATTCCACCATGTGGATGGACTGCATTTTGTTGATCCATTCATCAGTTGGTGGGCATTTGTTTCTACCTTGGTTATTATGAATAATGCTGCTATGAACAGGTTTTTGTGTGGATATGTTTTCTCTTGGTTATAAACCTAGAAGTGGAATTCCTGGTCATGTGGTAACTGTGTTAAACTTTTCGAGGAACTGATTGTTTTCCAAAGTGGCTGCACCATTTAACAATCATATAACAGCAAAGTTTCCATATACAAAATTAATATACAGAAGCCTATTGCATTTCTATACACTAACAAGGAACTATCAGAAAGAGAAACTAAGAAAACTGTCCCATTTACAATCACATCAAAAAGAATAAAATAACTAGGAATAAATTTAACTAAGAAGGTAAAAGACCTGTACTCAGAAATCTATAAGATACTGATGAAAGAAACTGAAGATGACACAAACAGATGGAAAGATATACCGTGTTCATACATTGAAAGAATTAATACTGTTAAAGTGACCATACTACCCAAGGCAATCTGCAGATTCAATGCAATCTCTATCAAAATACCAATGGTATTTTTCACAGAACTAGAACAAATAATTCTAAAATTTGTATGGAAACACAAAAGACCCTGAATAGCCAAAACAATCTTGAGAAAGAAGAACAAAGCTGGAGGTATCACACTCCCTGATTTCAAACTATACTGCAAAGTTATAGTAATCAAAAAAGTATGATATTGGCACAAAAACAGGCACACAGATCAACGGAACATAACAGAGAACCCAGAAATGAACCTACACTTATGTGGGCAATAAATCTACGACAAGGGAGGCAAGAATATACAGTGGGGGAAAGACAGCCTCTTCAATAAATGGTGTTGGGAAAAACTGGATAGCTACGTGCAAAAGAGTCAAACTGGACTACTCTCTCATACCATCTATAGAAATAAATTCAAAATGGATTAAAGACTTACGTGTAAGACCTGAAACCATAAAACTTCTAAAAGAAAACCTAGGCACTATGCTCTTTGGCACTGGTCATAGTAATATTTTTTTGGATTTATCTCCTCAGGCAAGGGAAAGAAAAGTAAATATAAACAAATGGGACTACATCAAAGTAAAATGTGTCTGTACAGTGAAGGAAATTATTAACAAAATGAAAAGGCTTCTTACTGAATGAGGGAAGGTATTTGCAAGCGATATATCTGATAAGGGGTTAATATCCAAAGTATACAAAGGACTCATACAACTCAACATCAAAAAACAAACAACTCAGAAAATGGGCAGAGGATCTGAAGAGACATTTTTCCAAAGAAGACACACAGATGGCCAAAAGGCACATGAAAAGATGCTCAACATCACTAATCATCAGAGAAATGCAAATCAAAACCTCAATGAGAGATCACCTCACACCTGTCAGAATGGTTATCATCAAAAAGAACACAAATAACAAGAGTTGGCGAGGGTGTGGAGAAAAGGGAACCTTTGTGCCCTGTTGGTGGGAATGTAAATTGGTGCAGCCACTGTGGAGAACAGTATGGAGGTTCCTCAAAAACTTAAGAATAAAACTGCCATATGATGCAGCAATCCCACCTCTGGGTATTCATCTGAAGAATATGCAAACACTAATCTAAAAAGATATCTGCACCTCCGTGTTCACTGCATCATTATTTACAACAGCCAAGATATGGAACCAACCTAAGAGCCCATCCATAGATGAATGATAAAGAAGATGTGGTACATATACACAATGGAATATTACTCAGCCATAAAAGAAGAATGAAATCTTGCCGTTTGAGACAACATGGGTGGGCCTAGAGGGTATAATGCTTTGTGAAGTAAGTCAGACAGAGAAAGACAAATACGGTATGATTTCACTTATATGTGGGATCTAAAAAACAGAACAAATGAACAAACATAACAAAACAGAAACAGAGTTATAGATACAGAAAACAAACAGGTGGTTTCCAGAGGGGAGGGGGATGAGGGGAGGATAGAAACAGGTGAGGGAGATTAAGAGGGACAAACTTACAGTTGCAAAATAAATGAGCCGAGGGGATGAAATGTACAGTGTGGGGAATATAGCCAATAACTATGTGATATCTTTGCATGGTGACAGATCATAACTAGACTTATCCTGGTGATCATTTTGAAATATCAAATCACTATGTTGTGTAACAGGAACTAACATAGTGCTGTAGGTCAATTATACTTCAAAAACAAACAAACTGGGTTTTCCCTGGTGGCGCAGGGGTGGGGAGTCCGCCTGCCGATGCAGGGGACGCGGGTTCGTGCCCCGGTCCGGGAGGATCCCACGTGCCGCGGAGCGGCTGGGCCCGTGAGCCATGGCCGCTGAGCCTGCGCGTCCGGAGCCTGTGCTCCGCAACGGGAGAGGCCACAACAGTGAGAGGCCCGCGTACCGCAAAAATAAAAAAAGTCCACACGGAACCTGTGAATGTGACCTTCTTTGGAAAACGGGTCTTTGCCGATGGAAGGAAGGTAAGGGTCTTGGCATGAGACCCTCCTGGATTACCCGGGTGGCCCCATCTCCTATGACAAGTGTCCTTACAAGGGAAGGGGACGTACACACAGAGGAGAGGCCATGGGAGAACCAGGCAGAGATCCGAGTGACGCGTCTACAGGCCAAGGAACGCGTGGAGCCCCCAGAACCTGGAGGAGACAAGGGCCATACTCTCTCTCACAGCTTCCGGAAGAAACCAGCCCTGCCAACACCTCGCTTTCAGACTGTGGCCTCCTGAGCTGTGAAAGAATACATTCCTGTTGTTCTCAGCCACCTACTTTGTGGTCACAGGAGCCACGAGAAAGGAACGCAGCCTCCCTGCCCCCGACCCTGACTAGCAGGTGCACAAGCGGGCAGGAGAGGGGACCACCGTGTCCCTGTTGTTTTGGGGGGCCTGGGAAGTCCCTCTTCTTTTTCCAGCTTCTGTCTACTCACTGTGTGAACTTGCCCTGGGCAGCAGCTCCGCCCAAGGCCCTACGGACACACGGAGGTGAAACTGACCACGATTCTGGGTCCTCCAGAGCTTGCCCGGCTGCCCCAGGCCGCAGACGGGGAGTCAGGTTCACGCGCCCTGGGTCACACGAGGGGGCCGCGGGTTTCCCCACTCGCCTCCTGGTGCCTCCGAGAACAAGCCTCACCCCATGTTCTGGACGCTCTCTTCCCACAAGGCTTCCATCAACGCAGGGGACACGCCTGCAGGGCAGAGGCGGGCGCGGACCCGAATGCTGCTGGCCGAGTCCCGAGGGATGCGGGAGGGGCCTGGCGCACGGCGCGCCCAGAGGGAGGGCGTGATCGGATCCGGCCTCCGTCCGTCCTGGTGGCGCTGCCGCGGGCCCCGTGGGGTGTGCCTGCCCAGGGCACCGCCTGCATCCCTCGGCCGCCGTCCCCCTGCCCCACCCTTGACCCTGATGGCCTCCCTCTGCTGGCCCCACGGAAGCAGGATGGGCACCGCGCCCTGGCCTGTGTCCGCGCAGGGCTGGTGTCGGTACCGCCGACCTTTCTGTGTGATGCGGAGGGTTCCAGATGGTTCCACAGGAGGACACGGTGCCCACTCTCCACCAAAGCGCCGCACAGGGAAGGCGACGGGGTCTTGACGTGGAACACAACACGGGGGGAAGTGTTCGCAACACGGATTTGGAGTCTGGGTCTTCGTGTTCAGACCTGTCGGGTTTGGGATCCCGCTCCTTATGGGAGAAGCATTGGGGGCGACTTGGAGCAGAGAGAAGGGGGAGGGGCCTGGTCTGGGGTGTTGAGTGGGGAAAAGGGAGTGGGGAAGGGGGTGATGGCAGGGAGGGGGCAGAGGGGCCCCTGGACCCGTGGGCCCAGCCGGCTCCAGGCCGTCCGGTCCGCCCGCAGATTCGCCGGGGCCCACACCGAGCTCCCTTGGCAAATTCTCCTTTTTATTGTGCTTGCTGCTGAGTTTATCAAATAAAACTTAGAAGCACTTGACTCACAGGTTGCTCGTCACTAAAAGCACGGATCAGAGACAATGAGCTCTCACTGTTTAAAAATAGCCATCCTAACAGAACACCTGTTCTCACCAATGTGCCGTTTCCCCAGAGGATAAAAATTATCTGCAATATAGTCCAGCAAGAGCCTGTATTTGGTTTTTATGCAGTTTTAGAGGAAAAAATACAGGTGGATGTTCTGACATATGGCAGAAGAGAAACAACTGGGTGTCTGCTCAGAGACAGACGGGGTCTGCGGCGAAACAATTCAGACGCAGGTTCTCAGGTCAGGGCAAAACCACACACCACACAAAATAAAAAGACTCCCTTCAGCAATGGCGGACGAATCATTAAAAATCTTCACGTGAATCCGCAACAGTGGCGAAAGCTGAACAGCCCGTGGGCTCCCGCTCTGGACGCCCCACCCCCGCCGTGTGCCCACCCCGACTCCCTCGAGGTGGGGGGAGGCGGGAGCCTGGGCAGCTCCTGCAGACAGGCCGGCCCACCCGCCAGTCAGCGGCCACCTCCTGAAGGTCTGGGCTGAAGTGGGGGCCCGGGCAGGGCAGGGCAGGTCCTAAGGGCTGGGCCGTCTGGGAGGCAGGCAGGGTAGAGCATCCGGGACAAGCCCTCAGCCTGTGTCCACAAGGGGCCACCTGAGGGCTCAGGTGAGAAGGTGGCCCAAGTCGGGGAGGAAGGGCAAACAGGGCCATCCAGACCAGAACGGTTACCCAAAGGAGAGTCCTTTTCTCCTTGGATGCTTGCTTGGAATGTTCTTCCTCAAGGGCACAGACTTAGTGTCACAAGGCGGCGTTTCCTCTTCTCGTGACCTGGTTACACCCTCCCAACGGCGTGAATGCTGCACTTTGGGTTCCCGTGTTTAGAACCAGCCTACAGTCAGGGCCCACCCAAGTGGGCGTGTGGGTATAGAGAGGGATGGTCTAGGCTGCTACCATGCCTGGGGACGCCACAGAATGGAGAGTCCAGAAATAAACCCACACGTACACGGCCAACTGATTTTTGACAAGAGTACCAAAGAAATGCGATGGAGAAGAAGAAGCCTCTCAACAAAACGCGCTGGAAAAATTGGACAGCCGTGTGCGACAAAATCATCGTCAAACCTTACCCATCACACACACAACCATCAACCCCCAAACGGAAAAATCTTAGTGACCTTGGGCTTGGCAAAGTTTTCTTAAATAGTCCACAAAGAGCATGAACTATTCAAACAAACAAACAAACAAACAAATAAATAAACTGGACTTCACCAACGTTCAAAAGTTTGCTCTGTTACGAAAATGAAAAGTCAAGCCACAGACTTGGAGACAATATTTGTCAAACATCTCTATTTCAGAGGACTTACACCTGAGATACAGAAGAACTGTTACACTTCAGTCAGAAGACTAGATTTTAAAATGGGCAAAAGATTTGAACAGACACAACTAAAGAAGACCTACACGAAAAGAGGCTCACCACGTGGTCATCCGGCAAGTGCAAATTCAGGCCACAGTGACCTACCACCTCACACCCGCCAGGATGGCCGAAGTTTAGAACCTGACCATACCAAGTGCTGGCAAGGGTGCAGAGCAACTAGAACCTTGTACAGCTGGTAGCGATGCGAAGGGGTCCAACCTTTGGAAAACGGTTTGGCCGTTTTCTCAAAAAGTTAAACATTCACCGACCATATGAACCAGCCGTTCTACACCCAGTTGTCCCAAGAGAAGTGAAAGCCCCCGTCCACACAGAGACTTGTGCACGAATGTTCGGAGCAGCTTTATTTGTAACAGTCAGAACCCGGGAACAACCCACGCGTCCGTTACATGCGATGGACAAATAAGCTGCAGTCCGTCCACACGGTGGAACACACCTCAGCGATAAAAAGGAGTGAGCTACTGACACCCTACAATATGGGTGAGTCTCAAAATATTTAGGTTGACTGGAAGCCAGACCCGGATAGACTGATTCCATCTATACACAATTCTGGAAAATGCAATCTATACCTAATGACAGAATACAGATCAGGGGTTGCTTGGGGACAGAGGTGACAGGCCAGTGCACCATCTCAGTGAGGGGCTGGGGGCCCAGCCGGGGGTCAGCAAGAATGCCCAGGGGCAGAGTCGGGGTGAACCCAGGAGGCCCAGGGAGAGGACATGACAATGTGGCCAGAGGTCACCCACCCACTGCCCCTGTGCTCTTACCACCCCTCCGCCGGGGACGCCCCCAGCTCTGGGAGCACGAGGGCCAACCCCTGTGGCAGTTATGCCTGGAACGTCCCTGGGGGTGCGCTGGCAGGTCCCTGCCTGTGGCCCAAGCCCACCGCGGGCCAACCACCAAGGCACAGGGGGCAGGACTGGGCAGGGAGACAGGCAGCTGTCACCGCCCATCAGGGCCCACGTGGAAATGGGATGAGGCTGCACTCGAGCTGCTGATGGTCACTCGGGAAGGCCGTGCCAGGAGGCTGGTCCTCGACCCAGCGGCTGTCAGGCCCTGCCCGTCCCTCAGGGTGAGGAGCCAGGAGCCAGGCCTGCTCAGTGACAGGGCCACAGGTGGGGCTGCCGGGCCAGCGGCTGAGGATGTCCTGGCATGGTCCAGAGCAGGAGGCTGTCCAGGGCTGGGCAGCCGCACGGGAACCCAGCGACCACAGACCCCAGCCCGCAGCCCACCGGGGCAGGGGGACAGCAGGGTACGAAACCACACACGACCCTTTGGCCACCTGCAGCAGAAGCGTGGGGGGGCATAAGGGGGGGCTCTGAGGTGAGGCCTGTCCTTGGCGGGACGCTGCCTATGCCGAGAAGGAAGCCCAGGAAAAAGGCCACGTGTCCTTTCAGAACAGGACGCGACCGTTTCGTTTGCTATTGCGTGTTCTCGTGACCAAGGGGAACCAAAAGAGCCCTCCAAAGCACAGAGATCTCAGACTGGGAAGGACAGCCTTGATGGTGTGTCTGGTTATAACAAGAGCTGGCAAAAGGCAAAAGGAAACAAATGGGAGCTAATTAAACTTAAAAGCTTTTGCATAGCAAAGGAAACCGTCAACAAAATGAAAAGACAACCTACTCAACGGGAGAAAATATTTGCAAATGACATGACAGATAAGGGGTTAATATACAAAATATATAAACAGCTCATACAACTCAACACCAAAAAAACAAACAACCCAATCAAAAAATGGGCCGAAGACCTGAATAGACATTTTTCCAAAGAGGAAATGCAGATGGCCAAGAGGCATGTGAAAAGATGCTCAAAATCACTAACCATCAGGGAAATGCAAATCAAAACCACAATGAAATATCACCTCACACCTGTCAGAATGACTATCACCAAAAGGAACACAAATAACAAATGCTGGAGAGGGTGTGGAGAAAAGGGATTTACACTCCCTCCTACACTGTTGGTGGGAGTGTAAATTGGTACAATCACTGTGGCAAACAGTATGGACGGTCCTCCAAAAACTAAAAATAGAACTCTCCTATGATCCAGCAATTCCACTCCCGGGTATATATCCAAAGAAAATGAAAACACACTAATTTGAAAAGATACATGCACCCCAATGTTCATAGCAGCATTATTTACCATAGCCAAGATTCGGAAGCAACCATCGACAGAGGAATAGATAAAGAAGATGTGAAATAGATATAAAATGGAATATTATTCAGCCACAAAAAAGAATGAAATCTTGCCATTTGCAGCAACATGGATGGACTTGGAGGGCATTTATGCTAAGTGAAATAAGTCAGACAGAGAAAGACAAATACTGCATGATATCGCTTATATGTGGAATCAAAAAAATGAAAACAAACTAGTGAAAATAACAAAAGAGAAGCAGACTCACAGATACAGAGAACAAACTAGTGGTCACCAGGGGGGACAGGGAAGTGGGGAGGGGCAAGATAAGGGTAGGGGATTAAGAGGCACAAACTATTATGTACAAAATAAGCTACAAGGATATATTGTACATCACAGGGAATATAGCCAATATTTTACAATAACTATAAATGGAGTAGAACCTAGAAAACACGTGAATCACTGTGTTGTGCCCCTGTAACTTATATAATATAGTACATCAACTATACTTCAATTAAAAAGAAGAAGCAGGGCTGGCAGAGGAAGGCCCACTGCCCTGTGACCTCCTCTCGTGCCCACGTGGCTGCCCCTCCCCAAGCAAACCCGAGGGGCTGTGTCTTCAGTGTGCTGCCCACTCAGCACCCCCGCCCCCCCAGCCACCCTCCTGTCATCACTCGGCGGGCACCACCCGCCTGCTCTGGCTGGAGCCAGTGCTGGTCCCCTTTCCTCCCCCACCCCCGCCTGCAGCCCGGGGCCCACTCCCCCCACTGGGCCCACCTTCCTCAGCCTCCAGGCCTCTGCCCTCACATCCCCGACCCCCGGGCCCACTCCTCCATTCAGGGCTCTGCCCGAAGGTCGCCCGTCCCAGGCTTCCCTGGCCCCCCCGAGTGCAGCATCAAGCCTCACCTCCGGGCCAACACTCAGGACTCCCCCCAGGTTAGTGCCTCCCCCAGACAAGCCCCCCAGCAGAGACCGGAGGCTCTGGCTAGGGTGGCTGATAGGCGGCAGCATTCTCTGATTACCAAAAGGTGAACTAGAACTAAAAACAGAGCTACCATGTGATCCTGCAATCCCACTCCTGGGCATAAACCTGGAGAAAAACATGGTTTGAAAGGACACATGCACCCCTATGTTCACTGCAGCACTGTTTACAATAGCCAAGACATGGAAGCAACCTAAACGTCCGTCGACAGAGGAATGGGTAAAGAAGATGTGGTACATATATACAATGGAATACTACTCAGCCATGAAAAAGAATGAAATAATGCCATTTGCAGCAACATGAATGGACCTAGAGATTGTCATACTGAGTGAAGTAAGTCAGACAGAGAAATTTTCATATGAGGAATCTAAAAAGAAATGATACAAATGAACTTATTTACAAAACAGAAACAGACTTAGAGAAGGAACTTATGGTTCCGGGGGGGCAGGGGGGAAGGGATAGTTAGGGAGTTTGGAATTAACATGTACACACTGCTATATTTAAAATGGATAACCAACAAATAGCGCAGGGAACTCTGCTCAATGTTATGTAACAACTAAATGGGAAAAGAATTTGAAAGAGAATAGATACATGTAAATGTATAACTGAATCCCTTTGCTGTACACCTGAAACTAACACAACATTGTTAGTCAACTATGCTCCAATATAAAATAAAAAGTTAAAAAAAAAAAAAAGGTAGGGCTTCCCTGGTGGTGCAGTGGTTAAGAATCTGCCTGCTAATGCAGGGAACACAGGTTCAAGCCCTGGTCCGGGAAGATTCCACATGCCACCGAGCAACTAAGCCTGTGCGCCGCAACTGCTGAGCCTGTGCTCTAAAGCCCGTGAGTCACAACTACTGAGCCTGCACGCCTAGAGCCTGTGCTCCCAACAAGAGAAGCCACGGCAATGAGAAGACCACGCGCTGCAACAAGGAGTAGCCCCCGCTCGCCGCGAGCCCGCACGCAGCAACGAAGACCCAACACAGCCAAAAATAATAAATTAATTAAATTAAATTTTTTTAAAAAAAGGTGAACTAGAAAATTCCACTTAAACTCAGGCTCCAACCTTCTAAGGAATGACATGCCTTGATAGAGTGTATTAAACCCAAAATGATTTTTTAAAAATAAATTTATTTATTTTTATTTTTGGCTGTTGGGTCTTCGTTGCTGCGCATGGGCTTCTCTCTAGTTGCGGTGAGCGGGGGCTACTCTTCATTGCGGTGTGTGGGCTTCTCACTGCGGTGGCTTCTCTTGTTGCAGAGCACGGGCTCTAGGCGCGTGGGCTTCAGTAGTTGTGGCACGTGGGCTCAGTAGTTGTGGCGCACGGGCTTAGCTGCTCCGCGGCATGT